>NW_027636995.1:3038644-3101144 GCF_951216825.1 Electrona antarctica | reverse complement strand
ATACACATAATATTTCAAGTGCCAAACCAGGCAAGGATCTAGTCCTACACCTACAACATAGCAGAATAAAATAAAACGTACTGGTTTCCAGGTGGTCGTCAGGTTCCTGTTTCTGTACAGTGCAGGCTGGTTGTGGAGAACTCATGTTCACCTGCAGGCTGGACTCCACACACTGGTCTGGAATGAAGGAATTGAAGGACTTAAACATAAAGAAAGTAAAAATATGAAACGTGGAATGCCTGAGAAATACCCTATATGTATAATAGTGGCATCTTGTGATATGGTGTGATAATTTGATAATTTGTAATCATTCTGGCACCTGGGCATGTGTATTTGTACACATCACCAGACAGCACAAACACTCATCCTCTTAATTTGAACACAAACGTCGATTTATTAAGAATCAAAAGTGTGAAAATAGAAAAAGAATCATGTCAATCTTAACTGACAAATATGATATACAATTAATGAACTATGACGTCAAGGCAAAATACAAAACCTGAACTAGCTTCTGTGAGACTACAGTTATTTATGTAACATCAATTCACTCATACTTTAAATGCTTAGTATGAGGTATAAAATACAGCAGCCTTGTGTTCATAAAACAGAAAGATTGGGTATTGGGTAAGACTGACATTATGTATCTTTCATGACCTTTCACTGCTTCGTCTCAACCATTACTCAATGGCTCTGGTCTCAGCCACCGCGGTGGATATTTTGACATTCCGTTTTTTTTTATTTTTTATGTTGCCACTACTGTTGGAGCAGCCATAAACTACACAGGTTCATCTCGATGTTCTGGGCATCTTTGTAATGTTAGTGTTAGTAAAAAGCAGGTAAAAGAGTAACGTTTGAGGCAGACTAACATCAGTCACTCTGCCGTTCACTGTAGTAGAAGAGGTGCGCCTGGTAGGGTTTACAGGTTGTTAATGGTGTGGTCACATATTAGGCTAATTACTCAAATTGCTCAACATGCAACTTTTAGCAACCAAGCTGAATTTCATTTCATCCATTAGGCGATAACATTTCTATAATAAAAGTTTACACTAATCACCATTTCTGGGTTCATGAAAATTCCAGTAGACAGACACGCACGCATGCACGCACAAACACACAATGTTACAGTACAGTACGGTACAGTACAGCCCTGTACACAAGGGTACAGTACTGTACAGTATGGTAAGGCACAGTACAGTACTGTACAGTTTGCTACAGTACAGTATAGTACGTACAGTGCAGTACAGTACAGTACAGTACAGTACAGTACAGTGCAGTACAGTACAGTACAGAGGATTGCAGTGCAGTACATTACAGTAGCGTAAAGTACAGCACAGAGTAGTACAGCACAGCACGAGTACAGTACAGGTAAGTACAGTACAGTACAGTTCGCTACAGTACAGTATGGCACAGTATTGTACAGTACAGCACAGTACAGTATGGTACAGTACAGTAGGCTACAGTAGAGTACAGTGCAGTACAGTACAGTACAGTATGGTTAGGTACAGTACCGTACAGTATGCTGCAATACAGTACAGTATTGTACAGTACAGCACAGCATGTTACAGTACAGTACAGTACGGTACTGTACAGTATGGTTCAGTACAGTACAGTAGCATAGCGTCGTGTAGCGTACAGAGGAGTACAGTACAGCACAAAGGAGTACAGTACAGCACAGGTAAGTACAGTACAGTACAGTACAGTACAAAACAGAGGAGTACAGTGCAGTGCAAAACAGAGGAGTACAGTACAGTACAGTACAGTACAGTACAGTACAGTACAGTGGATTGCAGTACAGTACAGTATTGTAGAGTACAGCAGAGTAGTACAGTACAGCACAAATGAGTACAGCACAGGTAAGTACAGCACAGCACAGAGGAGTACAGTACAGTACAGCAGTGTTTCCCAACCTGTGTGCCGCGGCACTTTACTGTGCCGTTTGATGTGTCCAGGTGCAGTGCTCGACAGTGCGACTAGGTACTCGCATATGCTACTAAAAATAGCACCGTGCGAGTTGTAAAATTAAATTTGTAGCACTGGTGCGACTACAGAATTTGACCATTCAATCGTGATAAAGACAAGGCAAGTGCACATTCTATAGTCGCGGTTCTATACCTAAATTTATATTTCTTAGTACGGCGGTGTCGTTCGCCAAAAAGAGCAGATCTACAAGCTAACAACATGTCGAGGCTCAATGCAGCGTTCATTTGAAGATCTGTCCCCTTTGCTCCCACCGCCCCGCCCCTCCCTGTGTTGCTGGCTGCTCAGTTCTCAGCAGCGGAGCGAACGCAGCAGGATAGCATGATAGCATAGAAGGAGTTGCTTGGACCCCGACACGTTGAATACTAAACTTATTTGGAAAGTTTGGAATGTTCAAACATCACTCGATATAACTTTTACCAAACATGGGTGAAACAGCGTGCAGCCGTGCACGCAAAGAGTGCACGTGCGCACGCACATGGAGTGGACGGATTGATTGATAACCAAAACAACCCTTGCTTAGCACCTCGCTTACAAAAGTGTGTGCGCAGGCTGCGCAGCGCAATACGAATGACCGACCTGTCACCTGGCTGCCGCTGGATACATAATTTTATTACTATTAGTCAGTGGCCTGCATAACGAGAAACGGAAAAAAGGCAAAGATCCCCCCACCACCTCCTTCCACCACGCCGAGGTGTATATGTACGATGTTTTGTCTGAACTGAAGCAGTCAAAGCCAAGGAGAATGTTACAATACTAATTCACCATCGAGTAGCCTCTGCACTGAATATCACACTCGCATGATAGAACAGCAGGATACAAACGGATTGTCTGTCTGTCCATGAGCAACATGAAATGAATTGATGATTATCTATCTATCCATCCATCCATCTGCATAAAAAACTAATAGTCTATCAGCATAAAAACAAATCGATTAGGCTATAGATTATATAAAAACAACAAAAAATCCAGATGAATATCAATATTGTGATCATTTCTGAAAAGATATTGTGATATAATATTTTGCCATATTGCCCGCCCCTGCCTCATATCACTTTATTAAAGAAAAATCACACCTGTGTGAAGTGAGGGGCACTCTTATCATCATACATCATCATGAATCATCTCGTACTGGCCAATCAGAATGCCTGTTGCCTGTGATTGGTTAGCTGAATTGCTCGTTTACATATGACGTACATTTTCCTTTCAATGTCAATGGCGTTTAATGTTTTGATGTTTAATTTATGTCATATTTAGCTGAATTTTGACCTAATTTCTCCGTTCATTGTCAATGGCAAAATCTTGAGACGTGTGGGGACTAAAGCTGTATAGGAGGGGCTAGCGCCCCTCAAAAACACATTATTTGCTAACTTTTCATCGTGCTCCTAAAATAATTTGTGTGCTACTAGATTTTTCAACTTAGTAGCACAATGCTAAGCGTCAAGCCCTGTCCAGGTGTGCCGCCTGATTTGACCGAAAATAACACTAACCCTCCCGAAAGCAATATTATAGCTACTGGGCTGCAGGCTTCCTATTGTTGCGTCGTTGTTGTTGTTGTCACACGTCTAACCATTAGACGTGCGATAACGACGGAACAATAGACTCTAACGACCCTCGGCCATTGAAATGTTAATGCAAAAGAGATGCATCCAGAAGACGCTACATTTCGCGCATATGCACGTAGACAGCAGACACATACAGTCCTACATGTCCCGACCCAAACACTGAGGAGGTAAAGTAAACGTGACGTTGTTGTGATTAAACATAATGTGCCACGAAAAATAGCTGTCCAAGTGTCCATACATGTTCGGCAAACACAATATCTCCCTCCCTCCACAGAAGCGCAGTGATGCCTGATTTATTCTTCGTCGTACACGTGTTCCATGCTGAAAATGGCTGATTTACAAGCTCACAACGCGTTGCGGACGCAACGCGTTGTGAGCTTGTCGATCAGCTATTTTCAGCACGTGGAAATATGCAGGCTGTGAGAACTGAGACCCTTCACAATAAAAGCATGCAGCTTTCACAAGTTGGCCCATAATAAAGACAAGGAAAAGGATTAAGAATTAGGTGGCATTTCACATTGCATATGAGCTATTTTTTCTCCAAAATGTATTTTTTTTAAAGGAATACATTTTGTATTATTAAATCCCCCAAAGTTTTTTTATTCAATAAAGGCTGAGGTTCTATATGGCTATGGGCTGTGGTAATAATAATAATAATAATTCAAAAAAGAAAGAACGAAAAATAACTAAAATAGAACTTTAGTTCAAAATATTGGATGAATATATAAATATATATATATATACACTGTATATATTATATACACATACATACACATATGTATGTATATTAGGCATGCCACGGTATGAGATTTTACAGTACGGTACGGTGCCGGTATTGAAAACCTATACCTCGGTATTCCACGGTATTTATATTAAAAAAATAAAGATCCCCCCCCCCCCCCCCCCCCCACCTATGTCTAGTGACTAGGCATGCCACGGTATGAGATTTTACAGTACGGTGCGGCGCCGCCGTTGAAATACCACTACTCTTATCGTTTTTCCACTTACCCGGTTGGGCGGGGAGGCGAGCCCCTAGCGGGCTCTCGCGTCTGGCGGTAAGCGGCCACGGTGCCGGTATTGAAAACCTATACCTCGGTATTCCACGGTATTTATATTAAAAAAATAAAAATAAAGATTCCCCCCCCCCCCTATGTCTAGTGACTACCCCACCTCCTTATAAGCCCTTCTTTGTTCCCCAACCTGTAGGCCTACATATCTTATTTTTTTTCACTGTACTATGGCTCCCCCAAATGGCCATTTTGTGCCCTGCACGCTGGAGCAGAGGTAGTCTGCGCATGCTCACAACTGCGTGCCTCTGTGTTGACAGTCCACTTCACACTTTTAGTTTAGTACATGTGGAAATATTAGGGCTGACCTCGATTAGTTGAATAGTCGACTAATCGATCGGAACGGGTCTCAGTCGACTGACAACCTCTCAGTCGATGTTCACCAAAAAAAAAAACAGTCGGGACGAATTTTTTCTTTTGGGCCGGGTGGAAAACCCCTCCGTTATAATGGTATGCTCCCAGTCCCCGCACCGCAGCATCGGGGAACACTCTGGCAGCCAGAGTAAAGGCTGGGAGGGACCAAGCCGAGGGAGGCTACTGTACTGTAGCCTACATGTTGTTTATGCTCCGGAGTCCAGACCCATGCAGTTTAATAATATACAGTCACAACAGAATGCACACTGCTGTCTCGTGTCTCATCACAATCCCAATGCGCCACCCGTGAAGTCGGGGGGAAAATAAAAAACAGGCTGCTAGTGTTAGTGTAGGGTCGGGGATCGTTAGCTTAGCGCGTAGCTACTGATTCAACCCACTGATTGAACTTCATCTCCGCCTGTAATCTAGGTTATTTTTGTATTGACAACGTGAACGAACCCCGACACCAGCGCTGCAAAAATAGACAGATCTACAAGCTCTCAACGCGTAGCGAACGGCGCTGCAAAAACAGGCAGGACGCGATGCCTTGAGAGCTTGTGGATCAGCCTCCCCGACGGTGCGGGGAGGCAAGAGTTCTCCGGGGAGGAGGAGAAGTTACCAGGGCAGGCTACATGTTGCTGCGGCTAACAACACTGTCACCAGCCAGTGGTTGTGATGTTAGCTTGTGCAGCTGCTTGTCCGTTATCCAACTTCACTTCATCTCCACCTGTAACTTATTTTTTATTTTGTTACCCTGGCTGCGCAGCTGCGCTGCAAAAATAGACGGATCTACAAGCTCTCAACGCGTAGCGAACGGCGCTGCAAAAACAGGCAGGACGCGGCGCCTTGAGAGCTTATCGCCCAACCTTAATGCAAATGTGTGTTTTTTTTTGGGGGGGGGGGTGCAGGGGGGTGTTCAGTCGACTATCAGTCGACTAACAGCAAATTTATTCATATTAATTTCGACTATACAAATCCTTAGTCGGGGACAGCCCTAGGAAATATGGAATATACAATTGGATCTGGGTGTCTTTCAGCAACACTAACTCAAAGGTAGGAAGCAACCTTTCCATCTACTGCAGCTGTGTGGTGAAAATAAATGTTTTGCCTTAGTCTGGGAGTGGAGTTGCACTGCATGCGCGCAGCATGCGTCGCCCACCAACGCTGTATTAAAATACCGTAAGCTCGGAAATCTCACGGTATCAACACCGTGTCGCGGTATTACCGAAATTCGGTAAACCGCGGCATGCCTAATGTATATAGATAGGCCTATACACCACATATCTAGGTGTGCCCTGAGATTTTTAGGCTATGAAAAGTGTGCCCTGGGACAAAAAAGGTTGGGAAAAACTGCAGTACAGTACAGTACAGTACAGTACAGTACAGTACAGTACAGTACAGTACAGTACAGTACAGTATTCCCGCTAAGTTGCCACATTTGCGACATCCAAGCAACTTGGTATATAGAAACATTGCCACTTGCCATGCTTGCTTTCATACAGAAATAAAAACAAGCAAAACAAAAAATAGGGCCACTCAGCCTGGTTGCTAAGTTTGCACTTTCCAAGCAACTTGGTACTGTATATGAAAACATCATGGGTTGCCATTTGCCTTTCCAAGTAAAAAAACAAACACAAAAATATATCGCCCTCCCGTTATTGCCTTCTTCCCATTTGCAACGCGTGGCGCTAGGATGAGGCCCGCAGAATTCTAGTAATGGTCATGCCTGGGGTGACAAGCTACTAACTAACTGACGGGAAATGTACGTTTATTATTAAATGCAACCTGCAGTCACAATAATATCGATTTGCATCTTTGCGACAGGCATAAACATTCTCCCCTTCCTCCCCACACACACAGGAACCGTTTGGACGTGGGTTTTGACTTAAAATAATTTTAGAAATATTCAAATGTTCCCCTTACACATAAGATCGGTATTGGTCGATCGTGAGAAGAAACAATCTGTGATTGGGATCGGTCCCAAATAAACCTGATCAGAGCACGCCTACTGAAGTGGCAAAAAAAAAAAAAAAAACGTTCTGGCCTTGACAGCCCATACATCCAAAAAGAAAAGTCCCATTGGATTGCATTAAACTCACATTGCCACTCACTCACTCCAAAACATTTTGTTTTGTTTCTGAACCCACCCCCATCTGACCTAGAATAATGTATGGGCTGCTATTGTATGACTTTTAGACTTGAATTAATTAGTGATGCTTATTTTTGAGGGGCGCTATATACAGGTTTAATGTTTGTTTTTAGTTAAATGTTTGTTTTAAAAACGGGTAAATTTACATCATATTGTCCCTCTTTACGTCATATTGTCTCTTGTAATGCTTGTAATGCTTGTGTTGGCACAGTTTGTTTTACATCACCATTACGTACATCACCTAATCAACATGAGTTAGACTTTAATTATATTAGCGCCCCTCACTTCACGGGTGTGATTTTAATTTTTTACCTGAGAGAGTGTGGCACCTTGTCTTCCCATGTAGTAATGTCAATGTTGACACATCAACCTCCTCTTCCATGTTTTCCTCTTTAATGTGTGTAGGTTGTGGTTCCTCCTTGACCAGACTGGACCTCCTCTCCTCATGTTGTGAGGGTTGTGGTTCCTCCTTGACCAGACTGGACCTCCTCTCCTCATGTTGTGAGGGCTGTGGTTCCTCCTGGACCAGACTGGACCCCCTCTCCTCATGTTGTGAGGGCTGTGGTTCCTCCTTGACCAGACTGGACCTCCTCTCCTCATGTTGTGAGGGTTGTGGTTCCTCCTTGACCAGACTGGACCTCCTCTCCTCATGTTGTGAGGGCTGTGGTTCCTCCTGGACCAGACTGGACCTCCTCTCCTCATGTTGTGAGGGTTGTGGTTCCTCCTGGACCAGACTGGATGTGCTCTCCTCATGTTCAGGGGAAACCTCTTTACACACAGACACAAGGAGGAGAGAAGAAACCTCTTTACACACAGACACAAGGAGGAGAGAAGAGCTATGGCATCAGCACAACTACTCAAAGTGCTTTTCTAAACGTATGACATTTATTCTCCTTTTTCTTGATTTGTCAGCTCAACAAACCTGGTTTGTATAATATGACTTGTGGCTGTAAAAGGACGTCCAGAAGTTTGTCTTGTCTCTTCAGCAGAGTTTCTAGTGTCTCCATCTCTCTCTGGAAGAAGCTGAACATGAATCCTGCAGCAGTGCTGAGGCGCTCCAACACAAACACTCTGACAAGCTTCAGCTGACCAACATCACTCTGCTGTTTTTCCAAAACACACAATATCTCCTCTCCCACCGACGTCAGGTGTTCATTTATCGACAGCCTCAGCCTTAGAGAGTCCGTTTGACGCATTCTACCTCGTTTGTAAGACATTTTTCACCACGCTCATTTGTTCCTCGACGCCATGAAAAACAACACGCATGCACAACAACGTGGTTCGCGCATGCGCAATAGCAGCAGCTTCTCTTTGCTTTACGGAAGAGGGCAAACATGGCAACCAGATTTGGTCCATTACCGCCACCTTGTGATCAACCCAAAATCTATCTTTACTACTAGGCTATATCAAATCCCTCTTTCAACCAATATGTGGTTATGGCACTGCTCAAAAAATATGATAACTAGTCCTTACCCGTTCAAATATATGAACACCAAATTATCTACAGTGTGGGTACAGCGTAGTGATGTAATAGATCCTATTATTGATGTATTTTGAGGTGTAGGCCTAATCAGTCTGGTGTCAGAGGCGCTTGCCCGGTGTTGGGTGAAATCACCCCTCAGCTAAAGACCAGCGTGCCACTTTCCCGTGGGGTGCATACGTTGATTAGACATACCAACAGTCCTACAGTCATTAGTCCGACAACACCGTCACTCCCCGACATGCGCTGCAGTTTAAAAGTAACCCATGCTACGGGTTTAAAACATGTGTTGCGGGTTAAAACTAGCCTATGCTGCGGGTTTAAAAATTAAAATCACCCGTGGCTCCTGACATGTGGTGCGGGTTAAAAGTAACCCGTGGCGGGTTAAATATCACCGTGCCAGTGTGCGGTTAGGACTTAGGGTTAGGTTAGGGTTTTGGGTAGGGTCTCGGACTCATGACTGCATAGGACTGTTGGTAGGCCTATAACCAAACATATGGACCCGCAAGTATAGCACAGGAAAGGTGCAGTTCTGGGGCACTGGGCAAGTGTGGTTGGCTCGATGGCACAGATTGGGCAATGCCCTTGGGAAATGTAGGCCCCTCCCGCTGATTTAGCTAGCCAATTACAATGTCAAGTCACCCCAGCTGTGATCACATGTAAGTAATTAAGAGGGGAATGGGGATTTATCCCCCAAAAAGCATGTGTTTGCAACAAACGTCAAGATGAAGATGGTTGTGTTTTGTTTTGGGTAAAGACAAAGGGGGACTTGAACCCACACCCCAAGCAACATTTGAAAGTTGATTAAATTCCGCATTTGCGGCGCCCCCTATGGATGAAAATGAAAATGGAAAAAATCATGGACGTAAAATGTTGAGGTAGTCATACTGTACATAGGCCTACTGTGTGTGTGTGTGTGTGTGTGTGTGTGTGTGTGTGTGTGTGTGTGTGTGTGTGTGTGTGTGTGTGTGTGTGTGTGTGTGTGTGTGTGTGTGTGCGCGCGCGCGCGCGCGCGTGGGTGCGTTCACATATCATCAAATATAACAATGAACATGGACGACAATGTGAGCCATATTTATACCCGGAAATGATACAACTAAATTTACAACGTAATTGTTCTGAGAGAGGTTGAAGGGGTGGGGTGGGGGGGGGGGGGGGGGGGTGTTAATGCGTAACAGAAAAAAAAGAAAACAACAACGCATGTTGTCGGTACATTCCTCATCTCCTTGAGTTCACAATCTCGTCGACCGCCTCCCTCTCCTTTCACTGAACATTTTGGCCATGCAGGTCCCACTCCCTCGACCTCATTTCAGTCAGAGTTTAAGTCTGCTGGTTTGGCGTGCATCCCAAGTCCACCATCAGAGCAGGTTGGCGTTATATGGGTTTGGGGTAAAACGAGTCCACCTTCAGAGCAGGTTGGGGTTTTGGTTAAAACGAGTCCACCTTCAGAGCAGGTTGGCGTTATGGGTTCGTTTGGGTAAAACGACCATCGCAGCGGCGATGAAGAAGAGACGTCAGTGGAACATGGTGGTCATGGAGTTATAACGGTAGAAAAAGCTGCATCATCCAACGTGCAGCACAGCCGCCACACACACCGGAAAACAGCCCGTCTACAAGCTATAAAGCAGGGCTTCTCAAAGTGCAAAACAGCCCGTCTACAAGCTCTAAAGCAGGACTTCTCAAAGTGGAAAACAGCCCATCTACAAGCTCTAAAGCAGGGCTTCTCAAAGTGGGTGCCGTGGCACCCTAGAGTGCACACTAGGGTGCTACGGCACCCCCCATGCCCAGCAGTCTGCCGCCCACGAGGCGGATGCGTCGCTTCTTGCCCTCAGACTCTGGTTGCGAACACCAGTGAGCCATTACTATGTAACCTGGGCAGAACTGTCTGTCTCTGTCTGTCCGTCACGCTGTGACACCACCCGCCCGCCACCAGAGGGCGCAGATGTATCACACACAAACAAATACACACGCACGCACAGTGTGCGTGCGTGTGTCGCACACACACTGAAAGATTCTCTCTAGCTAGTAAGAGGAGGTTGCTGGCTATGTACCTGTGCACCTCTACACCAGCATGCCTGTTAGAGCATGGATCATGAACCAGACAGTATTGACATGTCACAGAGATTTAGTCAGGCTTTGCAGATATGGCATGATGGCAGTGGTGAATGACAGATGATGGGTGATGATTTTAACTGAACAAGAAGAGAAATAGTAGCAATCAGTAGTGCAAACAGTCTTAGATATAAACAACTACAAACAAACATAGGCATAAACACATTAAGCAAATCAAACACTCAAAGAGGGATTTGGCAAATAGCAAGGAAACTTACAAGTAATGCATCAATATAGGCACAGAGCAGAGGTGCTACCAGCACCTCTCCAGTAAGGTACAAATGTTTGTTTGTGGCTTCTAGTTTGCCTATATAGTCCCCAGGTGTGCCAATTGGTGGCCCCACCCACCACCAACAAGGCAACCTCCTACTACTCCACCCCACTCTCAGCTATAGAGTGGTGGGATTTACTACAGCCACCCCATCAAATATCTATTTGATAAATAAACACAAGAATATTTATATAAAAACGAAACATTGTTAAAGGATTTGCTTTGTTAGGGGATTCAGGGTCGGCCATTGCTGGGAGGGCCACTAGTCTGGCCACAGGTCTGATGTACATTGGTCTCAACTTCTGCTGTCGAACGCATCTGTCCTTGCTAGGCATGAGTAGAGTCATCCTTCCGATTGGCCACAGACCTCTGGGCAGCTGTGGGTCCATCACCATGCCAACATTGCCCGAAGAAGGGAGGCGTCCCGCCGCCCCGTGAGGAGGAGATTTGGGGTCACAGGATCGGTGTCTGCCTGATCTGATGAAGTGTAGCCAAGGGGTTTCGAGTTGAGGGTTCCGTCCATTTCTATAAGGCCAGTGTTAGGCTTAAGCACCTCCTCCGTAACCGCTTGGGCCCCCGGTGACGCTCGCAATGCTGTCTTGATTGACCTCACCTCTCTTCCCCACCCGCCTCCAAGGTGGGGGGCACTTGAGGGGTTGAGCTTTGGAGCATGGGGAATACAAGTAGGGAGTGTTGCATATCGTTTACACCCATCGACTTCTGCTCTGGTGGTTTTGGCTTCCTGCAAATACATGGCCTCTTTATCCGGTTTGGATGTAGTAGTTGGTTTCTTGTTCTTAGGAAGAGGAAGATCCAGCTGCCATACGTTCTCAACGTGACGACTGAGTTCCGCATAGGGAACGCCGGTTGAGGTAAAGAGAGTTTGAGCAGCATCTGACTGTTCCTGGAAGGAGGTTCGCCCTTGAAGTGTCCAGCCTAGCTGGGTATGGAGGGCAACGGGTGTCCCTGGTAGCCCTAAGCGGACTTTCTTGGTTGGCGTTATAAGGTGAGAATTATCTGCTCATATCAAGAGAAGGGGCTGCATGTTGGAAAAGGACTGGAGAGGGAGGCCCTGTAGATGGCGATGGAGTGTTTTGAGTTTGTCTAGTGGGTAGCTCTGTTTTACCAGTGACAACTTGTCTGAGGAGAATGCATTCGTAATGGCGAAGGTTTTCTGGGGGTTAGAGGAGGGTGAGATCTGGAAACTAACTGAAGCTCCATCTATTGCTTCGGTTTGTTGTCTGATAGTATGTACCACTAGTCGTTCAGGGTCTCCTCGGAGCCCAAGTTGCTTACGTGCTGCTGGTAATAGCATTGTACGCTGAGAACCGTCGTCAAGTATAGCATAAGTATCTAGGGTGTGATGTTGATTTCGTAGTATAACCTTAACCACCTTTAGGAGGACTTTGGGTGAACTGGGCTGGGGATTTACATACAGTACCTTGGCTTCCGTCTCCCTGTTAACGTGATGCAGGGTACCCAGGTGTTTCCCGTTACACAGGGGGCAAGGTGTTCTCAGGTTACAGTTCCTGGCCATGTGAGGTCCTGCACACTTCCAGCACCTCCTTTCTTGCTTTATCCATACTTTAGCATCTTCTGTCTTCAGCATCTTAAAGTCTTTACAGTTGATTATCGAGTGGTGAGTGGTGGGGGAATTGCAATACTGGCATGCTCTGGATTTACTCTGGTTACTTGTGGAGGGTACTGGAGGGGGCTCGGAGCTGGTCCCGTACAATATGGTGGCTGTAAAAGGGGGAAGCTTCGGCACTGATCTCCCGGCTGGTATAGGGGTAGTCAGGTTCTGAACTTGGGCCGCTACCGACTGACATTCAGCCTCACCTTGGAGCCATGCAGCAAAATCAACCAGGGTGTAGTGGGCACCTGGTCGGCTTGAACGGGTGTGGCGAATGAAGTTAGCAACAGAATCGGCTGGTATCTTACTCAGAAGATGCTGCACATGGGATGAGCAGGCCAGCTTAGCAGCACCCTCGCTCTGGCCCATAGCCTGTAGCATTCCCACCAGGGACTGAACCTTAACTGCAAAGGCATGGAAGGCTTTGGAGTCACCAGGTTGGACCTTTGGGAGGTTTGTTATAGTTGTAATTTCACTCATGGCCAGGTGGTGGGGCTGCCCGTAATGTTGGTCTAATGCGGCTAAGGCCTTGGTATAGGGCTGGGGGTCGTGGGCATAGGCCAGTGCTATATGCCGTGCTGAGGGTAGTTTGAGGTGATCTAGCAGGATGTGGTACTTGTATGTTTCGGTTTCCCAGGGAGACAGTAGATTTAGGAGGGCCATCTTAAGCATTGTGTATTCATGAGGGTCTTCTTCATTAAGGTTCGGGAATGTAGGTCCCTCAACCCTAGAGGGCGTGTGGCCAAATGGTGGGCCTGTATACGTTTGTGGGTTATGCGTTGTAGCTGAGGGCCATTGCATGGGGAGAGATACTGAGTGAGTCCACTGTTGTGGTGGGAAGGAGGTGGGAGGTACCTGGTAGGGGATGGTCACTGGGGACAGCTGTGATGGTGTGGGGGTCCATGGTTGCGGTTGAGGAAGAGCTGGGTGAGACCATGCAGAGGGTGCTGGAGGCGATGCTGGGGCCCATGATTGCTGCTGAGGAGGGGCCTGCTGATTGGGGACTGAGGGGGAAGGTTGCAGCTGAGGGGGGGTCTGCTGAGGATGGGCCAGGGCCCATAGCTGCTGCTGAAGGGGGGCCGGGGTCCATGGCTGCTGCTGAGGGGGGGGCTGCTGCGGGGGGGCTGGGGCCCATAGCTGCTGCTGAGGGGGGGGCTGCTGCGGAGGGGCTGGGGCCCATAGCTGCTGCTGAGGGGGGGGGGGGGCTGCTGCGGGGGGCCTGGGGCCCATAGCTGCTGTTGAGGAGGGGGCAGCTGCTGAGGAGGGGGCTGCTGCGGGGGGGCTGGGGCCCATAGCTGCTGTTGAGGAGGGGGCTGCTGTTGAGGAAGGGGCTGCTGCTGCGGGGGGGCTGGGGCCCAAAGCAGCTGAGGAGGGGGGGCTGGGGCCCGTAGCTGCTGCTGAGGAGGGGGCTGCTTCAGGGGGGCTGGGGCCCATGGTTGCTGCTGCGGGGGGGCTGGGGCCCATAGCTGCTGTTGAGGAGGGGGCTGCTGCTGAGGAGGGGGCTGCTGCGGGGGGCCTGGGGCCCATAGCTGCTGTTGAGGAGGGGGCTGCTGCTGAGGAGGGGGCTGCTGCTGAGGAAGGGGCTGCTGCTGAGGAAGGGGCTGCTGCTGCGGGGGGGCTGGGGCCCAAAGCTGCTGTTGAGGAGGGGGCTGCTGCTGAGGAGGGGGCTGCTGCGGGGGGGCTGGGGCCCATAGCTGCTGTTGAGGAGGGGGCTGCTGCTGAGGAGGGGGCTGCTGCGGGGGGGCTGGGGCCCATAGTTGCTGTTGAGGAGGGGGCTGCTGTTGAGGAGGGGGCTGCTGCTGAGGAGGGGGCTGCTGCTCAGAAGGGGGCTGCTGCTGCGGGGGGGCTGTGGCCCATAGCTGCTGTTGAGGAGGGGGCTGCTGCTGAGGAGGGGCTGCTGCGGGGGGGCTGGGGCCCATAGCTGCTGTTGAGGAGGGGGCTGCTGCTGAGGAGGGGGCTGGAGGGGGAGGGGCTGCTGCTGAAGGGGGGACTGCTGCTGAGGAGGGGGCTGCTGCTGAGGAGGGGGCTTCTGCTGAGGAGGGGGCTGCTGCTGAAGGGGGGACTGCTGCTGAGGAGGGGGCTGCTGCTGAGGAGGGGGCTGCTGCTGAGGAGGGGGCCCGGGTGGTGGCTGGCTCCGGGCAGGCGATGAGTGAAACCTAGCTCGGAGACCGACTCTAGTTCGAACACATCGCTCCCATTTGCACCATTGTCGCTCATAATTGAGGTGGACTGATCCTGTGTTGGGGGATAAGGGCGGGCAGTGGCTTGATAGTGGTCGTAGTCCCACAGATGTGTTGGCGCCGTCTTCTGCCTCGCTCCTTTCCCAAGTGCCTCGTCATTTTCCATCTGCCTACTGTGGTCCGTATCTGGTGGCGGGGTGCTCCTGCTCGAAGGACCATGAAAGATTCTCTCTAGCTAGTAAGAGGAGGTTGCTGGCTATGTACCTGTGCACCTCTACACCAGCATGCCTGTTAGAGCATGGATCATGAACCAGACAGTATTGATTTATTCAGGCTTTGCAGATATGGCATGATGGCAGTGGTGAATGACGGATGATGGGTGATGATTTTAACTGAACAAGAAGAGAAATAGTAGCAATCAGTAGTGCAAACAGTCTTAGATATAAACAACTACAAACAAACATAGGCATAAACACATTAAGCAAATCAAACACTCAAAGGGGCATTTGGCAAATAGCAAGGAAACTTACAAGTAATGCATCAATATAGGCACAGAGCAGAGGTGCTACCAGCACCTCTCCAGTAAGGTACAAATGTTTGTCTGTGGCTTCTAGTTTGCCTATATAGTCCCCAGGTGTGCCAATTGGTGGCCCCACCCACCACCAACAAGGCAACCTCCTACTACTCCACCCCACTCTCAGCTATAGAGTGGTGGGATTTACTACACACACAGTACAAACCTTTTTCTTTTAAGACAAAAGTACGTAATTTATTGTCTCCACCAGGCCGAAGGCATGGGGAGAGAGTATGTTTTGCACTCCGTCCGTCCGTCCGTCCGTCCGTCCGTCCGTCCGTCCGTCCGTCCGTCCGTCCGTGTGTGTGTGTGTGTGTGTGTCCGTCCGTCCGTCCGTCTGTGAACAGCTAATCTCCGGCACCGTTAACTCGGTCGATGCCAAATTTTGCACACACACTCCCTGGATGCCAACGATGAACCTCTGCCCCAACATTTCCATAACGGCCTCTTATAGCACCACCAGGAGGCCACTTTGTGCAAAACAAGTTTTTGGACAGTACACCTACAGATTTTGTCTAAACATCACGCAAATTGGTACACAGTCTCTCTAGAGCCCTTCAACGAAACGGGTCTTTCAGATTTCTCAGACTCCATCCTGATTGGCTAAGATTGGCTTCCAAATTTCGCAGGAGTGCTCAGTTTCAAACAAAATGCTGCAAATCATGAACACATCATGTGATTTCCGTGGAATTGTGCACGCACATTCCCACTAGGCCGAGGAAGAAATGCCACATGAACATTTTCAACTCAGCCTCATGGTGGCGCTATAACTGGCCGAAAAGTGTTTTTACCTCTAACTGCACGGATCTGTGGATAACTTTGTATGCCAACTCCCTAGAGGCCAAGGAAAAACCTTTGCCTGGAATTTTTCACATCTGCTCTTTATAGCGCCACCAGGAGCCCGACATATGTAAAACACATTTTCTAATATTACTCCTTCAGATTTTATCCAAATTTCACGCAAATCGGTAGACATGCTCTCCATAGTCATGTGATCAAGACGGGTTTGTTTGATTTCTCATAATCCACCCTCATTGGCTACGATTGGCTTCTAAACTTTTCAGGAGTAGCCCGCTTTGTACCCGTTTTGTACAAATCGCCACAACTACTCAACGCAGCGTCCGATTGTGGTGAAACTGTGCATGCATATTCCAATTAGGCTTTGGAAGAAATGCCACTTGACAGTTTTCAAATCAGCCTCATGGTGGCGCTACAACAGGCAACAGGCCAAGCCGCATCTCACACACACACACACACACACACACACACACACACACACACACACACACACACACACACACACACACACACACACACACACACACACACACACGTTTATATTGCTCCTAAACATTTTGCCAAACATCACACACGCACTCCTATCATCCTGGTGGAGACCTGTGCCCAGAAGGGCACTTTTTCTAGTTCTAATTGTTGTTATTGCAATTTACGAGCTGCGTTCGCGCGTCTTACTTGTATTAACCCCTGTCTTAGAGTATACTATGGAATCCATGAAAGGACTCAGACATTCTGCTCCCCCACTATCTAGAGGGAAGAAAAGAGGGAGTGGAACGGATACCAACCAGAAAAAGAGGCTGTAGAGAGGGTAAGAATATATATTATTAGCCTTATTTTACTTAGCTCTGGATAAGATTTAACATGTGGTAATTGTCATATTGTGTGACTCCTATATGCTTATATCTATCTATGATTTGTCATAAACGTGTAGAAGGAGAAGTAGTCCGCACACTGTTTCATAGCTCCCACAGGAAATGTATTTATTTAAGGATGACGTTTCGACCCCTTATGGGTCTTCGTCAGGCATGAGTACAACAACAAAGTAGGCGTGTTATATACAGATAGGGGCAAGTTTAACAATGAACAAGCCACTGTTTGCAATGACGATAATTACACCGACACACCCACCACGTCTATGAAGTCAGGCTGAGTAGTGTCAAGCCAAGAACAGAGTAAAACTACTAGAGGCACTAAGGCCAACTGTTAGTTATAATATATAAAAGTCAAGGGTAAGGTGGTACTGACTGAGGTACAGAAAAACTGAAAAAATATTAAAGAAGCGCTACGTGGGTCCTTTATATGTAGAGAAAACTGTAGACAGGTGCTCTTTGGAGAGGGTTTCATATAGCAAAGCACAAGAGTTCTTAAAAAGTTCTATACCTTGAGTCAATGTCACTGTGGAAGGAGATATAAGGTGGCGAACTTAAAAGAGGGTCCAAGGCAGTTCTGTCCAGTTGAAGTAGAAAAAAAATCCTTTATTTCATTAATTCATTAGATATTAAAAACAAGGGTTAAAAACACGACCAACGTGTTTCGGCCAGCATGGGCCTTCATCAGGGTCAACAGAAAAACTGATTTAGTGCAACCAAACACAATATAACACTGCAAAAAAGAAAATCAAAACACAGCCTACAAGTGACCAGAATAAGGAAAATAATAAATGTGTGGATTACTTGAAAGGGAGAGGAAAATAAATCCTCGTATCAGAGGTGAAATTGACCAATGCATTTGCCAAATACTCTAACTAAAGTGGTTCTTCCCCTGTGTGACTCCTCATGTGTGTTTTAAGTGTTATTCTTTTTCTAAAGCATATGCCACAAACTGTACAAGTAAATGTTTTTTCCCCCGTATGAGTCTCCATGTGCTTTTTTAGATTACTTTTTACCTTAAAGCCTTTGCTACAAACGTTACAAGTGAAGGGCCTTTCCCCTGTATGAGTCCTCATGTGGTCTCTTAGAATAAATTTGTTACTAAAGCATTTGCCACAAACTGTACAAGTAAATGGCTTTTCCCCATCCCCTGTATGTGTCTTCATGTGGTAAGTTAGACGACACTTAAACATAAAGCCTTTGCTACAAACTTTACAAGTAAAGGGTTTTTCCCCCGTATGAGTCCCCATGTGCTCTTTTAGATTACGCACACCACTAAAGCCTTTGCTACAAACTTTACAAGCAAAGGGCTTTTCCCCTGTATGAGTACTCATGTGAACTTTTAGACTTCCTTTTTCAGACATACCTTTCCCACAAACATCACATGTAAAGGGCTTTTCTCCTGTATGAGTCCTCATGTGCTCTCTTAGATGGTGCACATAACCAAAGCCTTTGCTACAAACGTCACATGTAAAGGGCTTTTCTCCTGTATGAGTCCTCATGTGAACTTTTAGATTACTTTTTACATTAAAGCCTTTGCTACAAACGTTACAAGTGAAGGGCCTTTCCCCTGTATGAGTCCTCATGTGGTCTCTTAGAATACATTTGTTACTAAAGCATTTGCCACAAACTGTACAAGTAAATGGCTTTTCCCCATCCCCTGTATGAGTCCTCATGTGCTGGTTAAGATCTGCCTTCGGATTACACATTTTGCCACACTCTGTACAACTAAACATTTTCTTCCCTGTGTGACTCCTAATGGAATCAGTTTGTTTTGTTGTTTTCAGATCCTGGGACAGCTTGTTGCTCAACGACCAGGCTTGACCTTTCACATTTTGTGTCTTGTGTGATGTCGGTGTGTTTAAATCTGATGCACCTTCCCTAGTCTCCTCTAACTCATCACTGTCTTCAGTGTCAGATTTATTGTCTGATTCAGGAGAGTTTAAAGACAGCTGGTTATCACTAGTTGGCTCCCACTCATCACTGTCAGATGCATTGTCCGATTCAGAAGAGTGTAAAGAGAGGAGCTGGTTATCACCAGTTGGTTGTGATGTTCCACAGTCCTCTACATCAGCTTGTGTATTCATGTGTTGGGTTGAAGTGCTGGCTAGAGGCTCTGTCTCTCTGCCTCCATCATCATCATCATCATCATCATCATCACTTTGCACTGCAAGTAATGTCAATGTTGACCCGTCATCCTCCACTGATCTCCTCTCCTGATGTTCAGGGGAAAGCTCTTCTTTAGGCAAAAGATAAAATGAAAGAAATCCATTAAATGTTGAACTTAACATTTTCCATGCAGTGTTTCCTCTGTTGTACTACAAGGAAGTAAACACTTCAGACAAACATTTCCTCCAACTACCACGGGAGATGTTAGCCATGGTGATGCTCGTTCTTAACGAGCATGATGGCAGACTAACCAATTTAGGCGTGGAAAAAAAAACGTTCGCTCTGAAAGAATATTCAAAGATTTGTGCCGCATTTTTACGATTTTTCAAAAATAGCAGACCTACAAGCTCGTAGCGCGCCATGAGGTTGTAGATCATAATGCTTCATAATGCTTAGTTAAAACACCAAAAGGGGTTCCCGTCCAGAATGGGTCAAAGTGCTCATCTCCGGGGCCACGGATGTTCGAATTTTGCACAGGTGGGTATTAGCACCCGTGCATCCCGTAATCTTCAATAAAAAGCATTTTAATCCGATCTGTGGCCATTTTCTCAAGTTATATATCAGAGTGCAATACACCTCCCAACCGATATGGGTGCGTAGTTGAAAGCATGGTGAAAGACTGAGAAACTGGCCGGCGGTGGGATAAAATAAATATACGCATAATGCAAGGTTGCTAATGCCCACCCGAGCAAAATTCTAACATCCGTGGCCCCGGGGTGGGCACTTTATATTTGAGATCTGAATGTTTATGTAGACTTAAATGTTGTAAATGTAGCAAGGTGCCCAAAACAGGCTGCAGTAGCGTCATGACAGTCACGTTTCAGGGCTAGGAGAAACAAAATCAACTCGATCAACTTTAACGTCATTCTCATTTATCCACAATTCTACTGTACTCTGTGCTGTACTACTCTGTATTGGACTGTACTCTGTTCTGCACTGTATTCTGTACTGTACACTAAACTGTACTATACAGGGCTCACGGAGAGAACACCTGGACCACTTTGGTGCAGACCTAACAACTGCAACGAAAGGTAAGAAAGCCTTCTAGCATGGAATTATCCTTTAAGTAATGAAGGAAGGAGGTTCTTCAATGCGGTGCAACACATTTACGTTTATTTTACTGCACTGATCTGAATACTACTTCCAGCTGTCTGTCATACAATACAGTCAATAGAAATCAGTACAGTAACTGTAAAGAGTAAAATACTCTGTCTAAAAGCACCATTCCAATAGTTATAAACACAAACACCTTTGTTATAAACATAATATTTCAAGTGCCAAACCAGGCAAGGATCTAGTCCTACACCTACAACATAGCAGAACAAAATAAAACATACTGGTTTCCAGGTGGTCGTCAGGTTCCTGTTTCTGTACAGTGCAGGCTGGTTGTGGAGAACTCATGTTCACCTGCAGGCTGGACTCCACACACTGGTCTGGAATGAAGGAATTGAAGGACTTAAACATAAAGAAAGTATAAATATGAAACGTGGAATGCCTGAGAAATAGCCTATATGTATAATAGTGTGATCTTGTGATATGGTGTGATAAGAATAGCTGCAGATCATTTATAATCATTCTGGCAACTGAGCACGTGTATGTGTACGCATCACCAGACAGCACAAACACTCATCCTCTTAATTTGAACACAAACCGTTACGTCCATTTATTAAGAAACAAAAGTGTGAAAACAGAAAAAGAATCATGTCATAATCTTAACTGACAAATATGATATACAATTAATGAACTATGACGTCAATGCATTCGTCGTCATAGCTTCTCTGTGAGACTAGTTATTTATG
This sequence comes from Electrona antarctica, assembly GCF_951216825.1. Taxonomy (NCBI): domain Eukaryota; kingdom Metazoa; phylum Chordata; class Actinopteri; order Myctophiformes; family Myctophidae; genus Electrona; species Electrona antarctica. The sequence continues at coordinate 3,080,147 of NW_027636995.1, read as the reverse complement.
TAACATCAATTCACTGCAAAAAAATAAATAAACTTGCAACAATGAAATAATGTAACATGAAGCGCACACAAGCCAGTGTTGACCCCTTTTCACTGTCGAAAACTAAATGGAAACTACATGAAATCTAAGCTAAGATGACTAAAAGTAAGACTAAATATATTGACAATTTCATCAACTAATAAAAAATAGACTAAAATGTTTGCAAGGGACTAGTGGACAAGAGATCCAGTATAAGTAAGACAAGTCATTTTACACTTGGTTGCATGCTTAAAATAGCCGATCTACAAACTTGCCAAAATGTGATGACGGCTATGGCCGCTTTTAGCTGAAGGAGTGTTTTTATTTTTGCAAAACTAATGCTTGGAATGGATTCAGAATGATGAAACCCCCCTAGTTTGACATGTCACATGCTACTTAAAGGGATATTTCACTTTAAAAAAAACTTTTTCATCATCTACTCAGTCTTATGTGAACACCCCGGGCAGTTCCTAAGTTGCTTGATTCAGTATTTAGATATTTGATATTCATTTTAACTGCCCCGCCCCCTTCCTATACAAACCCATTATAACTTAAAACTCAATTTTAACCATGACAGATTCATCAAAAACACCTAAACTTTTATCTGTTGACTGATATTGTCCTTCTAATATGAGGGGCCGTGTTGTTAATTTATTTTTAATAATTATTGCAGCTCCAGCTCCTCCTCACAAAATCAAAAGAAATATAGCTGCAAGCAGCGATACGGCGGGACCAAGAAAGAAGACAATACGCAATAAGAACAATATGCACAAATAAGAATCATGGGCTGAGTTTTCGGTACCCATATTTGAACACACAACCTCGTGGTCCAAGGGCAAGAGCTCTACTGACTGAGCTATCCGGACACAGTCCGTTTTCTCATTGTAAACAGTAACATCATTCAGTGTTTTTGGTAACAAGTATGTGTCCTCGTTTTGAGCATGTCATTATCCATTTCTACAGTGTGTGCTGTACATGTGTTCACGTACAAACTTCTCTTCAACTGGAATTTCAGTTAATGGTTCATAGATTGTGTGTAGAACGTTTCACGCACGTTGCTCAAAAATCAGGGCAGAAAATCAGGTATAAGCATTTTTCAAACTGCTCAAAATGGAGGAAAATATGAGGGCGGAGCTTACTTGTCAAAGTGACAGATTTGTTCCCCCCCCGAGTCAAGGAACATGTGGAAACAAGTGCCATGAAATTTGGCCAAACGAAGCATGAGTTATGACTGTTCAAAGGTTTCATTTTTTTTAAATTGCTATAGCGCCCCCCTTTGGCCAATTGGAGTAAGACTGCTTCCAGTGCTATTTGGCATGACCCTCTACTATACTGTAAAATGACATAAACATATGACGCTGCATGTATGTATTAAAGGCAGAAGAAGAATTTTCACAAACCAGCAATTTTCATTGGCTCATAAAAACTTCATTTTTTCACTTAAAAATAAATTACTACGATTTATTGTCCGTATAGGTCCAAAGTTCACGTGTAGAAGTTTCCGTGCATTTTGATAATGGGGGGGGCAAATATCCTGGGAGGAGATACATTTTAACTGTTTTTCATATAATTCAAAATGGCGGGTGATCTAAAGGTCAGAGGTCAAAAGTCAGAACACAAAAGTTGTTCGGCACGAGGAGACACATATGTGTATCAAAGTGTCATTGCCAACGGTCAAACGGTTCATGAGATATGCACGTTCAAAGTTTGCATTTTCAATTGAGTGCTATAGCGCCACCATTTGGCCAATTGTCATGGGCTTCGCATAGTCACCGTTTGGCATGGCCCTCTACCATGTTGACAAGTTTCACGAAAACCGACTGCACGGTTCAGCCAGAACTGCTATTTTTGGCGGAAGAAGAAGGAGAAGAACAAATATAGCTGAAAGCAGCGATAAGGCGGGACCAAGAAAGAAGACGATACGCAATAAGAACAATATGCACAAATAAGACTGAAGAGCTGAGTTGTCGGCACCGGGATTTGAACACACAACCTTGTGGTCAAAGGGCGAGAGCTCTACTAGCTACACAGAGACAATCAGTTACTCCATTGTTAACAGGAAAATCATTCAGTGTTAGTTCAGCATAAGTACTCAAACTTTTAGAAATTAGCAGATCTACATGCTCATAACATGTCCCGCTACAGTACAGTACAGTACAGTACAGTACAGTACAGTACAGTGCAGTAAAGTACAGTACAGTATGGTGCAGTACAGTACAGTACAGTATGGCACAGTACAGTACAGTATGGTACAGTACAGTATGGTAAAGTACAGTACCATATGGTACAGTACGGTACAGTACAGCACAGTATGGTACAATACAGTATGGTATTACACTATTGCACTTATTACACTATTACACTATTGCACTTATTACACTATTGCACTTATTACACTATTACACTATTGCACTTATTACACTATTACACTATTGCACTATTACACTACTATTACACTATTAAACTAAATACACGTATTACACTATTACAAAATTAGACTTATTACACTATTACAGTTACTAGTATCTAAAACGGTTCATGAGATATGCACGTTCCAAGTTTGCATTTTCAATTGAGTGCTATAGCGCCACCATTTGGCCAATCGTCATGGGCTTCGCATAGTCACCGTTTGGCATGGCCCTCTACCAGATTACTGCGTTTCGTGAAAACCGACTGCACGGTTCAGACAGAACAGCTATTTTTGGCGGAAGGAGGAGGAGAAGAAGGAGAAGAAAAAAAAACACAAAAACAATAAGTGACCAAAGTCACTTCGTGACTTCTTGGTCCCTTAATAAACACAAAAACAATAAGTGACCAAAGTCACTTCGTGACTTCTTGGTCCCTTAATTATAAAAAATAAATGAAAACAGTAAATGACAAACCACGGCCCCCTCACGTATTACGACATTATCAGTCAACAGAAAATAGGTTGGGTGTTTTCGATAAATCTATCATGGTTAAAATGGAGTTAACACATTTAGGCCTGACGTCGAAATTTAAAAAAAACTCTTCTGAATCATGACAGTTTTCTGAAATACCTCATGTTTCTATATCAGTGGTGGTCAAGGAACCCAAAAATGATTGGCCGCCGACCCCCATCTGAAAATATGTTGCTCCAGGGACCTCCCAGATGTCCTCCCTGATTGGAGTTTGTATAGGGAGGGGGCAAAGCAGCTAAAAATCAAATATTTAAATACTGACTGAAGCAACTTAAAAACTGTCTTGGGTGTTCACATAAGACTGAGTAGATGATGAAATGACCAAAAGTTCTTTCGAAAGTGAAATATCCCTTTAAAGAATGATGATATTTAGATTTTTTTTGCCTTATACAGGTTGTTAATGGTATGGTCACATATTATGCTAATTACTCAAATTGCTCAACATGCAATTTTTAGCAACCAAGCTGAATTTAATTTCATCCATTAGGCGATAACATTTCTATAATAAAAGTTTACACTAATCACCATTTCTGGGTTCATGAAAATTCCAGTGGACGGACGGACGGGCTGGCATACACACACACACACACACACACACACACACACACACACACACACACACACACACACACACACACACACACACACACACACACACACAAACCTGATCACTGATCAGAGCACGCCTACTGAAAAAAAAAACGTTCTGGCCTTGACAGCCCATACATCCGAAAAGAAAAGTCCCATCAGATTGCATTAAACTCACATTGCCACTCACTCACTCCAAAACATTTTGTTTTGTTTCTGAACCCACCCCCATCTGACCTAGAATAATGTATGGGCTGCTATAGTATGACTTTTAGACTTGAATTAATTAGTGATGTTATTTTTGAGGGGCGCTATATACAGGTTTAACGTTTGTTTTTAGTTAAATGTTTGTTTTAAAAACGGGAAAATGTACATAATATTGTCGCTTGTAATGTTTGTGTTGGCACCGTTACGTACATCACCTAATCAACATGAGTTAGACTAATTATATTAGCGCCCCTCACTTCACACGGGTGTGATTTTTATTTTTTACCTGAGAGAGTGTGGCACCTTGTCTTCCCATGTAGTAATGTCAATGTTGACACATCAACCTCCTCTTCCATGTTTTCCTCTTTAATGTGTGTAGGTTGTGGTTCCTCCTTGACCAGACTGGACCTCCTCTCCTCATGTTGTGAGGGTTGAGGTTCCTCCTTGACCAGACTGGACCTCCTCTCCTCATGTTGTGAGGGTTGTGGTTCCTCCTTGACCAGACTGGACCTCCTCTCCTCATGTTGTGAGGGCTGTGGTTCCTCCTTGACCAGACTGGACCTCCTCTCCTCATGTTGTGAGGGCTGTGGTTCCTCCTTGACCAGACTGGACCTCCTCTCCTCATGTTGTGGTTCCTCCTTGACCAGACTGGACCTCCTCTCCTCATGTTCAGGGGAAACCTCTTTACACACAGACACAACGAGGAGAGAAGAGCTATATCATCAGCACTACTCAAAGTGCTTCTCCATGAACGTATGACATTTATTCTCCTATTTGTTGATTTGTCAGCTTAACAAACCTGGTTTGTATAATATGACTTGTGGCTGTAAAAGGACGTCCAGAAGTTTGTCTTGTCTCTTCAGCAGAGTTTCTAGTGTCTCCATCTCTCTCTGGAAGAGGCTGAACATGAATCCTGCAGCAGTGGTGAGGCGCTCCAACACAAACACTCTGACAAGCTTCAGCTGACCAACATCACTCGGCTGTTTTTCCAAAACACACAATATTTCCTCTCCCACCGACGTCAGGTGTTCATTTATCGACAGCCTCAGCCTTAGAGAGTCCGTTTGACGCATTCTACCTCGTTTGTAAGACATTTTTCACCACGCTGATGTGTTCCTCGCCCCCATGAAAAACAACGGCACTGTTTTTCTGGCAAATCTAAGCTAGCAAATATAAGACTTCCGGGGGACGATCTCTTCAAAATAAGAGTACCCTCTAGAGTATTGAAAAAAAGATTAATTGGCACATTAAAACGATTAATTAAGCATTTAAACGATGCTATAGGACACACATTATGTTTCTGTGTAAAAATAAGTAATAAGTAATGTTTCTGTGTAAAGATAAGTAATTAAAAAGTTATCTAAATGGATAAATGCTATTCACTGGAGAGCATGGACTTTATAAAGTGGACGCTGGACAAAAATCCCTGCTATGTTTCGACTAGTGTGACATACGCACGCGTCCGGGGAGACCTCCTCTACAACACCACACTGTCCGCTAAGCAGCAGAGGTGTAAAACAAAAATTGGCACCAGGTCACAGGTCAAAAAAGTCAAAAAACTTCCCATTTCCAGGCTACAGTGGACTAAAGTGGACACTGGACAATAATCCCTGCTATGTTTCGACTAGTGTGACATAAGCACACGTCCGGGGAGACCTCCTCTACAACACCACACTCTCCGCTAAGCAGCAGAGGTGTAAAACAAAAATTGGCACCAGGTCAGATGTAAAAAAACTTCCCATTTCCAGACTACAGTGGACTAAAGTGGACACTGGACACAAATCTCTGCTATGTTTCGACTAGTTTGACATATGCACACGTCCGGGGAGACCTCCTCTACAACACCACACTGTCTGCTAAGCAGCAGAGGTGTAAAACAAACATTGGCACCAGGTCACAGGTCAAAAAATGTCAAAAAACGTCCCATTTCCAGACTACAGTGGACTAAAGTGGACACTGGACAAAAATACCTGCTATGTTTCGACTAGTGTGACATACGCACGCGTCCGGGGAAGCCTCCTCTACAACACCACACTGTCCGCTAAGCAGCAGAGGTGTAAAACAAAAATTGGCACCAGGTCAGAGGTAAAAAAACTTCAAAAAACTTTCCATTTCCAGACTACAGTGGACTAAAGCAGAGGTGTAAAACAAAAATTGGCATGCCATACAGCGAGGTGAAAGGTCAAAAAGTGGACTAAAATACAATAGAATATAAAAGAATACAGACAAGGCTTTGAAAGTTACAAAAAAATACCTTTTAATTAATCATTGCTAATATAACAGTGTACACTTTTTTACGTTATTTAATTACTTATTTTTACACAGAAACATAATGTGTGTCTTCACAATAACTGTAATGTAATAATAATACTAATAATGTAATGTAATATTTATTTAATTAATCTCGCTTTTATTCTGAAAGCAACCGGATGTCTTAAATTTGCTAGCTCTCAAACAGGAAGTTCTAGATTTGCTAATAAGACGGAGCCAAAAACAACAAGCATGCGCAACAACGTGGTTCGCGCATGCGCAATAGCAGCAGCTTCTTCTTTGCTTTACGGCAGATGGCAACCAGTTTTTGGTGCATTACCGCCACCTTGTGACCCACATCTTGGATCAACCTAAAATCTCTCTTTACTACTAGGCTATATCAAATCCCTCTTTCAACCAATATGTGGTTATGGGCCATGGCACTGCTCAAAAAACATGATAACTAGTCCTTACCCGTTCAAATATATGAACACCAAATTATCTACAGTGTGGGTACAGCATAGTGATGTAATATATCCTATTATTGATGTATTTTGAGGTGTAGGCCTAATCAGTCTGGTGTCAGAGGCGCTTGCCCGGTGTTGGGTGAAATCACCCCTCAGCTAAAGACCAGCATGCCACTTTCCTGTGGGGTGCATACGCTGATTAGACATACCAACAGTCCTACAGTCATTAGTCCGACAACACTGTCGCTCCCCGACATGCGCTGCAGTTTAAAAGTAACCCATGCTACGGGTTTAAAACATGTGTTGCGGGTTAAAACTAGCCTATGCTGCGGGTTTAAAATCACCCGTGGCTCCTGACATGTGGTGCGGGTTAAAAGTAACCCATGGCGGGTTAAATATCACTGTGCCAGTGTGCGGTTAGGACTTAGGGTTAGGTTAGGGTTTTGGGTAGGGTCTCGGACTCATGACTGCATAGGACTGTTGGTAGGCCTATAACCAAACATATGGACCCGCAAGTATAGCACAGGAAAGGTGCAGTTCTGGGGCACTGGGCAAGTGTGGTTGGCTCGATGGCACAGATTGGGCAATGCCCTTGGGAAATGTAGGCCCCTCCTGCTGATTTAGCTAGCCAATTACAATGTCAAGTCACCCCAGCTGTGATCACATGTAAGTAATTAAGAGGGGAATGGGGATTTATCCCCCAAAAAGCATGTGTTTGCAACAAACGTCAAGATGAAGATGGTTGTGTTTTGTTTTGGGTAAAGACAAAGGGGGACTTGAACCCACACCCCAAGCAACATTTGAAAGTTGATTAAATTCCGCATTTGCAGCCCCCCCTATGGATGAAAATGAAAATGGAAAAAATCATGGACGTAAAATGTTGAGGTAGTCATACTGTACATAGGCCTACTGTGTGTGTGTGTGTGTGTGTGTGTGTGTGTGTGTGTGTGTGTGTGTGTGTGTGTGTGTGCGCGCGCGCGGGTGCGTTCACATATCATCAAATATAACAATGAACATGGACGACAATGTGAGCCATATTTATACCCGGAAATGATACAACTAAATTTACAACGTAATTGTTCTGAGAGAGGTTGAAGGGGTGGGGTGGGGGGGGGGGGGGGGTGTTAATGGGTAACAGAAAAAAAAGAAAACAACAACGCATGTTGTCGGTACATTCCTCATCTCCTTGAGTTCACAATCTCGTCGACCGCCTCCCTCTCCTTTCACTGAACATTTTGGCCATGCAGGTCCCACTCCCTCGACCTCATTTCAGTCAGAGTTTAAGTCTGCTGGTTTGGCTTGCATCCCAAGTCCACATTCTCAGAGAAGGTTGGAGTTATATGGGTTTGGGGTAAAACGAGTCCACCTTCAGAGCAGGTTGGGGTTTTGGGTTTGGGGTAAAACGAGTCCACCTTCAGAGCAGGTTGGCGTTATGGGTTCGTTTGGGTAAAACGACCATCGCGGCGGCGATGAAGAAGAGACGTCAGTGGAACATGGTGGTCATGGAGTTATAACGGTAGAAAAAGCTGCATCATCCAACGTGCAGCGCAGCCGCCACGCACACCGGAAAACAGCCCGTCTACAAGCTATAAAACAGGGCTTCTCAAAGTGCAAAACAGCCCGTCTACAAGCTCTAAAGCAGGACTTCTCAAAGTGGAAAACAGCCCATCTACAAGCTCTAAAGCAGGGCTTCTCAAAGTGGGTGCCGTGGCACCCTAGAGTGCACACGAGGGTGCTACGGCACCCCCCATGCCCAGCAGTCTGCCGCCCACGAGGCGGATGCGTCGCTTCTTGCCCTCAGACGTCTTACTGGTTGCGAACACCAGTGAGCCATTACTATGTAACCTGGGCAGAACTGTCTGTCTCTGTCTGTCCGTCACGCTGTGACACCACCCGCCCGCCACCAGAGGGCGCAGATGTATCACACACAAACAAATACACACGCACGCACAGTGTGCGTGCGTGTGTCGCACACACACTGAAAGATTCTCTCTAGCTAGTAAGAGGAGGTTGCTGGCTATGTACCTGTGCACCTCTACACCAGCATGCCTGTTAGAGCATGGATCATGAACCAGACAGTATTGACATGTCACAGAGATTTATTCAGGCTTTGCAGATATGGCATGATGGCAGTGGTGAATGACGGATGATGGGTGATGATTTTAACTGAACAAGAAGAGAAATAGTAGCAATCAGTAGTGCAAACAGTCTTAGATATAAACAACTACAAACAAACATAGGCATAAACACATTAAGCAAATCAAACACTCAAAGAGGGATTTGGCAAATAGCAAGGAAACTTACAAGTAATGCATCAATATAGGCACAGAGCAGAGGTGCTACCAGCACCTCTCCAGTAAGGTACAAATGTTTGTCTGTGGCTTCTAGTTTGCCTATATAGTCCCCAGGTGTGCCAATTGGTGGCCCCACCCACCACCAACAAGGCAACCTCCTACTACTCCACCCCACTCTCAGCTATAGAGTGGTGGGATTTACTACAGCCACCCCATCAAATATCTATTTGATAAATAAACACAAGAATATTTATATAAAAACGAAACATTGTTAAAGGATTTGCTTTGTTAGGGGATTCAGGGTCGGCCATTGCTGGGAGGGCCACTAGTCTGGCCACAGGTCTGATGTACATTGGTCTCAACTTCTGCTGTCGAACGCATCTGTCCTTGCTAGGCATGAGTAGAGTCATCCTTCCGATTGGCCACAGACCTCTGGGCAGCTGTGGGTCCATCACCATGCCAACAGTGGACGCCTCTAGATTGGCTGTGTCCCTTAGGTAGTCCTTAATACTAATAGAGTGTGACCGGAAGTGGTCAGCTAAATTCTGACTGTGCTTCCACTTGCATTGGCCAATGAGTTCTGAATCATCGTACATTGCCCGAAGAAGGGAGGCGTCCCGCCGCCCCGTGAGGAGGAGATTTGGGGTCACAGGATCGGTGTCTGCCTGATCTGATGAAGTGTAGCCAAGGGGTTTCGAGTTGAGGGTTCCGTCCATTTCTATAAGGCCAGTGTTAGGCTTAAGCACCTCCTCCGTAACCGCTTGGGCCCCCGGTGACGCTCGCAATGCTGTCTTGATTGACCTCACCTCTCTTCCCCACCCGCCTCCAAGGTGGGGGGCACTTGAGGGGTTGAGCTTTGGAGCATGGGGAATACAAGTAGGGAGTGTTGCATATCGTTTACACCCATCGACTTCTGCTCTGGTGGTTTTGGCTTCCTGCAAATACATGGCCTCTTTATCCGGTTTGGATGTAGTAGTTGGTTTCTTGTTCTTAGGAAGAGGAAGATCCAGCTGCCATACGTTCTCAACGTGACGACTGAGTTCCGCATAGGGAACGCCGGTTGAGGTAAAGAGAGTTTGAGCAGCATCTGGCTGTTCCTGGAAGGAGGTTCGCCCTTGAAGTGTCCAGCCTAGCTGGGTATGGAGGGCAACGGGTGTCCCTGGTAGCCCTAAGCGGACTTTCTTGGTTGGCGTTATAAGGTGAGAATTATCTGCTCCTATCAAGAGAAGGGGCTGCATGTTGGAAAAGGACTGGAGAGGGAGGCCCTGTAGATGGTGATGGAGTGTTTTGAGTTTGTCTAGTGGGTAGCTCTGTTTTACCAGTGACAACTTGTCTGAGGAGAATGCATTCGTAATGGCGAAGGTTTTCTGGGGGTTAGAGGAGGGTGAGATCTGGAAACTAACTGAAGCTCCATCTATTGCTTCGGTTTGTTGTCTGATAGTATGTACCACTAGTCGTTCAGGGTCTCCTCGGAGCCCAAGTTGCTTACGTGCTGCTGGTAATAGCATTGTACGCTGAGAACCGTCGTCAAGTATAGCATAAGTATCTAGGGTGTGATGTTGATTTCGTAGTATAACCTTAACCACCTTTAGGAGGACTTTGGGTGAACTGGGCTGGGGATTTACATACAGTACCTTGGCTTCCGTCTCCCTGTTAACGTGATGCAGGGTACCCAGGTGTTTCCCGTTACACAGGGGGCAAGGTGTTCTCAGGTTACAGTTCCTGGCCATGTGAGGTCCTGCACACTTCCAGCACCTCCTTTCTTGCTTTATCCATACTTTAGCATCTTCTGTCTTCAGCATCTTAAAGTCTTTACAGTTGATTATCGAGTGGTCGGGGGAATTGCAATACTGGCATGCTCTGGATTTACTCTGGTTACTTGTGGAGGGTACTGGAGGGGGCTCGGAGCTGGTCCCGTACAATATGGTGGCTGTAAAAGGGGGAAGCTTCGGCACTGATCTCCCGGCTGGTATAGGGGTAGTCAGGTTCTGAACTTGGGCCGCTACCGACTGACATTCAGCCTCACCTTGGAGCCATGCAGCAAAATCAACCAGGGTGTAGTGGGCACCTGGTCGGCTTGAACGGGTGTGGCGAATGAAGTTAGCAACAGAATCGGCTGGTATCTTACTCAGAAGATGCTGCACATGGGATGAGCAGGCCAGCTTAGCAGCACCCTCGCTCTGGCCCATAGCCTGTAGCATTCCCACCAGGGACTGAACCTTAACTGCAAAGGCATGGAAGGCTTTGGAGTCACCAGGTTGGACCTTTGGGAGGTTTGTTATAGTTGTAATTTCACTCATGGCCAGGTGGTGGGGCTGCCCGTAATGTTGGTCTAATGCGGCTAAGGCCTTGGTATAGGGCTGGGGGTCGTGGGCATAGGCCAGTGCTATATGCCGTGCTGAGGGTAGTTTGAGGTGATCTAGCAGGATGTGGTACTTGTATGTTTCGGTTTCCCAGGGAGACAGTAGATTTAGGAGGGCCATCTTAAGCATTGTGTATTCATGAGGGTCTTCTTCATTAAGGTTCGGGAATGTAGGTCCCTCAACCCTAGAGGGCGTGTGGCCAAATGGTGGGCCTGTATACGTTTGTGGGTTATGCGTTGTAGCTGAGGGCCATTGCATGGGGAGAGGTACTGAGTGAGTCCACTGTTGTGGTGGAAAGGAGGTGGGAGGTACCTGGTAGGGGATGGTCACTGGGGACAGCTGTGATGGTGTGGGGGTCCATGGTTGCGGTTGAGGAAGAGCTGGGTGAGACCATGCAGAGGGTGCTGGAGGTGATGCTGGGGCCCATGATTGCTGCTGAGGAGGGGCCTGCTGATTGGGGACTGAGGGGGAAGGTTGCAGCTGAGGGGGGGTCTGCTGAGGATGGGCCAGGGCCCATAGCTGCTGCTGAAGGGGGGCCGGGGTCCATAGCTGCTGCTGAGGGGGGGGGGCTGCTGCGGGGGGGCTGGGGCCCATAGCTGCTGCTGAGGGGGGGGGCTGCTGCGGAGGGGCTGGGGCCCATAGCTGCTGCTGAGGGGGGGGGGCTGCTGCGGGGGGCCTGGGGCCCATAGCTGCTGTTGAGGAGGGGGCTGCTGCTGAGGAGGGGGCTGCTGCGGGGGGGCTGGGGCCCATAGCTGCTGTTGAGGAGGGGGCTGCTGTTGAGGAAGGGGCTGCTGCTGCGGGGGGGCTGGGACCCAAAGCTGCTGAGGAGGGGGGGCTGGGGCCCGTAGCTGCTGCTGAGGAGGGGGCTGCTTCAGGGGGGCTGGGGCCCATGGTTGCTGCTGCGGGGGGGCTGGGGCCCATAGCTGCTGTTGAGGAGGGGGCTGCTGCTGAGGAGGGGGCTGCTGCGGGGGGCCTGGGGCCCATAGCTGCTGTTGAGGAGGGGGCTGCTGCTGAGGAGGGGGCTGCTGTGGGGGGGCTGGGGCCCATAGCTGCTGTTGAGGAGGGGGCTGCTGTTGAGGAGGGGGCTGCTGCTGAGGAAGGGGCTGCTGCTGCGGGGGGGCTGGGGCCCAAAGCTGCTGTTGAGGAGGGGGCTGCTGCTGAGGAGGGGGCTGCTGCGGGGGGGCTGGGGCCCATAGCTGCTGTTGAGGAGGGGGCTGCTGCTGAGGAGGGGGCTGCTGCGGGGGGGCTGGGGCCCATAGCTGCTGTTGAGGAGGGGGCTGCTGTTGAGGAGGGGGCTGCTGCTGAGGAGGGGGCTGCTGCTCAGAAGGGGGCTGCTGCTGCGGGGGGGCTGGGGCCCATAGCTGCTGTTGAGGAGGGGGCTGCTGCTGAGGAGGGGGCTGCTGCGGGGGGGCTGGGGCCCATAGCTGCTGTTGAGGAGGGGGCTGCTGCTGAGGAGGGGGCTGGAGGGGGAGGGGCTGCTGCTGAAGGGGGGACTGCTGCTGAGGAGGGGGCTGCTGCTGAGGAGGGGGCTTCTGCTGAGGAGGGGGCTGCTGCTGAAGGGGGGACTGCTGCTGAAGGGGGGACTGCTGCTGAGGAGGGGGCCCGGGTGGTGGCTGGCTCCGGGCAGGCGATGAGTGAAACCTAGCTCGGAGACCGACTCTAGTTCGAACACATCGCTCCATTTGCACCATTGTCGCTCATAATTGAGGTGGACTGATCCTGTGTTGGGGGATAAGGGCGGGCGGTGGCTTGATAGTCGTTGTAGTCCCACAGATGTGTTGGCGCCGTCTTCTGCCTCGCTCCTTTCCCAAGTGCCTCGTCATTTTCCATCTGCCTACTGTGGTCCGTACAAACAAACATAGGCATAAACACATTAAGCAAATCCAACACTCAAAGGGGCATTTGGCAAATAGCAAGGAAACTTACAAGTAATGCATCAATATAGGCACAGAGCAGAGGTGCTACCAGCACCTCTCCAGTAAGGTACAAATGTTTGTCTGTGGCTTCTAGTTTGCCTATATAGTCCCCAGGTGTGCCAATTGGTGGCCCCACCCACCACCAACAAGGCAACCTCCTACTACTCCACCCCACTCTCAGCTATAGAGTGGTGGGATTTACTACACACACAGTACAAACCTTTTTCTTTTAAGACAAAAGTACGTAATTTATTGTCTCCACCAGGCCGAAGGCATGGGGAGAGAGTATGTTTTGCACTCCGTCCGTCCGTCCGTCCGTGTGTCCGTGTGTGTGTGTGTGTGTGTCCGTCTGTGAACAGCTAATATCCGGCACCGTTAACGCGGTCGATGCCAAATTTTGCACACACACTCCCTGGATGCCAACGATGAACCTCTGCCCCAACATTTCCATAACGGCCTCTTATAGCACCACCAGGAGGCCACTTTGTGCAAAACTAGTTTTTGGACAGTACACGTACAGATTTTGTCTAAACATCACGCAAATTGGTACACAGTCTCTCTAGAGCCCTTCAACGAAACGTGTCTTTCAGATTTCTCAGACTCCATCCTGATTGGCTAAGATTGGCTTCCAAATTTCGCAGGAGTGCTCAGTTTCAAACAAAATGCTGCAAATCATGAACACATCGTGTGATTTCCGTGAAATTGTGCACGCACATTCCCACTAGGCCGAGGAAGAAATGCCACATGAACATTTTCAACTCAGCCTCATGGTGGCGCTATAACTGGCCGTGTTAAAGTGTTTTTACCTCTAACTGCACGGATCCGTGGGTAACTTTGTATGCCAACTCCCTAGAGGCCAAGGAAAAACCTTTGCCTGGAATTTTTCACATCTGCTCTTTATAGCGCCACCAGGAGCCCGACATATGTAAAACACATTTTCTAATATTACTCCTTCAGATTTTATCCAAATTTCACGCAAATCGGTAGACATGCTCTCCATAGTCATGTGATCAAGACGGGTTTGTTTGATTTCTCATAATCCACCCTCATTGGCTACGATTGGCTTCTAAACTTTTCAGGAGTAGCCCGCTTTGTACCCGTTTTGTACAAATCGCCACAACGCAGCGTCCGATTGTGGTGAAACTGTGCATGCATATTCCAATTAGGCTTTGGAAGAAATGCCACTTGACAGTTTTCAAATCAGTCTCATGGTGGCGCTACAACAGGCCAAGCCGCATCTCACACACACACACACACACACACACACACGTTTATATTGCTCCTAAACATTTTGCCAAACATCACACACGCACTCCTATCATCCTGGTGGAGACCTGTGCCCAGAAGGGCACTTTTTCTAGTTCTAATTGTTGTTATTGCAATTTACGAGCTGCGTTCGCGCGTCTTACTTGTATTAACCCCTGTCTTAGAGTATACTATGGAATCCATGAAAGGACTCAGACATTCTGCTCCCCCACTATCTAGAGGGAAGAAAAGAGGGAGTGGAACGGATACCAACCAGAAAAAGAGGCTGTAGAGAGGGTAAGAATATATATTAGCCTTATTTTACTTAGCTCTGGATAAGATTTAACATGTGGTAATTGTCATATTGTGTGACTCCTATATGCTTATATCTATCTATGATTTGTCATAAATGTGTAGAAGGAGAAGTAGTCCGCACACTGTTTCATAGCTCCCACAGGAAATGTATTTATTTAAGGATGACGTTTCGACCCCTTATGGGTCTTCGTCAGGCATGAGTACAACAACAAAGTAGGCGTGTTATATACAGATAGGGGCAAGTTTAACAATGAACAAGCCACTGTTTGCAATGACGATAATTACACTGACACACCCACCACGTCTATGAAGTCAGGCTGAGTAGTGTCAAGCCAAGAACAGAGTAAAACTACTAGAGGCACTAAGGCCAACTGTTAGTTATAATATATAAAAGTCAAGGGTAAGGTGGTACTGACTGAGGTACAGAAAAACTGAAAAAAATTAAAGAAGCGCTACGTGGGTCCTTTATATGTAGAGAAAACTGTAGACAGGTGCTCTTTGGAGAGGGTTTCATATAGCAAAGCACAAGAGTTCTTAAAAAGTTCTATACCTTGAGTCAATGTCACTGTGGAAGGAGATATAAGGTGGCGAACTTAAAAGAGGGTCCAAGGCAGTTCTGTCCAGTTGAAGTAGAAAAAAAATCCTTTATTTCATTAATTCATTAGATATTAAAAACAAGGGTTAAAAACACGACCAACGTGTTTCGGCCAGCATGGGCCTTCATCAGGGTCAACAGAAAAACTGATTTAGTGCAACCAAACACAATATAACACTGCAAAAAAGAAAATCAAAACACAGCCTACAAGTGACCAGAATAAGGAAAATAATAAATGTGTGGATTACTTGAAAGGGAGAGGAAAATAAATCCTCGTATCAGAGGTGAAATTGACCAATGCATTTGCCAAATACTCTAACTAAAGTGGTTCTTCCCCTGTGTGACTCCTCATGTGTGTTTTAAGTGTTATTCTTTTTCTAAAGCATATGCCACAAACTGTACAAGTAAATGTTTTTTCCCCCGTATGAGTCTCCATGTGCTTTTTTAGATTACTTTTAACCTTAAAGCCTTTGCTACAAACGTTACAAGTGAAGGGCCTTTCCCCTGTATGAGTCCTCATGTGGTCTCTTAGAATAAATTTGTTACTAAAGCATTTGCCACAAACTGTACAAGTAAATGGCTTTTCCCCATCCCCTGTATGTGTCTTCATGTGGTAAGTTAGACGACACTTTAACATAAAGCCTTTGCTACAAACTTTACAAGTAAAGGGTTTTTCCCCCGTATGAGTCCCCATGTGCTCTTTTAGATTACGCACAACGCTAAAGCCTTTGCTACAAACTTTACAAGCAAAGGGCTTTTCCCCTGTATGAGTCCTCATTTGAACTTTTAGACTTCCTTTTTCAGACATACCTTTCCCACAAACATCACATGTAAAGGGCTTTTCTCCTGTATGAGTCCTCATGTGCACTTTTAGATAACTTTTATGAACAAAGCCTTTGCTACAAACTTTACAAGTAAATGGTTTTTCCCCCGTATGAGTGGTCATGTGGAAAGTTAGACCTTGCTTACTACAAATGCCTTTGCTACAAACTTTACAAGTAAATGTTTTTTCCATGTCCCCCATATGAGTGGACATGTGATAAGTTAGACCTTGCTTCATACGAAAGCCTTTGCTACAAACTTTACAAGTAAATGGCTTTTCCCCCGTATGAGTGGTCATGTGGTAAGTTAGATCCCTCTTAGAGACAAAGCCTTTGCTACAAACGTTACAAGTAAAGGGCTTTTCCCCTGTATGACTCATGTGAACTTTCAGAATACTCATTTTAGAAAAGCCTTTCCCACAAACTTCACATGTAAAGGGCTTTTCTCCTGTATGAGTCCTTTTTTCCATTGCCCCCATATGAGTGGTCATGTGATAAGTTAGACCGTGCTTGGTACCAAAGCCTTTGCTACAAACTTTACAAGTAAATGGTTTTTCCATTTCCCCCATATGAGTGGTCATGTGGTTAGTTAGACCACGCTTAGTACCAAAGCCTTTGCTACAAACTTTACAAGTAAAGGGCTTTTCTCCTGTATGAGTCCTCATGTGAACTTTTAGATTACTTTTTACATTAAAGCCTTTGCTACAAACGTTACAAGTGAAGGGCCTTTCCCCTGTATGAGTCCTCATGTGGTCTCTTAGAATAAATTTGTTACTAAAGCATTTGCCACAAACTGTACAAGTAAATGGCTTTTCCCCATCCCCTGTATGAGTCCTCATGTGCTGGTTAAGATCTGCCTTCGTATTACACATTTTGCCACACTCTGTACAACTAAACATTTTCTTCCCTGTGTGACTCCTAATGGAATCAGTTTGTTTTGTTGTTTTCAGATCCTGGGACAGCTTGTTGCTCAACGACCAGGCTTGACCTTTCACATTTTGTGTCTTGTGTGATGTCGGTGTGTTTAAATCTGATGCACCTTCCCTAGTCTCCTCTAACTCATCACTGTCTTCAGTGTCAGATTTATTGTCTGATTCAGGAGAGTTTAAAGACAGCTGGTTATCACTAGTTGGCTCCCACTCATCACTGTCAGATGCATTGTCCGATTCAGAAGAGTGTAAAGAGAGGAGCTGGTTATCACCAGTTGGTTGTGATGTTCCACAGTCCTCTACATCAGCTTGTGTATTCATGTGTTGGGTTGAAGTGCTGGCTAGAGGCTCTGTCTCTCTGCCTCCATCATCATCATCATCATCATCATCATCATCATCACTTTGCACTGCAAGTAATGTCAATGTTGACCCGTCATCCTCCACTGATCTTTGAAGTAGCTTCTGTTTAATCTGTAAATACTCTGGTTCCTCCTGGACCAGACTGGACCTCCTCTCCTGATGTTCAGGGGAAAGCTCTTCTTTAGGCAAAAGATAAAATGAAAGAAATCCATTAAATGTTGAACTTAACATTTTCCATGCAGTGTTTCCTCTGTACTACAAGGAAGTAAACACTTCAGACAAACATTTCCTCCAACTACCACGGGAGATGTTAGCCATGGTGATGCTCGTTCTTAACGAGCATGATGGCAGACTAACCAATTTAGGCGTGGAAAAAAAACCGTTCGCTCTGAAAGAATATTCAAAGATTTGTGCCGCATTTTTACGATTTTTCAAAAATAGCAGACCTACAAGCTCGTAGCGCGCCACTCGGTGGCGCGGTATGAGGTTGTAGATCATAATGCTTCATAATGCTTAGTTAAAACACCAAAAGGGGTTCCCGTCCAGAATGGGTCAAAGTGCTCATCTCCGGGGCCACGGATTTTGCACAGGTGGGTATTAGCACCCGTGCATCCCGTAATCTTCAATAAAAAGCATTTTAATCCGATCTGTGGCCATTTTCTCAAGTTATATATCAGAGTGCAATACACCTCCCAACCGATATGGGTGCGTAGTTGAAAGCATGGTGAAAGACTGAGAAACTGGCCGGCGGTGGGATACAAAAAATATACGCATAATGCAAGGTTGCTAATGCCCACCCGAGCAAAACTCTAACATCCGTGGCCCCGGGGTGAGCACTTTATATTTGAAATCAGAATGTTCATGTAGACTTAAATGTTGTAAATGTAGCAAGGTGCCCAAAACAGGCTGCAGTAGCGTCATGACAGTCACGTTTCAGGGCTAGGAGAAACAAAATCAACTCGATCAACTTTAACGTCATTCTCATTTATCCACAATTCTACTGTACTCTGTGCTGTACTACTCTGTATTGGACTGTACTCTGTTCTGCACTGTACTCTGTACTGTACACTAAACTGTACTATACAGGGCTCTCGGAGAGAACACCTGGACCACTTTGGTGCAGACCTAACAACTGCAACGAAAGGTAAGAAAGCCTTCTAGCATGGAATTATCCTTTAAGTAATGAAGGAGGTTCTTCAATGTGGTGCAACACATTTACGTTTATTTTACTGCACTGATCTGAATACTACTTCCAGCTGTCTGTCATACAATACAGTCAATAGAAATCAGTACAGTAACTGTAAAGAGTAAAATACTCTGTCTAAAAGCACCATTCCAATAGTTATAAACACAAACACCTTTGTTATAAACATAATATTTCAAGTGCCAAACCAGGCAAGGATCTAGTCCTACACCTACAACATAGCAGAACAAAATAAAACATACTGGTTTCCAGGTGGTCGTCAGGTTCCTGTTTCTGTACAGTGCAGGCTGGTTGTGGAGAACTCATGTTCACCTGCAGGCTGGACTCCACACACTGGTCTGGAATGAAGGAATTGAAGGACTTAAACATAAAGAAAGTATAAATATGAAACGTGGAATGCCTGAGTGTGAGGGCTGTGATCCCAGCCCCACAGTGAGATGAGACTCATCTAACCCACACTCACATTTGCATTGTACTCTAACCTCTAGTATTGACATTTGCAATGATTATATTATATTATAATGCATAAAACACAATCAGTATTTGGCTTGGTGACAATATGCACTGTTGTACTAATTCTGTTCTTTATTTAGTTCCTGAAATGGCAACATATGGGGCAGGGGGTGGAGTCAGCTGTGATGCAGAGGACCATACCAACATACGTGATTGAGAAGGGGGGAAGTGGGAATTGTTTAGTGATTCCAGTGGGCTCTGATTGCTGTGCACCCCTTTGTGTGTTTATTGGTTTGGTCCACCACTATATAAGTCTCCATGTTATGTCATTTGAGGAGGTCTGTTAGTTGAGTTAATTTCCTGTTTGGTTCCACGTTCTTTTCATTTGAGTTATATTATGTTGACCTCTTAAGGGCCCTACAACTTCATTGAAATGTTTTGTTAATGATTTGTTACTTTTTGAAATTAAACAAACTTTGAGTTTGAAACCTGTGTTATCCTTAAGCCTTGACTGCTCGGTCCCTCACAATTGGTGGCAGTAGTGGGATTCCCAGTCAAGGTCACAGGTTTTTTTTGTTTTTTGTTTTTGGCTGCGAGGACATAAAGGAAGGACACAACGAGGAGAGCAAAACCTTACAACACCTGAGGCGGAGCCACACACTGGAGCTGACACACTGGGCAATGGTGAGGAGGAAAATGGAGCCTCTGGGGGGGTAGATGACACTGAGGAGCCAACTTTAGCAGAGCTGGTTACACTTCTCCGTTACCAATGTAAGCAGCAGAAGGATGATAGTGCAAGGCAAGAACAGCGCTTCAGAGCACTCCATAACCAGTTCCAGCTCCTACATGGGGATGTGCAGGCCCATATCCCTCCAGTTCCTGAGCAGCCCAGCATTCCCCCAGAGCCGCCGGAACCTCCAGAAGGTAACACACCTGCCCAGGTGGCTCACAGTAATGCGGCTGCCAATCAGCCATCTGTCTCAGGTCAGTCTCGGGTTTATGAGCCCAAATTGCAAAAGCTCACAGAGGATGATGACATTGAACATTTTCTAATTACCTTTGAACGTATTGCACTGGCTTGTCGATGGGATAAAAATGACTGGGTGTTTCATCTCATACCATTACTTACGGGCAAAGCTAGAGGTGCATATGTACACATGGACATGGAGGAGGCTCTTGAATATGATAAAGTGAAAATGGCTATTCTACATAAATATGATATAAACCCTGAGACTTATAGACAGAGATTCCGCTCCCTTGACATACATGCTGATGAAAGCCCAAAGGAGCTTTATGCACGATTGAAGGAATTGTATGGAAAATGGATAAATCCAAAAGGCAAAACAGTCCAAGAAATTGGGGAAAGCATAATATTGGAACAATACTTGAGAATGGTTTCTCCTGAGTTACAGGTCTGGATAAAAGAGCACAACCCAGGTTCTGCTGCTGAGGCTGCTAAGTTGGCCGATGTGTTTGTGGCTGCACGGAGGAAGCCATGGAGCTATACCACATGGGAAAAGATGGATCACCAAAGGCCAAACATAAGTATGGGTAAGCCTCCCATGAGGGAGAGCCAGAATGCTAATATGCCCCCAAAGCCTCCATCTTGGATACAAATCTGTTATCAATGTGGAGTGGAAGGACATATAAAACCACATTGTCCCCAAAACTTGTCAAGGTTAACACAAATATGTTATGTGCCACGGGCTGGGGAACCCAAAGTTAAAGTTGATCCATCTGCAAAAATGATTTCAATTGAGATTAATGGTCAAAGTCTAAAGGGACTGCTTGATTCAGGAAGTGACCAGACCGTAGTACACAGAGATTTTGTGCCACTACATATGATTAACACTACAGAGACTATTCCTGTTTGTTGTGTGCACGGAGATGAAAAACCTTATCCAACAGCACACATGTACATCAAGGTGCAAGGGCAGACCTTTCTCCTAAAGGTTGGCATTGCTGATAAGTTACCATTCCCTGCTGTGCTTGGTCGAGACCTGCCTGTGCTGTTTGACTTATTGGATTCCAACCACAGCTGTAACGGGTCAGTGACGAGGGCACAGGATAAAAAGGGGGAGGAGCCATCTCAGACACTCAGTGCCCTGCTCTCTTGTGATGTAGAGCAAGAGACAACACCAGGGAAGTCTTATAGGTCCTGCCCACAGAGCAGGAAAGTGAAGGTGATGCTGATCAGGAGTATTCCGGAGGATGAGGAAGTGGAGGAGCAGTACTTGCCTGCATCTGCTTCTCTGGACCTCAGCCACCTCCCGGATGAAAGACAAAACCAGGTGAGACACCTATGTAACTCAGACATTTTTCAAAAAAATCCTGGAAAGACCGACCTGGTTGAACATGACATTGTGTTAAAAGAAGGAGCTGCAGTGAGACGTTTAAGTTACAGAACACCAGAACGGATGCTGACTGTGCTAAAGGAGGAAGTCGACCAAATGCTGTCAATGGGGATTGTGGAACCATCAAAGAGTGAATGGTGCAATCCGGTGGTCTTGGTCCCAAAGAAGGATGGCAGCACTCGATTCTGTATCGATTTCAGGTATCTAAATAAAAATTCACAATTTGATTCATATCCTACTCCCCGAATTGATGACCTGCTTGAGCGCCTGGGGAAGGCCAAGTATTTAACCACCATAGATCTATGCAAAGGCTATTGGCAGGTACCACTCACTCAGCGCTCCAGAGAACTGACAGCCTTCCGCACACCATGGGGGTTGTTCCAATTTGCAGTCATGCCCTTCGGGCTACACGGTGCGCCAGCAACTTTCCAGAGACTAATGGATCAGGTACTGTGCAATCTGTCAGACTTTTCTGCATCATATCTCGATGACGTTGTCATTTACAGCACTACCTGGGACGACCACCTTAAACATCTGGAGAGAGTGATGGAGCGACTCCGGTCTGCTGGGTTGACCATTAACCCATCAAAGTGTACATTTGCTAAGGCTGAAACGGAGTACCTGGGGTTTGTCATAGGAAATGGGATGATAAAGCCTCAAGTGAATAAGATCCGGGCTATTGAGTCCTGCCCGCTGCCAAAGACAAAGAAGCAGCTCAGGTCCTATCTGGGCATGGCAGGATTTTATTTGCGTTTCATCCCTCATTTCTCCACCAGGGCAGCTCCCCTTACAGATTTGACCGGATTCAAACATCCAAACTTGGTCCAGTGGACAGAGGAGGCAGAAGCAGCCTTTCGAGACATCCAACAGTCACTGAGTATAGCCCAGTATTATACAGTCCAGATTTTGAAAAGCATTTCATTCTTCAAACTGATGCCTCGGATAGAGGTCTTGGGGCTGTTCTCCTACAGGGTCCTGAGAAGGAGCGACATCCAGTGGCCTTCATCAGCCGTAAGTTGTTTGAAAGGGAGGTCCGATACTCAACGGTGGAGAAGGAGGCACTGGCAATCAAATGGGCCCTGGACTGTTTCAGGTATTACCTCCTGGGACGAGAATTTACGCTGGAGACGGACCACAAAGCTCTACAGTGGCTTGATAGAATGAAGGACACAAATGGAAGGATCACCCGATGGTACCTGGCAATGCAGCCATTTCGCTTCATCATCCAGCATATTCCAGGAAAGGACAACTGCACAGCAGACTACCTCTCTCGCTGCCCTAGCGAGAGCTTTGAAGGGAGGGCGTATGTGAGGGCTGTGATCCCAGCCCCACAGTGAGATGACACAATCAGTATTTGGCTTGGTGACAATATGCACTGTTGTACTAATTCTGTTCTTTATTTAGTTCCTGAAATGGCAACATATGGGGCAGGGGGTGGAGTCAGCTGTGATGCAGAGGACCATACCAACATACGTGATTGAGAAGGGGGGAAGTGGGAATTGTTTAGTGATTCAAGTGGGCTCTGATTGCTGTGCACCCCTTTGTGTGTTTATTGGTTTGGTCCACCACTATATAAGTCTCCATGTCATGTCATTTGAGGAGGTCTGTTAGTTGAGTTAATTTCCTGTTTGGTTCCACGTTCTTTTCATTTGAGTTATATTATGTTGACCTCTTAAGGGCCCTACAACTTCATTTATTGAAATGTTTTGTTAATGATTTGTTACTTTTTGAAATTAAACAAACTTTGAGTTTGAAACCTGTGTTATCCTTAAGCCTTGACTGCTCGGTCCCTCACACTGAGAAATAGCCTATATGTATAATAGTGTGATCTTGTGATATGGTGTGATAAGAATAGCTGCAGATCATTTATAATCATTCTGGCACCTGAGCACATGTATGTGTACGCATCACCAGACAGCACCAACACTCATCCTCTTAATTTGAACACAAACCGTTACGTCCATTTATTAAGAATCAAAAGTGTGAAAACAGAAAAAGAATTATGTCATAATCTTAACTGACAAATATGATATACAATTAATGAACTATGACGTCAATGCATTCGTCGTCATAGCTTCTCTGTGAGACTAGTTATTTATGTAACATCAATTCACTGCAACAAAATAAATAAACTTGCAACAATGAAATAATGTAACATGAAGCGCACACAAGCCAATGTTGATTTCGTCGACTAAAACTGACGAAGAATGTTCGTCGACTACCCTTTTCACTGTCGAAAACTAAATTGAAACTACATGAAATCTAAGCTAAGATGACTAAAAGTAAGACTAAACTAAAAAGGGACTAGTGGACAAGAGATCCAGTATAAGTAAGACAAGTCATTTTACACTTGGTTGCATGCTTAAAATAGCCGATCTACAAACTCGCCAAAATGTGATGACGGCTATGGCCGCTTTTAGCCGAGTGTTTTTATTTTTGCAAAACTAATGCTTGGAATGGATTCAGAATGATGAACCCCCCCTAGTTTGACATGTCACATGCTACTTAAAGGGATATTTCACTTTAAAAAAAACGTTGTCATTTCATCATCTACTCAGTCTTATGTGAACACCCCGGGCAGTTCCTAAGTTGCTTGATTCAGTATTTAGATATTTGATATTCATTTTAACTGCCCCGCCCCCTTCCTATACAAACCCATTATAACTTAAAACTCAATTTTAACCATGACAGATTCATCAAAAACACCTAAACTTTTATCTGTTGACTGATATTGTCCTTCTAATATGAGGGGCCGTGTTGTTAATATATTTTTAATAATTATTGCAGCTCCAGCTCCTCCTCACAAAATCAAAAGAAATATAGCTGCAAGCAGCGATAAGGCGGGACCAAGAAAGACGACAATACGCAATAAGAACAATATGCACAAATAAGAATCATGGGCTGAGTTTTCGGTACCCATATTTGAACACACAACCTCGTGGTCCAAGGGCAAGAGCTCTACTGACTGAGCTATCCGGACACCTACAAGCGTCCCGTTTTCTCATTGTAAACAGTAACATTTTTTGATTTTTTTTTGTATCTTTATTTATCTTGAACATAAAAAGTACAAATAACAGTACATCAACACAATATCAATCACATCATTTTTTTTGTTTTGTTCAAGAAGGGACAGAGAGAAGCAATGCTTATATTGTCCGGCCCCCTTCTTACCTTTACATATATTGTAAAACAATATATTATAATACAAAACAATGTATATAATAATGATAATAAAAAATAATAAAACCATTTTATTACATACAGTAATTGTAAATCCATTTTATTGAAAGTAATAATTTAACTAAGTAATAATCTATAGTAAAGAATAAAAAGACATCACAGAGTAAAACTAATCCTAGTCAATCAGCTGTTCATAATTTTGCAGGAGTGACTGCTTATAGCAGTGCTTGAACTGTTTAATATTTTTACACAGTTTAATGTCTATATCAAGATTATTCCAGAGTGTAACACCATATATTGAAGTGCACTTTTTTTTCAGTGTTGAATGAATAATTGTCTGTTTAAAATTGTGTTTGTTTCTTAAGTCATAATTACCATCTCTCTCCTTAAAAGGTTTTTGAATATTCACAGGTAAACAATTATTCCAGGCTTTAAACATGATTTGTGCAGTTTTAAATTTCACCAAGTCTGGGAACTTTAGAATATAAGATTTTAAAAACAGGTTATTGGTATGATCAAGGTATCCTGTTCCATTTATTACCCGTACTGCTCTTTTTTGTAAAAGTGCAAATCTTTGTCAAAGTGCTTTTATAGGTATTGCCCCATACTTCTACACAATACGATAGATAAGGGTCCACAAGTGAATTGTACAGAGTGTGTAATGGTTTCCTATCCAGTATATGTCTAGCTTTACCCAATATCCCTATTGTTCTTGCCAGTCTGGAACACACATATTTTATGTGGGATTTCCAGCAGAGTCTGTGGTCAATTAAGACACCCAGAAACTTGATCTCATATACTCTTTCAATCTTTACATCATCTATTTCTAAATTAATCTCTTTTCCGATTTCCAAATATCATACATTTTGTTTTACTCAGGTTTAGTGATAACTTATTTTTGTCAAACCAATGTTTTAATTTTGATAGCTCAGACTTCAATACTGTTGTGAGCTGGTTTAAATCGTCTCCTGAACAAAAAATATTTGTGTCGTCGGCAAAAACAACTAGTTTTAAAATGTTTGATACCTTAAAAATGTCATTTATATATAGAATGAACAATTTAGGTCCTAATACTGACCCCTGTGGGACACCACAGGTAATGTTTAGGTTCAGAGACTTATAATTTCCCAATTGGACAAATTGTTGTCTATTACTTATGTAACTTTGAAGCCAATCAAGCGCTGTCCCTCTTATACCATACCTCTCCATTTTTCTTACCAACAACCCATGGTCAATCGTGTCAAACGCCTTTTTAAGGTCAATGAACACACCCATTGCATGTTTCTTATTATCAATACAACCTGTAATCTCTTCTACTACCTCCATCAAAGCCATGGAAGTTGATCGTGATGATCGAAAACCATACTGGCTGTCATTTAGTAAGTTATGGCCGTCTATGAATTTGTCCAGTCTTACAACAAATAATTTTTCCAGTATCTTGGAGAACTGCGACAGCAGTGAAACAGGCCTGTAATTGGTAAATAGGTGTTTTTCCCCCGTTTTGTATATGGGAATAACTTTAGCCAGTTTCATTTTATCAGGAAATGATCCCGATCTAAATGACAGGTTACATACATGAGAAAGGGGATCAATGATTCCTTCAATGATGTTTTTTTATCAAAGCCATGTCAATATCATTTCCATCAGTAGATGATTTGTTAGTGCAATTTTCAACAATCTCTATAATCTCCTCTTTGTCAACAGCTTCCAGAGAGATTGAGTTTGGGTTTCTCTCCCCCCAGTCCTCCTCCTCAACATTCTTCCCTGTTATTTTTATTTCTTTGGCTAGATTTGGACCAACGTCAACAAAAAATGTATTAAACCCATCAGCAATATCCTTCGTATTTGTGAACTTCTTATCCCTGTCCTCAAAAAGGTCAGGGTATGTGAGATCAGTTTGTTTCTTCCTAATGATACTATTTAATATGTTCCATATTCCTTTACGGTTATTTTTATTCTTATCTAATAATTTTGCATAGTAGTCTTTTTTGCAAGCCCTCATAATATTTAGTAATTTATTTTTATATTTTTTATATTTTACCTCTGCTTCTACTGATTTCTGTTTAATGAATGACCTATATAATGAATTCTTTTTTTTACAAGCATTTTGCAATCCTTTGGTCATCCATGGGTTTTCTACATATTTGTTCTTAGCAATGTATTGCTTAATAGGGCAATTTTTATTATATAATTCCGTAAATATATCTAAAAATAATGTATACGCTATGTTAACGTCCGTTTCCTCACATACCCCATTCCAGTTGTATTGCAACAGTTCGTTTTTGAATGCAGATAGAGTTTCAGCAGATCTATATCGCCTATACTTGATTTCCTTTAACACTCTCTTCTTTTTACAATTACATTCATAAATTGCAAAAACAGACAGGTGATCACTGATGTCATTTATCAATATACCACTTTTGTTACTATCCACATTATTAGTAAATATGTTATCAATTAGGGTTGCACTATGGGTTGTTATCCTGGTAGGTTTAGATATTGTTGGAAACATACTCATACTGTACATGGCATCTAAGAAATCATCTGTTCTTTTATGTTTTTGGGGATTCAATAAATCAATGTTAAAATCCCCACAGACATAAATTACTTTCTGCTTTGGTGTTCCAAACAACATTTCCATATTGGTGATAAATGCTTCAATATTAGAACCTGGTTTTCTGTACACACAGCTAACAATTACCTTTTTCGTTCTCTCAGTGTCAATCTCAATAGTGATACACTCCATCACATTTTCCACAACCAATGACATATTTTCATTAACTTTGTAAGATAACTGTTTGTCTACAAACAGAGCAACACCCCCATGCTGATCAGACTTTCTGCTTATGTAGTGAAAATTATAACCATTTAAAACAAAATCTGCACCTTTCTCATCATTTATCCAGGTTTGACACAGCAATAATAGCGAAAGCATTTTTAAAACCAAACAAATATTCTTTTATGTCATTAAAATGTGCATAAAGACTTCTACTATTAAAATGAATAATAGATATACCATTTTCAAATGTAATATTTGCATTGAACTGACTATCTGTGTAATATAGACAATTTTCACTGATATTTTCAAGAAGATTATGGTCTGGATCTAAATCCTGTTCAAGTTCTATCATGAGTAGATGTAGAAAGTACACAAATGCTAGTATGCATTAACATCAGCATTAAAACCATGAGCACTGGAAACATTACAGCTTAATGATCCTTGTCAAACTTCTCAAGTTGGTCAATGCTATTGATGCATATCCCATAGGAATTCTCTGCTGCACCCATAGGTTTAACAAAGACCTTACAACTGACAGTCCAAGTGGACTGAATTTTACCGTGTTTTCTGAGAGCCCTTGCTTTTCTGGCTATGTCAGCATTTTTTTTTTGGTGAGATGCTCATTTATATATACATTTGATCCCTTTAAGTTTTTACACTGTTTCAGCAGATTTACTTTATGTTTCCTGTTTGCAAATCGAATGATAATGGATGGTATTGCTGGCCTGTCGGTCAGTCTCCTGGTTGGCAATGTGTGACATGCTTCGATGCTGTCAGTGTCAATATCAATGTTTTGACCACAGAGGAATGATTTTACCTGTTCCTCGGTTGTCCTTTCATGGTCAGGACTGCTCTCCGATGCAGGGCCTTTCACCGCCTGGAGAAAGCTCCGTGGTTTGACCTTCAAACCTGAGATGATCACATCATTCATCCTGGAGTATTGCTCTAAACTGTCTAATCGATTTTCCAGGGAAACAATTTTCTTATCTTGATCCATGTTTTCTCGTTTGAGCTGCTTTACCTCACCCATCAGCTCTGTTATGATGGCCTGTTGTTTTATCATGGTTTCCACATTTGCAGACATCATTTCCACTGACGCTTTCAGCTCCTCCATGTCCTTTTGGAGAATTTTCATGGCCATCTCCTGGGGCTGCTTCTGGGTCTAGCCTGAAGGCTAGCTGCTGCCTGGTGGTGGTGGCAGCTCCTGGGGCTGGCCTGTAGGCTAGCTGCTGCCTGGTGGAGGTGGCTGCTCCTGGGGCTGGCCTGTAGGCTAGCTGCTGCCTGGTGGTGGTGGCTGCTCCTGGGGCTGGCCTGTAGGCTAGCTGCTGCCTGGTGGAGGTGGCTGCTCCTGGGGCTGGCCTGTAGGCTAGCTGCTGCCTGGTGGAGGTGGCTGCTCCTGGGGCTGGCCTGTAGGCTAGCTGCTGCCTGGTGGAGGTGGCTGCTCCTGGAGCTGGCCTGTAGGCTAGCTGCTGCCTGGTGGTGGTGGCAGCTCCTGGGGCTGGCCTGGAAGCTAGCTGCTGCCTGGTGGTGGTGGATGCTCCTGGGGATGGCCTGGTGGCTAATGCCTGGTGCCAAACAGCAGCAGAAGGATCACGGGCTAAAGACGAGCCCCACCGACTGCTGGCTGTTGCTGCAGGGTGCCCAGTGTTTGAGCCTGGTGAAGCCTGGTGGTAGGAGGCTAGCACTAGAGCCTAGGCCTCACTAGGCCTCACTCAGATGGAAGCAGGAGTTTAGGCTCAAATCCAATTTCTGACCTTGTTTTTTGTTTAAAATCAAAACCTTTTCTTTGTATGATTTAAAGGTCCATTAACACACCACTGATGAAACTTAGGGCAAGTAAATACAGAGGATTGTCTGATATTTTGATCGATTGTTCTCACACTACTTGGCACTGATACCACACACGTCGGCCATCTTTTCCTCCGGTTAACTGAACATCATTCAGTGTTTTTGGTAACAAGTATGTGTCCTCGTTTTGAGCATGTCATTATCCATTTCTACAGTGTGTGCTGTTCATGTGTTCACGTACAAACTTCTCTTCAACTGGAATTTCAGTTAATGGTTCATAGATTGTGTGTAGAACGTTTCACGCACGTTGCTCAAAAATCAGGGCAGAAAATCAGGTATAAGCATTTTTCAAACTGCTCAAAATGGAGGAAAATATGAGGGCGGAGCTTACTTGTCAAAGTGACAGATTTGTTCCCCCTGAGTCAAGGAACATGTGGAAACAAGTGCCATGAAATTTGGCCAAACGAAGCATGAGTTATGACTGTTCAAAGGTTTCATTTTTTTTAAATTGCTATAGCGCCCCCCTTTGGCCAATTGGAGTAAGACTGCTTCCAGTGCTATTTGGCATGACCCTCTACTATACTGTAAAGTGACATAAACATATGATGCTGCATGTATGTATTAAAGGCAGAAGAAGAATTTTCACGGTTCAGCCAGAATTGCTATTTTTGGCGGAAGAAGAAGAAGAAGAAGGAGAAGAAAAATAAACACAAAAACAATAAGTGACCAAAGTCACTTCGTGACTTCTTGGTCCCTTAATTATAAAAAATAAATGAAAACAGTAAATGACAAACCACGGTCCCCTCACGTATTAGAAGGACCTGGCAGTATTTATAGCACATTAGTACTTAATATACTTAAACTTAATATATTGAAAGCAGTTTATACTTTTATTGTATTTATAATGTATTAAAAATATAATCTACAAATATATTTAATTAAAATATGCTAAGAATGCATTTTTAAAAATACAATGTAGAATATATTTACTTAAAATATGCTAAAAATACATTTTTAAAAATACAATCTACAAATATATTTTGAATTATTATAATTAAGTACATCTTACAATAAATGCATGTTCAGGAGAACTAGCTATGAATATATTGATAAAGTATTTAAAATATAATTAAAAATATATTTTAAATTATATGTATTTAAGTTAGACAACTAAAAACATAAAATGAATGCACTTATGAAAAGCATATTTTCATACTATTAGAAATATATATTTATCATGTAGTACACTTATCACAAATGTGCTAAATTACAAATTAATTTATGTTCACTTATATTATATTTAGCAAAAATATGATTACACTGCGTTCTCAATATAATAATTACTATTGTACTAAATATGAATAGGAAAAAAATGTACTATTAATATGATTCGAGGCAGTACAACTATACTTTTAGCATACTTTCTGTGCAAAAAGTGTACTTAAGTATGGAAAAAATATATTTATTTTTCGCCTGGGCTACAAGGAAGTAAACACTTCAGACAAACATTTCCTCCAACTACCAGAGGAAATATTAGCCATGGTGATGCTCGTTTTTAACGAGCATGATGGCATACCTTCCCACTGTTTTGAGCGCCTTGCTACATTTACAAAGCTAACGTGTATATGAGCGTTCAGATTTAAAATCTTAAGTGCTCACCCCAATAAAAAGCATTTTATTCCGATCTGTGGCCATTTTCTCAAGTTATGTATCAGAGTGCAATACACCTCCCAACCGTTAGTGGTGCGTAGTTGAAAGCATGGTGGCCGGCGGTGGGAAAATAAATATGAATTATTGAACAACGCATAATGCAAGGTTGCTAAAACCCACCCGAGCAAAACTCGAACATCCGTGGCCCCGGGGTGAGCACTTTATATTTGAAATCTGAATGTTTATGTAGACTTACTTAAATGTTGTAAATGTAGCAAGGTGCCCAAAACAGGCTGAAACAAAATCAACTCGATCAACGTCATTCTCATTTATCCACAATTCTACTGTACTCTGTGCTTTACTACTCTGTATTGGACTGTACTCTGTACTGTACACTACACTGTACTATACAGGGCTCTCGGAGAGAACAAAGTCGTCCGACTTTGGTGCAGACCTAACAACTGCAACGAAAGGTAAGAAAGCCTTCTAGCATGGAATTATCCTTTAAGTAATGAAGGAGGTTCTTCAATCCGGTGCAACACATACTGATCTGAATACTACTTCCAGCTGTCTGTCATACAATACAGTAATAGAAATCAGTACAGTATCTGTAAAGAGTAAAATACTCTTTATCTGTCTAAAAGCACCATTCCAATAGTTATAAACACAAATAATGATCGACCAATATGGTTTTTGGCCGATATATCCGATCACCGATTAGTGGACAATCAAAAAGCCGATAGCCGATATTATGAGCCGATATGAATTTAAGTTAAAAAAAATGTTTTTACAGTAACATAAATTCCAACACAAGAATTCCTTTAAATGCATTGGAGAATATTTATCACTTATAAAATAGGAAGTGCAAGAAGCACCAACATCGTTTCAGTAACACTTCCCCCCCTCCATCAAATGCAGCTTTTTTTATTTGTATTATTTTTCTATGAATGCACCAAGTGTGTGTGTGTGTGTGTGTGTGTGTGTGTGTGTGTGTGTGTGTGTGTGTGTGTGTGTGTAAAAAGGCCTCTGCCCGGGCTCTGGACCGGGCCCATGCCCAGCGTCCATATATGGAGCTGGCCTGTTCTGACCTCACAGCACTCCAAATTTGGGCATGCCTGACACAGAACTCCACAAGCTGGCTGCATATACTCCCTATTTGGGCATGCCTTACAAAGAACTCCAACTTGCATCGTTCCAAGTAGGTCAGTGCCCAATGGGCTGTAGAGGCCCTACGGGCACCGTTCTAGTTTATCAAAATTGGTGATCTACAAGCCCACAGCATATTGCAGCATGACATGTTGAGAGCTTGTAGATCTGCTGCCCAAACTCTCCAAAGCCATGTGACCTTGTTGTTTTTACTCCACCACTGAAATTTGCCACTTTCAAGATCACTGGCCACTTTTTTAATGCATGTAGAATTTGTTTTTACCATTCATTTAATAAAATAAAAGACAATATGTCTCAAAACACTGGCCAACAGTAAAATTATTGGCAACTAAATTAATATGAATTAGAAATGAAGACAATGCTACTGATTGGTTCATTCTTCATTGGCTTGCAGTTAGTTATTGCATATAGCCAAAATGCAATAATCATATTAGGCTGGTCATGATGGGGGGAAAAAAAAGTTGTCCGCACGCACGCACGCACGCACGCACACACACACACACACACACACACACACACACACACACACACACACACACACACACACACACACACACACACACACACACACACACACACACACACACAATTGAAGATGAAAACAACAAAGCTTTTTATGGTTACAAGGTTAGTAGCCTATAATCCTTTCTCCTCCCTGCAGTCAGTGCAGTGGCCCTCTCTCTGACTCTGTGTGTGTGTGTGTGTGTGTGTGTGTGTGTGTGTGTGTGAGAGAGGAGACATCAGTGCAGAGTGTGTGTCTGTAGAGCGGAGCCGTGTCTACTCCTCCGGGTGGAGCACTGGGAGAGTCAGACACGCAGCTATACATCTCCTTACAACCGTACTCTACCGGATTTTCAATGAAAGTGGTTGTTTCACCATGTTTGCGCATTTATGAGAAATATAATAATAACTAGAAACAAATTTCAGGAAATTTGACTGGGTGCCTGCAGCTCGCCAAGTCTGTGCAGCATTTGAGCCACGGACCACCATTTGATGACATTTAGCCTCTCAGACCCTGTAAGGGTCCATTTGGTTGACTTTCAATGGGGCATTTTGTCTAAGTTTATTGCACATTACGTTGCCACCAACATTCTAATGCTAACATGCTAATGCTAACATGCTAATGCTAACATGCTAATGCTAACATGCTAACATGCTAACATGCTAACATGCTAAAATGCTAATGCTAACATGCTAATGCTAATATGATAATGCTAACATGCTAATATGCTAATGCTAACATGCTAATGCTAACATGCTAACATGCTAACATGCTAATGCTAACATGCTAATGCTAACATGCTAATGCTAACATGCTAATGTTAACATGCTAACATGCTAATGCTAACATGCTAATGCTAACATGATAATGCTAACATGCTAATATGCTAATGCTAACATGCTAATGATAACATGCTAATGCTAGCATGCTAGCTAACATGCTAATGCTAACATGCTAATGCTAACATGCTAACATGCTAACATGCTAATGCTAACATACTAATGCTAACATGCTAATGCTAACATGCTAATATGCTAATGCTAACATGCTAATGCTAACATGCTAACATGCTAATGCTAACATGCTAATTTCAACATGCTAACATGCTAATGCTAACATGCTAATATACTAATGCTAACATCATAATGCTAACATGCTAACATGCTAATGCTAACATGCTAACATGCTAATGCTAACATGCTAATGCTAACATGCTAATATGCTAATGCTAACATGCTAATGCTAACATGCTAATATGCTAATGCTAACATGCTAATGCTAACATGCTAATGCTAACATGCTAACATGCTAATGCTAACATGCTAACATGCTAACATGCTAATATGTTAATGCTAACATGCTAATGCTAACATGCTAACATGCTAATGCTAACATGCTAATGCTAACATGCTAACATGCTAATGCTAACATGCTAACATGCTAACATGCTAATGTTAACATGCTAACATGCTAATGCTAACATGCTAATGCTAACATGCTAAGGGGTCCATTTGGTTTCGCTCAGGGGGGCGGCCCGGTTCTGGCGAGCCGCCCTGCGTCCGAAACGGTTGAGAAATGACAGAGTTACGTGTTTCCCCGATTTTCTCTATTGACTTTCAATGTGTGTGTGTGTGCGTGCACATGTGTGCATGTGCGTGCATGTGCGTGTGTGCGCGCGTGTGTGAGAGTTGGTCAGGTGACCTTGAATCATTAACAAAGTATCATTTTCACCTGGGCTAGTCTATGCAATGCAAACAGTATTGAAAGGTAAAAGCACACTGACTCTCTATGAGAGAGCGTATGTCCGAACAAATTGCTCTATCGCAAAAAGTAAAAGTCGAATGCGATTTTTGTTTTTGCCGTGAGTGACCCGAGGCATTGAGGTACGCCGCGTGCGATCGTGGTATTGGTACGATACAAAACGTGGTTATAAGAGCGAGTTAAGAATTGTGTTTGTGATGAAAAAAT
Organism: Electrona antarctica; assembly: GCF_951216825.1. NCBI lineage: Eukaryota > Metazoa > Chordata > Actinopteri > Myctophiformes > Myctophidae > Electrona > Electrona antarctica. The sequence continues at coordinate 3,045,795 of NW_027636995.1, read as the reverse complement.
TGCTGACTCATTCAGGTATTTAACATGGAGTTTATGACACATTATGATGGTACACCTGTCGCTTTCAGGGCTGTAGTTCACGTACTGTATGTATCTGGGCTATGGTTGTGACATTGGGTGAAAGAGGACGAGTGTGGCTACAAAATTACCGAAACCCATGCGTGTAAAGTGAATATTTTGGCCGTGAGGACAATTTGTTCGGAGAATTTCGGTACAGTCTTCACATTGGCTTCTCACTCTGATCCGCTCTCTCTCTGGGCGTGCGACACTCTGAGTCGAGAATATTTCTCAGACCACACACACTTTGAACTGCGATAGCGGGCAAACCGTGCAACGTATTCGAATTCCGTCTGAACCACCACAAAGTCGATGGCCTCGTGTGCTGTTTGACGTTTAAATCGTGTTTCTACGTAACAGTATGCCAGAGCAATGTGGCTCCAAAGTAACGTGTCGTTTTCTGTTTTTCCACGCGTTTCCGCATCGACTTTGAATGGGGCATTTTTCGCGTCGTTTATTGCGAATTACGTGGGCACGGTAACACGAATCGGAAAGAAAAGCACAAGCACACCATTCCCGGCCGAGCCGCACGTTTTGATGTATATATTGCGGGGCTTTGGCAAACCGTGCGGCCGGCCGTAGACGTCGAAGTTTCGCGTATTGATAATTATAATTACGACTAGAAACAAATTTCAGGAAATTTGACTGGGTGCCTACAGCTCGCCAAGTCTGTGCAGCATTTGAGCCACGGACCACCATTTGATGACATTTAGCCTCTCAGACCCTGTAAGGGTCCATTTGGTTGACTTTCAACGGGGTATTTTGTCTAAGTTTATTGCACATTACGTTGCCACCAACATTCTAATGCTAACATGCTAACATGCTAATACTAACATGCTAATGCTAACATGCTAATGCTAACATGCTAAAATGCTAATGCTAACATGCTAATGCTAATATGCTAATGCTAACATGCTAATGCTAACATGCTAACATGCTAATGCTAACATGCTAATGCTAACATGCTAATGCTAACATGTTAACATGCTAATGCTAACATGCTAACATGCTAATGCTAACATGCTAACATGCTAATGCTAACATGCTAATGCTAACATGCTAATGCTAACATGCTAATGCTAACATGCTAATGCTAACATGCTAACATGCTAACATGCTAATGCTAACATGCTAATGCTAACATGATAACATGCTAATGCTAACATGCTAATGCTAACATGCTAACATGCTAATGCTAACATGCTAATGCTAACATGCTAATGTTAACATGCTAACATGATAATGCTAATATGCTAATGCTAACATGCTAATGCTAACATGCTAAAATGCTAATGCTAACATGCTAAAATGCTAACATGCTAACATGTTAACATGCTAATGCTAACATGCTAACATGCTAATGCTAACATGCTAAAATGCTAATGCTAACATGCTAACATGCTAATGCTAACATGCTAATGCTAACATGCTAATGCTAACATGTTAACATGCTAATGCTAACATGCTAACATGCTAATGCTAACATGCTAATGCTAACATGCTAACATGCTAATGCTAACATGATAATATGCTAATGCTAACATGCTAACATGCTAATGCTAACATGCTAACATGCTAATGCTAACATGCTAACATGCTAATGCTAACATGCTAACATGCTAATGCTAACATGCTAACATGCTAATGCTAACATGCTAACATGCTAACATGCTAACATGCTAATGCTAACATGCTAATGCTAACATGCTAATATGCTAACATGCTAATGCTAACATGCTAATGCTAACATGCTAACATGCTAATGCTAACATGATAATATGCTAATGCTAACATGCTAACATGCTAATGCTAACATGCTAACATGCTAATGCTAACATGCTAACATGCTAATGCTAACATGCTAACATGCTAATGCTAACATGCTAATGCTAACATGCTAACATGCTAATGCTAACATGATAATATGCTAATGCTAACATGCTAACATGCTAATGCTAACATGCTAACATGCTAATGCTAACATGCTAACATGCTAATGCTAACATGCTAACATGCTAATGCTAACATGCTAACATGCTAATGCTAACATGCTAACATGCTAACATGCTAACATGCTAATGCTAACATGCTAATGCTAACATGCTAATATGCTAACATGCTAATGCTAACATGCTAATGCTAACATGCTAACATGCTAATGCTAACATGATAATATGCTAATGCTAACATGCTAACATGCTAATGCTAACATGCTAACATGCTAATGCTAACATGCTAACATGCTAATGCTAACATGCTAACATGCTAATGCTAACATGCTAATGCTAACATGCTAATGCTAACATGCTAATGCTAACATGATAATATGCTAATGCTAACATGCTAACATGCTAATGCTAACATGCTAACATGCTAATGCTAACATGCTAACATGCTAATGCTAACATGCTAACATGCTAATGCTAACATGCTAATGCTAACATGCTAAGGGGTCCATTTGGTTTCGCTCAGGGGGGCGGCCCGGTTCTGGCGAGCCGCCCCGCATCCGAAACGGTTGAGAAATGACAGAGTTACGTGTTTCCCCGAATTTCTCTATTGACTTTCAATGTGTGTGTGCGTGCACATGTGTGCATGTGCGTGCATGTGCATGTGTGCGCGCGTGTGTGAGAGTTGGTCAGGTGACCTTGAATCATTAACAAAGTATCATTTTCACCTGGGCTAGTCTATGCAATGCAAACAGTATTGAAAGTTAAAAGCACAGTGACTCTCTATGACAGAACGTATGTCCGAACAAATTGCTCTATCGCAAAAAGTAAAAGTCGAATGCGATTTTTGTTTTCACCGTGAGTGACCCGAGGCATTGAGGTACGCCGTGTGCGATCGTGGCATTGGTACGATGAAAAACGTGGTTATAAGAGCGAGTTAAGAATTGTGCTTGTGATGAAAAAATTGCTGAGTCATTCAGGCAGTTAACATGGAGTTTTTGACACATTATGATGGTACACCTGTCGCTTTCAGAGCTGTAGTTCACGTACTGTATGTATCTGGGCTTTGGTTGTGACATTGGGTGAAAGAGGACGAGTGTGGCTACAAAATTACCGAAACCCATGCGTGTAAAGTGAATATTTTGGCCGTGAGGACGATTTGTTCGGAGAATTTCGGTATAGTCTTCACATTGGCTTCTCACTCTGATCCGCTCTCTCTCTGGGCGTGCGACACTCTGAGTCGAGAATATTGCTCAGACCACACACACTTTGAACTGCCATAGCGGGCAAACCGTGCAACGTATTCGAATTCCGTCTGAACCACCACAAAGTCGATGGCCTCGTGTGCTGTTTGACGTTTAAATCGTGTTTCTACGTAACAGTATGCCCGAGCAATGTGGCTCCAAAGTAACGTGTCGTTTTCTGTTTTTACCCGCGTCTCCCCATCGACTTTGAATGGGGCATTTTCGCGTCGTTTATTGCGAATTACGTCGGCACGGTAACACGAATCGGAAAGAAAAGCACAAGCACACCATTCCCGGCCGAGCCGCACGTTTTGATGTATATATTGCGGGGCTTTGGCAAACCGTGCGGCCGGCCATAGACGTCGAAGTTTCGCGTATTGATGATGATAATAATTACGATTAAGTATGCGTTTTAGATTTCAACCTGTGTTTCTGCCATTGCATGGCAGGCACCCAGAACTAGAAACAAATTTCAGGAAATTTGACTGGGTGCCTACAGCTCGCCAAGTCTGTGCAGCATTTGAGCCACGGACCACCATTTGATGACATTTAGCCTCTCAGACCCTGTAAGGGTCCATTTGGTTGACTTTCAATGGGGTATTTTGTCTAAGTTTATTGCACATTACGTTGCCACCAACATTACATACATTACATACATTGCATTCCATTACATACATTGCCACCAACATTTGATGACATTTAGCCTCTCAGACCCATTTGAGCCACGGACCACCAGATGACATTCAGCCTCTCAGACCCATTTGAGCCACGGACCACCATTTGATGACATTTAGCCTCTCAGACCCATTTGAGCCACGGACCACCAGATGACATTTAGCCTCTCAGACCCATTTGAGCCACGGACCACCATTTGATGACATTTAGCCTCTCAGACCCATTTGAGCCACGGACCACCATTTGATGACATTTAGCCTCTCAGACCCATTTGAGCCACGGACCACCATTTGATGACATTGGACCCTGTAACGGTCCATTTGGTTACATATACTCTCAGAGCTACAGCACTGTAAAGGTCCATTTGGTTACATACTCTCACATAATGTGATGATGTCCAATGCCAGCAACCATTAACACCTTTAATCTCTGCATTGTCTACAGTGAATGAGGCATCAACCATCATCATTTAGCCTGTTTACATTTTAACCTGGGGATAGAATGTGTGGTTTGTAAATGATTTAGCATTTATTTCCCCTGTTTTACCTCATTTATGATGAATTCCGGTTCTGTTTGGCTATAGGCTATAGAAGTGTCTATTTGTATGTCTCTAAATGTTTTGATGATTTGAACATGGTAAACAAGTGTAATGCTTTATTGGGTCGCCCACTCACAGTTAACAGTCTTTGTATTGAGTTGTGCTTGAAATGTACTGTGATTCTGCAAACTGTTAATACATATCAGGCTATGTCAGGCTATTTCGCTTGTTATTGACCTGGACACTGGTTGCTTATTTATTTCACAGTATCTGGCAACAACTCCTTGAAACTTAAAGCACCGCGCCCATTTTCTTTTGTCTTTGAAGTTTACTTGGAGGACTTGGAGCAACAGAAAAGCCTAGCAGATATTTTGTCACAACTCAACTCTACAACTCTTTCACAACCACTACATCAACTATACTTGTGTGATAAACTCATACAAGTAGGTAAGTAATACTTGCATCGTGTTTTTTTCTGTGTTTATGTAGTTATTTGGATGTAAACAAACGTTAGCCTACAAGCTAAGCTAGGGCCTCTCTCTCTGTGTGTGTGTGTGTGTGTGTGTGTGTGTGCGTGCGCGCGCGCGCACGTGTGCGTGCGTGCGTGCGTGCGTGTGTGTGTGTGTGTGTGTGTGTGTGTGTGTGTGTGTGTGTGTGTGTGGTAGTAGCTACAAGTGTGTTAGCTAGCTGTAGCTAATGCAATCATTTTGCAACCTGTCTGTGTTGCTAGTAGTTGTAGCAGCTACAAGTGTGTTAGCTAGCTGTGTGTGTGTGTGTGTGTGTGTGTGTGTGTGTGTGTGTGTGTGTGTGTGTGTGTGTGTGTGTGTGTGTGTGTTAGTTAGCATTTGATGACATTTAGCCTCTCAGACCCATTTGAGCCACGGACCACCATTTGATGACATTTAGCCTCTCAGACCCATTTGAGCCACGGACCACCATTTGATGACATTGGACCCTGTAAAGGTCCATTTGGTTACATATACTCTCAGAGTTACAGCGCTGTAAAGGTCCATTTGGTTACATACTCTCAGAGTTACAGAGCTGTAAGGGTCCATTTGGTTCCATCTGTCATATTCTCAGAGTTACAGACCTGTAAGGGTCCATTTGGTTCCATGTGTCATATTCTCAGAGTTACAGAGCTGTAAGGGTCCATTTGGTTCCATGTGTCATATTACAAAGCCTAACCCTTAACACATACTTAATGTCTCGCTCACTCACTCACTCACTATATTTGAATTAGTGAACACTTGTGTGTTTACTGAGACGCTACACTGTCTCTGCATTCTATGATCCTATAGTTTACTGTCTCTCTGCATGCTATGATCCTATAGTTTACTGAGACACTACACTGTCTCTGCATTCTATGATCCTATAGTTTACTGAGACGCTACACTGTCTCTCTGCATTCTATGATCCTATAGTTTACTGAGACACTACACTGTCTCTGCATTCTATGATTCTATAGTTTACTGAGACGCTACACTGTCTCTCTGCATTCTATGATCCTATACTTTACTGAGACGCTAAACTGTCTCTCTGCATTCTATGATCCTATAGTTTACTGTCTCTCTGCATTCTATGATCATATAGTTTACTGTTTCTCTGCATTCTATGATCCTCTAGTTTACACTACACTGATCTGGCTAAATCTTTGCTCCTGGTACGGGGGGGGGCTGTGTGTGTTTGTTTACTGAGACGCTACACTGTCTCTCTGCATTCTATGATCCTATAGTTTACTGTCTCTCTGCATTCTATGATCCTATAGTTTACTGAGACACTACACTGATCTGGCTAAATCTTTGCTCCTGGTAGGGTGGGGGGGGGGGCTGTGTGTGTGTTTACTGAGACACTACACTGTCTCGGCATTCTATGATCCTATAGTTTACTGAGACGCTAAACTGTCTCTCTGCATTCTATGATCCTATAGTTTACTGTCTCTCTGCATTCTATGATCCTATAGTTTACTGTCTCTCTGCATTCTATGATCCTATAGTTTACTGAGACACTACACTGATCTGGCTAAATCTTTGCTCCTGGTAGGGTGTGGGGGTGTGTGTGTGTGTGTGTGTGTGTGTGTGTGTGTGTGTGTGTGTGTGTGTGTGTGTGTGTGTGTGTGTGTGTGTGTGTGTGTGTGTGTGTGTGTGTGTGTGTGTGTGTGTGTGGTAGTAGCTACAAGTGTGTTAGCTAGCTGTAGCTAATGCAATCATTGGCTTTTGCAACCTGTGTGTGTTGCAAGTAGTTGTAGCAGCTACAAGTGTGTTAGCTAGCTGTAGCTTGTGTGTGTGTGTGTGTGTGTTTACTGAGACGCTACACTGTCTCTGCATTCTATGATCCTATAGTTTACTGTCTCTCTGCATTCTATGATCCTATAGTTTACTGAGACGCTAAACTGTCTCTCTGCATTCTATGATCCTATAGTTTACTGTCTCTCTGCATTCTATGATCCTATAGTTTACTGTCTCTGCATTCTATGATCCTATAGTTTACTGAGACACTACACTGATCTGGCTAAATCTTTGCTCCTGGTACCGTGGGGGGGGGGGGGGGGGGGGGGGCTGTGTGTGTTTGTTTACTGAGACGCTACACTGTCTCTCTGCATTCTATGATCCTATAGTTTACTGTCTCTCTGCATTCTATGATCCTATAGTTTACTGAGACACTACACTGATCTGGCTAAATCTTTGCTCCTGG
>NW_027636995.1:2718644-3033644 GCF_951216825.1 Electrona antarctica | reverse complement strand
TGCTAATGCTAACATGCTAATGCTAACATGCTAACATGCTAATGCTAACATGCTAAAGCTAACATGCTAACATGCTAATGCTAACATGCTAACATGCTAATGCTAACATGCTAACATGCTAATGCTAAAATGCTAACATGCTAATGCTAACATGCTAACATGCTAACATGCTAATGCTAACATGCTAACATGCTAACATGCTTATGCTAATATGCTAATGCTAACATGCTAACGCTAACATGCTAATGCTAACATGCTAAGGGGTCCATTTGGTTTCGCTCAGGGGGGCGGCCCGGTTCTGGCGAGCCGCCCCGCATCCGAAACGGTTGAGAAATGACAGAGTTACGTGTTTCCCCGAATTTCTCTATTGACTTTCAATGTGTGTGTGCGTGCACATGTGTGCATGTGCGTGCATGTGCATGTGTGCGCGCGTGTGTGAGAGTTGGTCAGGTGACCTTGAATCATTAACAAAGTATCATTTTCACCTGGGCTAGTCTATGCAAATGCAAACAGTATTGCAAGTTAAAAGCCCACTGACTCTCTATGAGAGAACGTATGTCCGAACAAATTGCTCTATCGCAAAAAGTAAAAGTCGAATGCGATTTTTGTTTTCACCGTGAGTGACCCGATGCATTGAGGTACGCCGTGTGCGATCGTGGTATTGGTACGATAAAAAACGTGGTTATAAGAGCGAGTTAAGAATTGTGCTTGTGATGAAAAAATTGCTGACTCATTCAGGTATTTAACATGGAGTTTATGACACATTATGATGGTACACCTGTCGCTTTCAGGGCTGTAGTTCACGTACTGTATGTATCTGGGCTATGGTTGTGACATTGGGTGAAAGAGGACGAGTGGGGCTACAAAACTACCGAAACCCATGCGTGTAAAGTGAATATTTTGGCCGTGAGGACGATTTGTTCGGAGAATTTCGGTATAGTCTTCACATTGGCTTCTCACTCTGATCCGCTCTCTCTCTGGGCGTGCGACACTCTGAGTCGAGAATATTGCTCAGACCACACACACTTTGAACTGCGATAGCGGGCAAACCGTGCAACGTATTCGAATTCCGTCTGAACCACCACAAAGTCGATGGCCTCGTGTGCTGTTTGACGTTTAAATCGTGTTTCTACGTAACAGTATGCCAGAGCAATGTGGCTCCAAAGTAACGTGTCGTTTTCTGTTTTTCCACGCGTTTCCCCATCGACTTTGAATGGGGCATTTTTCGCGTCGTTTATTGCGAATTACGTGGGCACGGTAACACGAATCGGAAAGAAAAGCACAAGCACACCATTCCCGGCCGAGCCGCACGTTTTGATGTATATATTGCGGGGCTTTGGTAAACCGTGCGGCCGGCCATAGACGTCGAAGTTTCGCGTATTGGTGATTATTATTATTACTACGATTAAGTATGCGTTTTAGATTTCAACCTGTGTTTCTGCCATTGCATGGCAGGCACCCAGAACTAGAAACAAATTTCAGGAAATTTGACTGGGTGCCTGCAGCTCGCCAAGTCTGTGCAGCATTTGAGCCACGGACCACCATTTGATGACATTTAGCCTCTCAGACCCTGTAAGGGTCCATTTGGTTGACTTTCAATGGGGTATTTTGTCTAAGTTTATTGCACATTACGTTGCCACCAACATTCTAATACTAACATGCTAATGCTAACATGCTAATGCTAACATGCTAACATGCTAATGCTAACATGCTAATGCTAACATGCTAAAGCTAACATGCTAACATGCTAATGCTAACATGCTAACATGCTAACATGCTAATGCTAACATGCTAACATGCTAACATGCTAATGCTAACATGCTAACATGCTAACATGCTAATGCTAATGCTAACATGCTAACATGCTAACATGCTAACATGCTAATGCTAACATGCTAACATGCTAATGCTAACATGCTAATGCTAACATGCTAAAGCTAACATGCTAAAGCTAACATGCTAACATGCTAATGCTAACATGCTAATGCTAACATGCTAATGCTAACATGCTAATGCTAACATGCTAATGCTAACATGCTAACATGCTAATGCTAACATGCTAATGCTAACATGCTAAAGCTAACATGCTAACATGCTAATGCTAACATGCTAACATGCTAATGCTAACATGCTAACATGCTAATGCTAACATGCTAACATGCTAACATGCTAATGCTAACATGCTAACATGCTAACATGCTAATGCTAACATGCTAACATGCTAATGCTAACATGCTAATGCTAACATGCTAATGCTAACATGCTAATGCTAACATGCTAATGCTAACATGCTAACATGCTAATGCTAACATGCTAAAGCTAACATGCTAACATGCTAATGCTAACATGCTAATGCTAACATGCTAACATGCTAATGCTAAAATGCTAACATGCTAATGCTAACATGCTAACATGCTAACATGCTAATATGCTAATGCTAACATGCTAATGCTAACATGCTAACATGCTAATGCTAACATGCTAACATGCTAATATGCTAATGCTAACATGCTAATGCTAACATGCTAACATGCTAACATGCTAACATGCTAATGCTAACATGCTAAAGCTAACATGCTAACATGCTAACATGCTAATGCTAACATGCTAACATGCTAATGCTAACATGCTAACATGCTAATGCTAACATGCTAATGCTAACATGCTAACATGCTAATGCTAACATGCTAATGCTAACATGCTAATGCTAACATGGTAACATGCTAACATGCTAATGCTAACATGCTAACATGCTAACATGCTAATGCTAACATGCTAACATGCTAATGCTAACATGCTAATGCTAACATGCTAATGCTAACATGCTAATGCTAACATGCTAACATGCTAATGCTAACATGCTAAAGCTAACATGCTAACATGCTAACATGCTAATGCTAACATGCTAACATGCTAATGCTAACATGCTAACATGCTAATGCTAAAATGCTAACATGCTAATGCTAACATGCTAACATGCTAACATGCTAATATGCTAATGCTAACATGCTAACATGCTAATGCTAACATGCTAACATGCTAATATGCTAATGCTAACATGCTAACGCTAACATGCTAATGCTAACATGCTAAGGGGTCCATTTGGTTTCGCTCAGGGGGGCGGCCCGGTTCTGGCGAGCCGCCCCGCATCCGAAACGGTTGAGAAATGACAGAGTTACGTGTTTCCCCGAATTTCTCTATTGACTTTCAATGTGTGTGTGCGTGCACATGTGTGCATGTGCGTGCATGTGCATGTGTGTGCGCGCGTGTGTGAGAGTTGGTCAGGTGACCTTGAATCATTAACAAAGTATCATTTTCACCTGGGCTAGTCTATGCAAATGCAAACAGTATTGCAAGTTAAAAGCCCACTGACTCTCTATGAGAGAACGTATGTCCGAACAAATTGCTCTATCGCAAAAAGTAAAAGTCGAATGCGATTTTTGTTTTCCCCGTGAGTGACCCGAGGCATTGAGGTACGCCGTGTGCGATCGTGGTATTGGTACGATACAAAACGTGGTTATAAGTGCGAGTTAAGAATTGTGCTTGTGATGAAAAAATTGCTGACTCATTCAGGCATTTAACATGGAGTTTATGACACATTATGATGGTACACCTGTCGCTTTCAGGGCTGTAGTTCACGTACTGTATGTATCTGTGCTATGGTTTTGACATTGGGTGAAAGAGGACGAGTGTGGCTACAAAATTACCGAAACCCATGCGTGTAAAGTGAATATTTTGGCCGTGAGGACGATTTGTTCGGAGAATTTCGGTATAGTCTTCACATTGGCTTCTCACTCTGATCCGCTCTCTCTCTGGGCGTGCGACACTCTGAGTCGAGAATATTTCTCAGACCACACACACTTTGAACTGCGATAGCGGGCAAACCGTGCAACGTATTCGAATTCCGTCTGAACCACCACAAAGTCGATGGCCTCGTGTGCTGTTTGACGTTTAAATCGTGTTTCTACGTAACAGTATGCCAGAGCAATGTGGCTCCAAAGTAACGTGTCGTTTTCTGTTTTTCCACGCGTTTCCCCATCGACTTTGAATGGGGCATTTTTCGCGTCGTTTATTGCGAATTACGTGGGCACGGTAACACGAATCGGAAAGAAAAGCACAAGCACACCATTCCCGGCCGAGCCGCACGTTTTGATGTATATATTGCGGGGCTTTGGCAAACCGTGCGGCCGGCCGTAGACGTCGAAGTTTCGCGTATTGATGATTATTACGATTAAGTATGCGTTTTAGATTTCAACCTGTGTTTCTGCCATTGCATGGCAGGCACCCAGAACTAGAAACAAATTTCAGGAAATTTGACTGGGTGCCTGCAGCTCGCCAAGTCTGTGCAGCATTTGAGCCACGGACCACCATTTGATGACATTTAGCCTCTCAGACCATGTAAGGGTCCATTTGGTTGACTTTCAATGGGGTATTTTGTCTAAGTTTATTGCACATTACGTTGCCACCAACATTCTAATGCTAACATGCTAATACTAACATGCTAATGCTAACATGCTAACATGCTAATGCTAACATGCTAATGCTAACATGCTAATGCTAACATGCTAACATGCTAACATGCTAACATGCTAATGCTAACATGCTAACATGCTAATGCTAACATGCTAATGCGAACATGCTAACATGCTAATGCTAACATGCTAATGCTAACATGCTAACATGCTAATGCTAACATGCTAATGCTAACATGCTAATGCTAACATGCTAACATGCTAATGCTAACATGCTAATGCTAACATGCTAACATGCTAATGCTAACATGCTAATTTTAACATGCTAACATGCTAATGCTAACATGCTAATATGCTAATGCTAACATGCTAATGCTAACTTGCTAACATGCTAATGCTAACATGCTAATGCTAACATGCTAATATGCTAATGCTAACATGCTAATATGTTAATGCTAACATGCTAATGCTAACATGCTAATGCTAACATGCTAATATGTTAATGCTAACATGCTAATGCTAACATGCTAATGCTAACATGCTAATGCTAACATGCTAATGCTAACATGCTAATATGTTAATGCTAACATGCTAATGCTAACATGCTAACATGCTAACATGCTAACATGCTAATGCTAACATGCTAAAGCTAACATGCTAACATGCTAATGCTAACATGCTAACATGCTAATGCTAACATGGTAACATGCTAACATGCTAATGCTAACATGGTAACATGCTAACATGCTAATGCTAACATGCTAACATGCTAATGCTAACATGCTAATGCTAACATGCTAACATGCTAATGCTAACATGCTAATGCTAACATGCTAATGCTAACATGCTAATGCTAACATGCTAATGCTAACATGCTAACATGCTAATGCTAACATGCTAAAGCTAACATGCTAACATGCTAACATGCTAATGCTAACATGCTAACATGCTAATGCTAACATGCTAACATGCTAATGCTAAAATGCTAACATGCTAATGCTAACATGCTAACATGCTAACATGCTAATATGCTAATGCTAACATGCTAACATGCTAATGCTAACATGCTAACATGCTAATATGCTAATGCTAACATGCTAACGCTAACATGCTAATGCTAACATGCTAAGGGGTCCATTTGGTTTCGCTCAGGGGGGCGGCCCGGTTCTGGCGAGCCGCCCCGCATCCGAAACGGTTGAGAAATGACAGAGTTACGTGTTTCCCCGAATTTCTCTATTGACTTTCAATGTGTGTGTGCGTGCACATGTGTGCATGTGCGTGCATGTGCATGTGTGCGCGCGTGTGTGAGAGTTGGTCAGGTGACCTTGAATCATTAACAAAGTATCATTTTCACCTGGGCTAGTCTATGCAAATGCAAACAGTATTGAAACTTAAAAGCACAGTGACTCTATGAGAGAACGTATGTCCGAACAAATTGCTCTGTCGCAAAAAGTAAAAGTCGAATGCGATTTTTGTTTCCGCCGTGTGTGACCCGAGGCATTGAGGTACGCCGTGTGCGATCGTGGTATTGGTACGATAAAAAACGTGGTTATAAGAGCGAGTTAAGAACTGTGCTTGTGATGAAAAAATTGCTGACTCATTCAGGTATTTAACATGGAGTTTATGACACATTATGATGGTACACCTGTCGCTTTCAGGGCTGTAGTTCACGTACTGTATGTATCTGGGCTATGGTTGTGACATTGGGTGAAAGAGGACGAGTGTGGCTACAGAATTGCCGAAACCCATGCGTGTAAAGTGAATATTTTGGCCGTGAGGACGATTTGTTCGGAGAATTCCGGTATAGTCTTCACATTGGCTTCTCACTCTGATCCGCTCTCTCTCTGGGCGTGCGACACTCTGAGTCGAGAATATTGCTCAGACCACACACACTTTGAACTGCGATAGCGGGCAAACCGTGCAACGTATTCGAATTCCGTCTGAACCACCACAAAGTCGATGGCCTCGTGTGCTGTTTGACGTTTAAATCGTGTTTCTACGTACCAGTATGCCAGAGCAATGTGGCTCCAAAGTAAAGTGTCGTTTTCTGTTTTCACCCGCGTCTCCCCATCGACTTTGAATGGGGCATTTTTCGCGTCGTTTATTGCGAATTACGTCGGCACGGTAACACGAATCGGAAAGAAAAGCACAAGCACACCATTCCCGGCCGAGCCGCACGTTTTGATGTATATATTGCGGGGCTTTGGCAAACCGTGCGGCCGGCCATAGACGTCGAAGTTTCGCGTATTGATGATTATTACGATTAAGTATGCGTTTTAGATTTCAACCTGTGTTTCTGCCATTGCATGGCAGGCACCCAGAACTAGAAACAAATTTCAGGAAATTTGACTGGGTGCCTGCAGCTCGCCAAGTCTGTGCAGCATTTGAGCCACGGACCACCATTTGATGACATTTAGCCTCTCAGACCCTGTAAGGGTCCATTTGGTTGACTTTCAATGGGGTATTTTGTCTAAGTTTATTGCACATTACGTTGCCACCAACATTCTAATGCTAACATGCTAACATGCTAATACTAACATGCTAATGCTAACATGCTAATGCTAACATGCTAACATGCTAATGCTAACATGTTAACATGCTAATGCTAACATGCTAATGCTAACATGCTAACATGCTAATGCTAACATGCTAATGCTAACATGCTAACATGCTAATGCTAACATACTAACATGCTAATGCTAACATGCTAATGCTAACATGCTAATGCTAACATGCTAACATGCTAATGTTAACATGCTAACATGCTAATGCTAACATGCTAATGCTAACATGCTAAAATGCTAATGCTAACATGCTCATGCTAACATGCTAATGCTAACATGCTAATGCTAACATGTTAATATGCTAATGCTAACATGCTAATGCTAATGTTAACATGCTAACATGCTAATATGCTAATGCTAACATGCTAATGCTGACATGCTAACATGCTAATGCTAACATGCTAACATGCTAACATGCTAATGCTAACATGCTAACATGCTAATGCTAACATGCTAACATGCTAATGCTAACATGCTAACATGCTAATGCTAACATGCTAATGCTAACATGCTAAGGGGTCCATTTGGTTTCGCTCAGGGGGGGGCGGCCCGGTTCTGGCGAGCCGCCCCGCGTCCGAAACGGTTGAGAAATGACAGAGTTACGTGTTTCCCCGAATTTCTCTATTGACTTTCAATGTGTGTGTGCGTGCACATGTGTGCATGTGCGTGCATGTGCGTGTGTGCGCGCGTGTGTGAGAGTTGGTCAGGTGACCTTGAATCATTAACAAAGTATCATTTTCACCTGGGCTAGTCTATGCAAACGCAAACAGTATTGAAACTTAAAAGCACAGTGACTCTATGAGAGAACGTATGTCCGAACAAATTGCTCTGTCGCAAAAAGTAAAAGTCGAATGCGATTTTTGTTTCCTCCGTGAGTGACCCGAGGCATTGAGGTACGCCGTGTGCGATCGTGGTATTGGTACGATAAAAAACGTGGTTATAAGAGCGAGTTAAGAATTGTGCTTGTGATGAAAAAATTGCTGACTCATTCAGGCATTTAACATGGAGTTTATGACACATTATGATGGTACACCTGTCGCTTTCAGGGCTGTAGTTCACGTACTGTATGTATCTGGGCTATGGTTGTGACATTGGGTGAAAGAGGACGAGTGTGGCTACAAAATTACCGAAACCCATGCGTGTAAAGTGAATATTTTGGCCGTGAGGACGATTTGTTCGGAGAATTTCGGTATAGTCTTCACATTGGCTTCTCACTCTGATCCGCTCTCTCTCTGGGCGTGCGACACTCTGAGTCGAGAATATTGCTCAGACAACACACACTTTGAACTGCGATAGCGGGCAAACCGTGCAACGTATTCGAATTCCGTCTGAACCACCACAAAGTCGATGGCCTCGTGTGCTGTTTGTCGTTTAAATCGTGTTTCTACGTACCAGTATGCCAGAGCAATGTGGCTCCAAAGTAACGTGTCGTTTTCTGTTTTTCCACGCGTTTCCCCATCGACTTTGAATGGGGCATTTTTCGCGTCGTTTATTGCGAATTACGTCGGAACGGTAACGCAAATCGGAAAGAAAAGCACAAGCACACCATTCCCGGCCGAGCCGCACGTTTTGATGTATATATTGCGGGGCTTTGGCAAACCGTGCGGCCGGCCATAGACGTCGAAGTTTCGCGTATTGGTGATTACTACGATTAAGTATGCGTTTTAGATTTCAACCTGTGTTTCTGCCATTGCATGGCAGGCACCCAGAACTAGAAACAAATTTCAGGAAATTTGACTGGGTGCCTACAGCTCGCCAAGTCTGTGCAGCATTTGAGCCACGGACCACCATTTGATGACATTTAGCCTCTCAGACCCTGTAAGGGTCCATTTGGTTGACTTTCAATGGGGTATTTTGTCTAAGTTTATTGCACATTACGTTGCCACCAACATTCTAATGCTAACATGCTAACATGCTAATACTAACATGCTAATGCTAACATGCTAATGCTAACATGCTAACATGCTAAAATGCTAATGCTAACATGCTAATGCTAATATGCTAATGCTAATATGCTAATATGCTAATATGCTAATGCTAACATGCTAATGCTAACATGCTAATGCTAACATGCTAATGCTAACATGCTAACATGCTAATGCTAACATGCTAATGCTAACATGCTAATGCTAACATGCTAATGCTAACATGCTAATATGCTAATGCTAACATGCTAATGCTAACATGCTAACATGCTAATGCTAACATGCTAACATGCTAACATGTTAACATGCTAATGCTAACATGCTAATGCTAACATGCTAAGGGGTCCATTTGGTTTCGCTCAGGGGGGCGGCCCGGTTCTGGCGAGCCGCCCCGCATCCGAAACGGTTGAGAAATGACAGAGTTACGTGTTTCCCCGAATTTCTCTATTGACTTTCAATGTGTGTGTGCGTGCACATGTGTGGATGTGCGTGCATGTGCATGTGTGCACGCGTGTGTGAGAGTTGGTCAGGTGACCTTGAATCATTAACAAAGTATCATTTTCACCTGGGCTAGTCTATGCAAATGCAAACAGTATTGCAAGTTAAAAGCCCACTGACTCTCTATGAGAGAACGTATGTCCGAACAAATTGCTCTATCGCAAAAAGTAAAAGTCGAATGCGATTTTTGTTTCAGCCGTGAGTGACCCGAGGCATTGAGGTACGCCGTGTGCGATCGTGGTATTGGTACGATAAAAAACGTGGTTATGAGAGCGAGTTAAGAATTGTGCTTGTGATGAAAAAATTGCTGACTCATTCAGGTATTTAACATGGAGTTTATGACACATTATGATGGTACACCTGTCGCTTTCAGGGCTGTAGTTCACGTATTGTATGTATCTGGGCTTTGGTTGTGACATTGGGTGAAAGAGGACGAGTGTGGCTACAAAATTACCGAAACCCATGCGTGTAAAGTGAATATTTTGGCCGTGAGGACGATTTGTTCGGAGAATTTCGGTATAGTCTTCAAATTGGCTTCTCACTCTGATCCGCTCTCTCTCTGGGCGTGCGACACTCTGAGTCGAGAATATTGCTCAGACCACACACACTTTGAACTGCGATAGCGGGCAAACCGTGCAACGTATTCGAATTCCGTCTGAACCACCACAAAGTCGATGGCCTCGTGTGCTGTTTGACGTTTAAATCGTGTTTCTACGTACCAGTATGCCAGAGCAATGTGGCTCCAAAGTAACGTGTCGTTTTCTGTTTTTACCCGCGTTTCTCCATCGACTTTGAATGGGGCATTTTTCGCGTCGTTTATTGCGAATTACGTGGGCACGGTAACGCGAATCGGAAAGAAAAGCACAAGCACACCATTCCCGGCCGAGCCGCACGTTTTGATGTATATATTGCGGGGCTTTGGTAAACCGTGCGGCCGGCCATAGACGTCAAAGTTTCGCGTATTGATAATTATTACGATTAAGTATGCGTTTTAGATTTCAACCTGTGTTTCTGCCATTGCATGGCAGGCACCCAGAACTAGAAACAAATTTCAGGAAATTTGACTGGGTGCCTGCAGCTCGCCAAGTCTGTGCAGCATTTGAGCCACGGACCACCATTTGATGACATTTAGCCTCTCAGACCCTGTAAGGGTCCATTTGGTTGACTTTCAATGGGGTATTTTGTCTAAGTTTATTGCACATTACGTTGCCACCAACATTCTAATGCTAACATGCTAACATGCTAATACTAACATGAAACAGAACAGAAACAACAGAAACAAATTTCAGGAAATTTGACTGGGTGCCTGGTGGATGCTAATATGTCACGGTGTCCTCACCGTGTTTCTCTCAATGTCTCCCACCTGTGTTGGTCTTGTGTTTGTCGCTGTGTTTGTCCCGTGAACCCCCCCTGTCATGTTTGTCCCCTGTCTCCCCCACCCTCATGTGTCCCCCACTCTCGGCCTGCACCTTGTCGTGGTGAGTGGGCTTTAAACCAAGACAGGCCTTTAAGCAGAAATACAAGATGGTTCAATTTCCAGCTCACTTAAAGGTTCTAAGGCTAATTACTGTCTACATTTAGCTGACATTTGTTTTTTTACCCAGTCAGCACGCTATGTGGATAGCCCAAGGTTTGGTGTTGCTGCTGTATTATGATGTTAACTTCATCTTCTCGTTGTGACAGGAACCAGGCTGGGGGTGTTCCTGTGTGCCTAGATGTTCCGGGGACCCCCACATGCAACAACAAACTCTAAATGCAACCAACCAACCAACCAAACAACTCCAACTACCACCCAGACACTTGTCATGCCAACATGCTAATGCTAACATGTTAAAATGCTAACATGCTAATGCTAACATGCTAACATGTTAATGCTAACATGCTAATGCTAACATGTTAATGCTAACATGCTAATGCTAACATGCTAATGCTAACATGCTAAAATGCTAACATGCTAATGCTAACATGGTAACATGCTAATGCTAACATGCTAACATGCTAATGCTAACATGCTAACATGCTAACATGCTAATGCTAACATGCTAATGCTAACATGCTAATGCTAACATGGTAACATGCTAATGCTAACATGCTAATGCTAACATGGTAACATGCTAACATGCTAATGCTAACATGGTAACATGCTAACATGCTAATGCTAACATGCTAACATGCTAATGCTAACATGCTAACATGCTAATGCTAACATGCTAATGCTAACATGCTAACATGCTAATGCTAACATGCTAATGCTAACATGCTAATGCTAACATGCTAATGCTAACATGCTAAAGCTAACATGCTAAAGCTAACATGCTAAAGCTAACATGCTAACATGCTAATGCTAACATGCTAATGCTAACATGCTAATGCTAACATGCTAACATGCTAACATGCTAACATGCTAATGCTAACATGCTAATGCTAACATGCTAACATGCTAATGCTAACATGCTAATGCTAACATGCTAACATGCTAATGCTAACATGCTAATGCTAACATGCTAACATGCTAATATGCTAATGCTAACATGCTAACATGCTAACATGCTAATGCTAACATGCTAACATGCTAACATGCTAATGCTAACATGCTAAAGCTAACATGCTAACATGCTAACATGCTAATGCTAACATGCTAACATGCTAATGCTAACATGCTAACATGCTAATGCTAACATGCTAACATGCTAACATGCTAATGCTAACATGGTAACATGCTAACATGCTAATGCTAATGCTAACATGCTAACATGCTAATGCTAACATGCTAACATGCTAATGCTAACATGCTAATGCTAACATGCTAATGCTAACATGCTAATGCTAACATGCTAACATGCTAATGCTAACATGCTAAAGCTAACATGCTAACATGCTAATGCTAACATGCTAACATGCTAATATGCTAATGCTAACATGCTAATGCTAACATGCTAACATGCTAACATGCTAATGCTAACATGCTAAAGCTAACATGCTAACATGCTAACATGCTAATGCTAACATGCTAACATGCTAATGCTAACATGCTAACATGCTAATGCTAACATGCTAACATGCTAACATGCTAATGCTAACATGCTAACATGCTAACATGCTAACATGCTAATGCTAACATGGTAACATGCTAACATGCTAATGCTAATGCTAACATGCTAACATGCTAACATGCTAATGCTAACATGCTAACATGCTAATGCTAACATGCTAACATGCTAATGCTAACATGCTAATGCTAACATGCTAACATGCTAATGCTAACATGCTAACATGCTAACATGCTAACATGCTAATGCTAACATGCTAACATGCTAATGCTAACATGCTAACATGCTAACATGCTAATGCTAACATGGTAACATGCTAATGCTAATGCTAACATGCTAACATGCTAATGCTAACATGCTAACATGCTAATGCTAACATGCTAATGCTAACATGCTAATGCTAACATGCTAATGCTAACATGCTAACATGCTAATGCTAACATGCTAAAGCTAACATGCTAACATGCTAATGCTAACATGCTAACATGCTAATATGCTAATGCTAACATGCTAATGCTAACATGCTAACATGCTAACATGCTAATGCTAACATGCTAAAGCTAACATGCTAACATGCTAACATGCTAATGCTAACATGCTAACATGCTAATGCTAACATGCTAACATGCTAATGCTAACATGCTAACATGCTAACATGTTAACATGCTAACATGCTAACATGCTAATGCTAACATGGTAACATGCTAACATGCTAATGCTAACATGCTAACATGCTAACATGCTAATGCTAACATGCTAACATGCTAATGCTAACATGCTAACATGCTAATGCTAACATGCTAATGCTAACATGCTAACATGCTAATGCTAACATGCTAACATGCTAACATGCTAATATGCTAATGCTAACATGCTAACATGCTAATGCTAACATGCTAACATGCTAATGCTAACATGCTAATGCTAACATGCTAATATGCTAATGCTAACATGCTAACGCTAACATGCTAATGCTAACATGCTAAGGGGTCCATTTGGTTTCGCTCAGGGGGGCGGCCCGGTTCTGGCGAGCCGCCCCGCATCCGAAACGGTTGAGAAATGACAGAGTTACGTGTTTCCCCGAATTTCTCTATTGACTTTCAATGTGTGTGTGCGTGCACATGTGTGCATGTGCGTGCATGTGCATGTGTGCGAGTTGGTCAGGTGACCTTGAATCATTAACAAAGTATCATTTTCACCTGGGCTAGTCTATGCAAATGCAAACAGTATTGCAAGTTAAAAGCCCACTGACTCTCTATGAGAGAACGTATGTCCGAACAAATTGCTCTATCGCAAAAAGTAAAAGTCGAATGCGATTTTTGTTTTCACCGTGAGTGACCCGATGCATTGAGGTACGCCGTGTGCGATCGTGGTATTGGTACGATAAAAAACGTGGTTATAAGAGCGAGTTAAGAATTGTGCTTGTGATGAAAAAATTGCTGACTCATTCAGGTATTTAACATGGAGTTTATGACACATTATGATGGTACACCTGTCGCTTTCAGGGCTGTAGTTCACGTACTGTATGTATCTGGGCTATGGTTGTGACATTGGGTGAAAGAGGACGAGTGGGGCTACAAAACTACCGAAACCCATGCGTGTAAAGTGAATATTTTGGCCGTGAGGACGATTTGTTCGGAGAATTTCGGTATAGTCTTCACATTGGCTTCTCACTCTGATCCGCTCTCTCTCTGGGCGTGCGACACTCTGAGTCGAGAATATTGCTCAGACCACACACACTTTGAACTGCGATAGCGGGCAAACCGTGCAACGTATTCGAATTCCGTCTGAACCACCACAAAGTCGATGGCCTCGTGTGCTGTTTGACGTTTAAATCGTGTTTCTACGTAACAGTATGCCAGAGCAATGTGGCTCCAAAGTAACGTGTCGTTTTCTGTTTTTCCACGCGTTTCCCCATCGACTTTGAATGGGGCATTTTTCGCGTCGTTTATTGCGAATTACGTGGGCACGGTAACACGAATCGGAAAGAAAAGCACAAGCACACCATTCCCGGCCGAGCCGCACGTTTTGATGTATATATTGCGGGGCTTTGGTAAACCGTGCGGCCGGCCATAGACGTCGAAGTTTCGCGTATTGGTGATTATTATTATTACTACGATTAAGTATGCGTTTTAGATTTCAACCTGTGTTTCTGCCATTGCATGGCAGGCACCCAGAACTAGAAACAAATTTCAGGAAATTTGACTGGGTGCCTGCAGCTCGCCAAGTCTGTGCAGCATTTGAGCCACGGACCACCATTTGATGACATTTAGCCTCTCAGACCCTGTAAGGGTCCATTTGGTTGACTTTCAATGGGGTATTTTGTCTAAGTTTATTGCACATTACGTTGCCACCAACATTCTAATGCTAACATGCTAACATGCTAATACTAACATGCTAATGCTAACATGCTAATGCTAACATGCTAATATGCTAATGCTAACATGCTAATGCTAACATGCTAACATGCTAATGCTAACATGCTAATGCTAACATGCTAATGCTAACATGCTAATGCTAACATGCTAATGCTCACATGCTAACATGCTAATGCTAACATGCTAATGCTAACATGCTAACATGCTAATGCTAACATGCTAATATGCTAATGATAACATGCTAATGCTAACATGCTAATGCTAACATGCTAATGCTAACATGCTAAGGGGTCCATTTGGTTTCGCTCAGGGGGGCGGCCCGGTTCTGGCGAGCCACCCCGCGTCCGAAACGGTTGAGAAATGACAGAGTTACGTGTTTCCCCGAATTTCTCTATTGACTTTCAATGTGTGTGTGTGTGCGTGCACATGTGTGCATGTGCGTGCATGTGCGTGTGTGCGCGCGTGTGTGAGAGTTGGTCAGGTGACCTTGAATCATTAACAAAGTATCATTTTCACCTGGGCTAGTCTATGCAATGCAAACAGTATTGAAAGTTAAAAGCACACTGACTGTCTCACTGAGAGAACGTATGTCCGAACAAATTGCTCTATCGCAAAAAGTAAAAGTCGAATGCGATTTTGTTTTCGCCGTGAGTGACCCGAGGCATTGAGGTACGCCGTGTGCGATCGTGGTATTGGTACGATAAAAAACGTGGTTATAAGAGCGAGTTAAGAATTGTGCTTGTGATGAAATAATTGCTGACTCATTCAGGCATTTAACATGGAGTTTATGACACATTATGATGGTACACCTGTCGCTTTCAGGGCTGTAGTTCACGTACTGTATGTATCTGGGCTATGGTTGTGACATTGGGTGAAAGAGGACGAGTGTGGCTACAAAATTACCGAAACCCATGCGTGTAAAGTGAATATTTTGGCCGTGAGGACGATTTGTTCGGAGAATTTCGGTATAGTCTTCACATTGGCTTCTCACTCTGATCCGCTCTCTCTCTGGGCGTGCGACACTCTGAGTCGAGAATATTGCTCAGACCACACACACTTTGAACTGCGATAGCGGGCAAACCGTGCAACGTATTCGAATTCCGTCTGAACCACCACAAAGTCGATGGCCTCGTGTGCTGTTTGACGTTTAAATCGTGTTTCTACGTACCAGTATGCCAGAGCAATGTGGCTCCAAAGTAACGTGTCGTTTTCTGTTTTTCCACGCGTTTCCCCATCGACTTTGAATGGGGCATTTTTCGCGTCGTTTATTGCGAATTACGTCGGAACGGTAACGCGAATCGGAAAGAAAAGCACAAGCACACCATTCCCGGCCGAGCCGCACGTTTTGATGTATATATTGCGGGGCTTTGGCAAACCGTGCGGCCGGCCATAGACGTCGAAGTTTCGCGTATTGGTGATTACTACGATTAAGTATGCGTTTTAGATTTCAACCTGTGTTTCTGCCATTGCATGGCAGGCACCCAGAACTAGAAACAAATTTCAGGAAATTTGACTGGGTGCCTGCAGCTCGCCAAGTCTGTGCAGCATTTGAGCCACGGACCACCATTTGATGACATTTAGCCTCTCAGACCCTGTAAGGGTCCATTTGGTTGACTTTCAATGGGGTATTTTGTCTAAGTTTACGTTGCCACCAACATTCTAATACTAACATGCTAATGCTAACATGTTAATGCTAAATGCTAACATGCTAAAATTCTAATGCTAACATGCTAATGCTAACATGCTAATATGCTAATATGCTAATGCTAACATGCTAACATGCTAATGCTAACATGCTAATGCTAACATGCTAACATGCTAATGCTAACATGCTAATGCTAACATGCTAACATGCTAATGCTAACATGCTAATGCTAACATGCTAACATGCTAATGCTAACATGCTAACATGCTAATGCTAACATGCTAATATGCTAATGCTAACATGCTAATATGCTAACATGCTAATGCTAACATGCTAATATGCTAATGCTAACATGCTAAGGCTAACATGCTAATGCTAACATGCTAATGCTAACATGCTAACATGCTAATGCTAACATGCTAATGCTAACATGCTAATGCTAACATGTTAACATGTTAGTGCTAACATGTTAGTGCTAACATGTTAATGCTAACATGCTAATGCTAACATGCTAATGCTAACATGCTAATGCTAACATGCGAATGCTAACATGCTAACATGCTAATGCTAACATGCTAATATGCTAACATGCTAATGCTAACATGCTAATATGCTAATGCTAACATGCTAACATGCTAATGCTAACATGCTAATGCTAACATGCTAACATGCTAATGCTAACATGCTAACATGCTAATGCTAACATGCTAACATGCTAACATGCTAATGCTAACATGCTAATGCTAACATGCTAATGCTAACATGCTAACATGCTAACATGCTAATGCTAACATGCTAATGCTAACATGCTAACATGCTAACATGCTAATGCTAACATGCTAATGCTAACATGTTAACATGTTAATGCTAACATGCTAATATACTAACATGCTAATGCTAACATGCTAATATGCTAATGCTAACATGCTAACATGCTAATGCTAACATGCTAACATGCTAATGCTAACATGCTAACATGCTAATGCTAACATGCTAACATGCTAATGCTAACATGCTAATGCTAACATGCTAATGCTAACATGCTAACATGCTAATGCTAACATGCTAACATGCTAATGCTAACATGCTAACATGCTAACATGCTAATGCTAACATGCTAATATGCTAATGCTAACATGCTAATATGCTAACATGCTAATGCTAACATGCTAATATGCTAATGCTAACATGCTAACATGCTAATGCTAACATGCTAATGCTAACATGCTAACATGCTAATGCTAACATGCTAACATGCTAATGCTAACATGCTAACATGCTAACATGCTAATGCTAACATGCTAATGCTAACATGCTAATGCTAACATGCTAACATGCTAATGCTAACATGTTAACATGCTAATGCTAACATGCTAACATGCTAACATGCTAACATGCTAATGCTAACATGCTAATATGCTAACATGCTAATGCTAACATGCTAATATGCTAATGCTAACATGCTAAGGCTAACATGCTAACATGCTAATGCTAACATGCTAACATGCTAATGCTAACATGCTAATGCTAACATGCTAATGCTAACATGCTAATGCTAACATGCTAACATGCTAACATGCTAACATGCTAATGCTAACATGCTAAGGGGTCCATGTGGTTTCGCTCAGGGGGGCGGCCCGGTTCTGGCGAGCCGCCCTGCGTCCGAAACGGTTGAGAAATGACAGAGTTACGTGTTTCCCCGAATTCCTCTATTGACTTTCAATGTGTGTGTGTGCGTGCACATGTGTGCATGTGCATGCATGTGCGTGTGTGCGCGCGTGTGTGAGAGTTGGTCAGGTGACCTTGAATCATTAACAAAGTATCATTTTCACCTGGGCTAGTCTATGCAAACGCAAACAGTATTGAATGTTAAAAGCCCACTGACTGTCAATGACAGGTATGTCCGAACAAATTGCTCTGTCGCAAAAAGTAAAAGTCGAATGCGATTTTTGTTTTCGCCGTGAGTGACCCGAGGCATTGAGGTACGCCGTGTGCGATCGTGGTATTGGTACGATACAAAACGTGGTTATAAGAGCAAGTTAAGAATTGTGCTTGTGATGAAAAAATTGCTGACTCATTCAGGTATTTAACATGGAGTTTATGACACATTATGATGGTACACCTGTCGCTTTCAGGGCTGTAGTTCACGTACTGTATGTATCTGGGCTATGGTTGTGACATTGGGTGAAAGAGGACGAGTGTGGCTACAAAATTACCGAAACCCATGCGTGTAAAGTGAATATTTTGGCCGTGAGGACGATTTGTTCGGAGAATTTCGGTATAGTCTTCACATTGGCTTCTCACTCTGATCCGCTCTCTCTCTGGGCGTGCGACACTCTGAGTCGAGAATATTGCTCAGACCACACACACTTTGAACTGCGATAGCGGGCCAACCGTGCAACGTATTCGAATTCCGTCTGAACCACCACAAAGTCGATGGCCTCGTGTGCTGTTTGACGTTTAAATCGTGTTTCTACGTACCAGTATGCCAGAGCAATGTGGCTCCAAAGTAACGTGTCGTTTTCTGTTTTTACCCGCGTTTCCCCATCGACTTTGAATGGGGCATTTTTCGCGTCGTTTATTGCGAATTACGTCGGCACGGTAACACGAATCGGAAAGAAAAGCACAAGCACACCATTCCCGGCCGAGCCGCACGTTTTGATGTATATATTGCGGGGCTTTGGCAAACCGTGCGGCCGGCCATAGACGTCGAAGTTCCGGAACATCTATTACGATTATTATTATTAAGTATGCGTGTTAGATTTCAACCTGTGTTTCTGCCATTGCATGGCAGGCACCCAGAACTAGAAACAAATTTCAGGAAATTTGACTGGGTGCCTGCAGCTCGCCAAGTCTGTGCAGCATTTGAGCCACGGGCCACCATTTGATGACATTTAGCCTCTCAGACCCTGTAAGGGTCCATTTGGTTGACTTTCAATGGGGTATTTTGTCTACGTTTATTGCACATTACGTTGCCACCAACATTTTAATGCTAACATGCTAATACTAACATGCTAATGCTAACATGCTAATGCTAACATGCTAAAATGCTAATGCTAACGCTAATATGCACATGCGAATATGCTAATATGCTAATGCTAACATGCTAACATGCTAATGCTAACATGCTAATGCTATCATGCTAACATGCTAATGCTAACATGCTAATGCTAACATGCTAACATGCTAAAATTCTAATGCTAACATGCTAATGCTAACATGCTAATATGCTAATATGCTAATGATAACATGTTAACATGCTAATGCTAACATGCTAACATGCTAACATGCTAATGCTAACATGCTAACATGCTAATGCTAACATGCTAATGCTAACATGCTAACATGCTAATGCTAACATGCTAAACATGCTATTGCTAACATGCTAACATGCTAATGCTAACATGCTAATGCTAACATGCTAACATGCTAATGCTAACATGCTAATGCTAACATGCTAACATGCTAATGCTAACATGCTAACATGCTAACATGCTAACATGCTAATGCTAACATGCTAACATGCTAATGCTAACATGCTAACATGCTAATGCTAACATGCTAACATGCTAATGCTAACATGCTAATGCTAACATGCTAATATGCTAATGCTAACATGCTAACATGCTAACATGCTAACATGCTAACATGCTAATGCTAACATGCTAAGGGGTCCATTTGGTTTCGCTCAGGGGGGCGGCCTGGTTCTGGCGAGCCGCCCCGCGTCCGAAACGGTTGAGAAATGACAGAGTTACGTGTTTCCCCGAATTTCTCTATTGACTTTCAATGTGTGTGTGTGCGTGCACATGTGTGCATGTGCGTGCATGTGCGTGTGTGCGCGTGTGTGAGAGTTGGTCAGGTGACCTTGAATCATTAACAAAGTATCATTTTCACCTGGGCTAGTCTATGCAATGCAAACAGTATTGAAAGGTAAAGCACACTGACTCTCTATGAGAGATCGTATGTCCGAACAAATTGCTCTATCGCAAAAAGTAAAAGTCGAATGCGATTTTTGTTTTCACCGTGAGTGACCCGAGGCATTGAGGTACGCCGTGTGCGATCGTGGTATTGGTACGATAAAAAACGTGGTTATAAGAGCGAGTTAAGAATTGTGCTTGTGATGAAAAAATTGCTGACTCATTCAGGCATTTAACATGGAGTTTATGACACATTATGATGGTACACCTGTCGCTTTCAGGGCTGTAGTTCACGTACTGTATGTATCTGTGCTATGGTTGTGACATTGGGTGAAAGAGGACGAGTGTGGCTACAAAATTACCGAAACCCATGCGTGTAAAGTGAATATTTTGGCCGTGAGGACGATTTGTTCGGAGAATTTCGGTATAGTCTTCACATTGGCTTCTCACTCTGATCCGCTCTCTCTCTGGGCGTGCGACACTCTGAGTCGAGAATATTGCTCAGACCACACACACTTTGAACTGCGATAGCGGGCCAACCGTGCAACGTATTCGAATTCCGTCTGAACCACCACAAAGTCGATGGCCTCGTGTGCTGTTTGACGTTTAAATCGTGTTTCTACGTAACAGTATGCCAGAGCAATGTGGCTCCAAAGTAACGTGTCGTTTTCTGTTTTTACCCGCGTCTCCCCATCGACTTTGAATGGGGCATTAATTCGCGTCGTTTATTGCGAATTACGTCGGCACGGTAACACGAATCGGAAAGAAAAGCACAAGCACACCATTCCCGGCCGAGCCGCACGTTTTGATGTATATATTGCGGGGCTTTGGCAAACCGTGCGGCCGGCCATAGACGTCGAAGTTTCGCGTATTGATAATAATTATTACGATTAAGTATGCGTTTTAGATTTCAACCTGTGTTTCTGCCATTGCATGGCAGGCACCCAGAACTAGAAACAAATTTCAGGAAATTTGACTGGGTGCCTGCAGCTCGCCAAGTCTGTGCAGCATTTGAGCAGCATCGTGGTGAGTGGGCTTTAAACCAAGACAGGCCTTTAAGCAGAAATACAAGATGGTTCAATTTCCAGCTCACTTAAAGGTTCTAAGGCTAATTACTGTCTACATTTAGCTGACATTTGTTTTTTTACCCAGTCAGCACGCTATGTGGATAGCCCAAGGTTTGGTGTTGCTGCTGTATTATGATGTTAACTTCATCTTCTCGTTGTGACAGGAACCAGGCTGGGGGTGTTCCTGTGTGCCTAGATGTTCCGGGGACCCCCACATGCAACAACAAACTCCAAATGCAACCAACCAACCAACCAACCAAACAACTCCAACTACCACCCAGACACTTGTCATGCCAACATGCTAATGCTAACATGCTAACATGCTAACATGCTAATGCTAACATGCTAACATGCTAATGCTAACATGCTAACATGCTAATGCTAACATGCTAATGCTAACATGCTAATGCTAACATGTTAACATGCTAATGCTAACATGCTAATGCTAACATGCTAACATGCTAATGCTAACATGCTAATATGCTAACATGCTAATGCTAACATGCTAATGCTAACATGCTAATATGCTAATGCTAACATGCTAAGGCTAACATGCTAACATGCTAATGCTAACATGCTAACATGTTAACATGCTAATGCTAACATGCTAATGCTAACATGCTAATGCTAACATGCTAACATGCTAATGCTAACATGCTAATATGCTAACATGCTAATGCTAACATGCTAATGCTAACATGCTAATATGCTAATGCTAACATGCTAAGGCTAACATGCTAACATGCTAATGCTAACATGCTAACATGCTAATGCTAACATGCTAACATGCTAACATGCTAATGCTAACATGCTAATGCTAACATGCTAATGCTAACATGTTAACATGCTAGTGCTAACATGCTAATGCTAACATGCTAATGCCTACATGCTAATGCTAACATGCTAATGCTAACATGCTAATGCTAACATGCTAACATGCTAATGCTAACATGCTAACATGCTAATGCTAACATGCTAATATACTAATACTAACATGCTAAGGCTAACATGCTAATGCTGACATGCTAATGCTAACATGCTAATGCTAATATGCTAACATGCTAATGCTAACATGCTAATGCTAACATGCTAACATGCTATTGCTAACATGCTAACATGCTAATGCTAACATGCTCATGCTAACATGCTAATGCTAACATGCTAACATGCTAATGCTAACATGCTAACATGCTAACATGCTAATGCTAACATTCTAATGCTAACATGCTAACATGCTAACATGCCAATGCTAACATGCTAATGCTAACATGCTAACATGCTAACATGCTAATGCTAACATGCTAATGCTAACATGCTAACATGCTAATGCTAACATGCTAATGCTAATATGCTAATGCTAACATGCTAAAATGCTAATGCTAATATGCTAATGCTAATATGCTAACATGCTAATGCTAACATGCTAATGCTAACATGCTAATGCTAACATGCTAAAATGCTAACATGCTAATGCTAACATGCTAACATGATAATGCTAATATGCTAATGCTAACATGCTAATGCTAACATGCTAACATGCTAAAATGCTAATGCTAACATGCTAAAATGCTAACATGCTAACATGTTAACATGCTAATGCTAACATGCTAATACTAACATGCTAACATGCTAATGCTAACATACTAACATGCTAACATGCTAACATGCTAATGCTAACATGCTAATGCTAACATGCTAACATGCTAATGCTAACATGCTAATGCTAACATGCTAATGCTAACATGCTAATGCTAACATGCTAATGCTAACATGCTAATGCTAACATGCTAACATGCTAACATGCTAATGCTAACATGCTAATGCTAACATGCTAATGCTAACATGCTAACATGCTAACATGCTAACATGCTAATGCTAACATGCTAATGCTAACATGCTAACATGCTAATGCTAACATGCTAATGCTAATATACTAACATGCTAATGCTAACATGCTAATGCTAGCATGCTAACATGCTAATGCTAACATGCTAACATGCTAATGCTAACATGCTAATGCTAACATGCTAAAATGCTAATGCTAACATGCTAATGCTAACATGCTAATGCTAACATGCTAATGCTAATATACTAACATGCTAATGTTAACATGCTAATGCTGACATGCTAATGCTAACATGCTAATGCTAACATGCTAATGCTAACATGCTAATGCTAACATGCTAATGCTAACATGCTAACATGCTATTGCTAACATGCTAACATGCTAATGCTAACATGCTAATGCTAACATGCTAATGCTAACATGCTAATGCTAATATGCTAACATGCTAATGCTAACATGCTAATGCTAACATGCTAATGCTAACATGCTAACATGCTAATGCTAACATGATAATATGCTAATGCTAACATGCTAACATGCTAATGCTAACATGCTAACATGCTAATGCTAACATGCTAATGCTAACATGCTAAGGGGTCCATTTGGTTTCGCTCAGGGGGGCGGCCCGGTTCTGGCGAGCCGCCCCGCGTCCGAAACGGTTGAGAAATGACAGAGTTACGTGTTTCCCCGAATTTCTCTATTGACTTTCAATGTGTGTGTGCGTGCACATGTGTGCATGTGCGTGCATGTGCATGTGTGCGCGCGTGTGTGAGAGTTGGTCAGGTGACCTTGAATCATTAACAAAGTATCATTTTCACCTGGGCTAGTCTATGCAAATGCAAACAGTATTGCAAGTTAAAAGCCCACTGACTCTCTATGAGAGAACGTATGTCCGAACAAATTGCTCTATCGCAAAAAGTAAAAGTCGAATGCGATTTTTGTTTTCACCGTGAGTGACCCGAGGCATTGAGGTACGCCGTGTGCGATCGTGGTATTGGTACGATAAAAAACGTGGTTATAAGAGCGAGTTAAGAATTGTGCTTGTGATGAAAAAATTGCTGACTCATTCAGGCATTTAACATGGAGTTTATGACACATTATGATGGTACACCTGTCGCTTTCAGGGCTGTAGTTCACGTACTGTATGTATCTGGGCTATGGTTGTGACATTGGGTGAAAGAGGACGAGTGTGGCTACAAAATTACCGAAACCCATGCGTGTAAAGTGAATATTTTGGCCGTGAGGACGATTTGTTCGGAGAATTTCGGTATAGTCTTCACATTGGCTTCTCACTCTGATCCGCTCTCTCTCTGGGCGTGCGACACTCTGAGTCGAGAATATTGCTCAGACCACACACACTTTGAACTGCGATAGCGGGCAAACCGTGCAACGTATTCGATTCCGTCTGAACCACCACAAAGTCGATGGCCTCGTGTGCTGTTTGACGTTCGAATCGTGTTTCTACGTACCAGTATGCCAGAGCAATGTGGCTCCAAAGTAACGTGTCGTTTTCTGTTTTCACCCGCGTCTCCCCATCGACTTTGAATGGGGCATTTTTCGCGTCGTTTATTGCGAATTACGTCGGCACGGTAACACGAATCGGAAAGAAAAGCACAAGCACACCATTCCCGGCCGAGCCGCACGTTTTGATGTATATATTGCGGGGCTTTGGCAAACCGTGCGGCCGGCCATAGACGTCGAAGTTTCGCGTATTGGTGATTACTACGATTAAGTATGCGTTTTAGATTTCAACCTGTGTTTCTGCCATTGCATGGCAGGCACCCAGAACTAGAAACAAATTTCAGGAAATTTGACTGGGTGCCTGTAGCTCGCCAAGTCTGTGCAGCATTTGAGCCACGGACCACCATTTGATGACATTTAGCCTCTCAGACCCTGTAAGGGTCCATTTGGTTGACTTTCAATGGGGTATTTTGTCTAAGTTTATTGCACATTACGTTGCCACCAACATTCTAATGCTAACATGCTAACATGCTAATACTAACATGCTAATGCTAACATGCTAATGCTAACATGCTAAAATGCTAATGCTAACATGCTAATGCTAATATGCTAATGCTAACATGCTAATATGCTAATGCTAACATGCTAACATGCTAATGCTAACATGCTAATGCTAACATGCTAACATGCTAATGCTAACATGCTAATGCTAACATGCTAATGCTAACATGCTAATGCTAACATGCTAATGCTAACATGCTAATATGCTAATATGCTAATGCTAACATGCTAATGCTAACATGCTAACATGCTAATGCTAACATGCTAATGCTAACATGCTAAGGGGTCCATTTGGTTTCGCTCAGGGGGGCGGCCCGGTTCTGGCGAGCCGCCCGCATCCGAAACGGTTGAGAAATGACAGAGTTACGTGTTTCCCCGAATTTCTCTATTGACTTTCAATGTGTGTGTGCGTGCACATGTGTGCATGTGCGTGCATGTGCATGTGTGCGCGCGTGTGTGAGAGTTGGTCAGGTGACCTTGAATCATTAACAAAGTATCATTTTCACCTGGGCTAGTCTATGCAAATGCAAACAGTATTGCAAGTTAAAAGCCCACTGACTCTCTATGAGAGAACGTATGTCCGAACAAATTGCTCTATCGCAAAAAGTAAAAGTCGAATGCGATTTTTGTTTTCCCCGTGAGTGACCCGAGGCATTGAGGTACGCCGTGTGCGATCGTGGTATTGGTACGATAAAAAACGTGGTTATAAGTGCGAGTTAAGAATTGTGCTTGTGATGAAAAAATTGCTGACTCATTCAGGCATTTAACATGGAGTTTATGACACATTATGATGGTACACCTGTCGCTTTCAGGGCTGTAGTTCACGTACTGTATGTATCTGTGCTATGGTTTTGACATTGAGTGAAAGAGGACGAGTGTGGCTACAAAATTACCGAAACCCATGCGTGTAAAGTGAATATTTTGGCCGTGAGGACGATTTGTTCGGAGAATTTCGGTATAGTCTTCACATTGGCTTCTCACTCTGATCCGCTCTCTCTCTGGGCGTGCGACACTCTGAGTCGAGAATATTTCTCAGACCACACACACTTTGAACTGCGATAGCGGGCAAACCGTGCAACGTATTCGAATTCCGTCTGAACCACCACAAAGTCGATGGCCTCGTGTGCTGTTTGACGTTTAAATCGTGTTTCTACGTAACAGTATGCCCGAGCAATGTGGCTCCAAAGTAACGTGTCGTTTTCTGTTTTTACCCGCGTCTCCCCATCGACTTTGAATGGGGCATTTTCGCGTCGTTTATTGCGAATTACGTCGGCACGGTAACACGAATCGGAAAGAAAAGCACAAGCACACCATTCCCGGCCGAGCCGCACGTTTTGATGTATATATTGCGGGGCTTTGGCAAACCGTGCGGCCGGCCATAGACGTCGAAGTTTCGCGTATTGATGATGATAATTATTAAGTATGCGTTTTAGATTTCAACCTGTGTTTCTGCCATTGCATGGCAGGCACCCAGAACTAGAAACAAATTTCAGGAAATTTGACTGGGTGCCTACAGCTCGCCAAGTCTGTGCAGCATTTGAGCCACGGACCACCATTTGATGACATTTAGCCTCTCAGACCCTGTAAGGGTCCATTTGGTTGACTTTCAACGGGGTATTTTGTCTAAGTTTATTGCACATTACGTTGCCACCAACATTCTAATGCTAACATGCTAACATGCTAATATTAACATGCTAATGCTAACATGCTAATGCTAACATACTAACATGCTAAAATGCTAATGCTAACATGCTAATGCTAACATGCTAATGCTAACATGCTAATGCTAACATGCTAACATGCTAATGCTAACATGCTAACATGCTAATGCTAACATGCTAATGCTAACATGCTAATGCTAACATGCTAATGCTAACATGCTAACATGCTAATGCTAACATGCTAAAGCTAACATGCTAAAGCTAACATGCTAACATGCTAACATGCTAAAGCTAACATGCTAACATGCTAACATGCTAATGCTAACATGCTAATGCTAACAT
The DNA here is from genome assembly GCF_951216825.1 of Electrona antarctica. Taxonomy (NCBI): domain Eukaryota; kingdom Metazoa; phylum Chordata; class Actinopteri; order Myctophiformes; family Myctophidae; genus Electrona; species Electrona antarctica. The sequence continues at coordinate 3,006,257 of NW_027636995.1, read as the reverse complement.
GCTAACATGCTAACATGCTAATGCTAACATGCTAATGCTAACATGCTAACATGCTAACATGCTAATGCTAACATGCTAAAGCTAACATGCTAACATGCTAATGCTAACATGGTAACATGCTAACATGCTAATGCTAACATGCTAACATGCTAATGCTAACATGCTAACATGCTAACATGCTAACATGCTAATGCTAACATGCTAACATGCTAACATGCTAAAGCTAACATGCTAACATGCTAACATGCTAATGCTAACATGCTAATGCTAACATGCTAATGCTAACATGCTAACATGCTAACATGCTAACATGCTAACATGCTAACATGCTAACATGCTAATGCTAACATGTTAACATGCTAAAGCTAACATGCTAACATGCTAACATGCTAAAGCTAACATGCTAACATGCTAACATGCTAATGCTAACATGCTAATGCTAACATGCTAACATGCTAACATGCTAAAGCTAACATGCTAACATGCTAATGCTAACATGCTAACATGCTAATGCTAACATGCTAACATGCTAATGCTAACATGTTAACATGCTAATGCTAACATGCTAACATGCTAACATGCTAATGCTAACATGCTAAGGGGTCCATTTGGTTTCGCTCAGGGGGGCGGCCCGGTTCTGGCGAGCCGCCCCGCGTCCGAAACGGTTGAGAAATGACAGAGTTACGTGTTTCCCCGAATTTCTCTATTGACTTTCAATGTGTGTGTGTGCGTGCACATGTGTGCATGTGCGTGCATGTGCGTGTGTGCGCGCGTGTGTGAGAGTTGGTCAGGTGACCTTGAATCATTAACAAAGTATCATTTTCACCTGGGCTAGTCTATGCAATGCAAACAGTATTGAAAGGTAAAAGCACACTGACTCTCTATGAGAGAGCGTATGTCCGAACAAATTGCTCTATCGCAAAAAGTAAAAGTCGAATGCGATTTTTGTTTTCACCGTGAGTGACCCGAGGCATTGAGGTACGCCGTGTGCGATCGTGGTATTGGTACGATAAAAAACGTGGTTATAAGTGCGAGTTAAGAATTGTGCTTGTGATGAAAAAATTGCTGACTCATTCAGGCAGTTAACATGGAGTTTTTGACACATTATGATGGTACACCTGTCGCTTTCAGAGCTGTAGTTCACGTACTGTATGTATCTGGGCTTTGGTTGTGACATTGGGTGAAAGAGGACGAGTGTGGCTACAAAATTACCGAAACCCATGCGTGTAAAGTGAATATTTTGGCCGTGAGGACGATTTGTTCGGAGAATTTCGGTATAGTCTTCACATTGGCTTCTCACTCTGATCCGCTCTCTCTCTGGGCGTGCGACACTCTGAGTCGAGATTATTGCTCAGACCACACACACTTTGAACTGCGATAGCGGGCAAACCGTGCAACGTATTCGAATTCCGTCTCAACCACCACAAAGTCGATGGCCTCGTGTGCTGTTTGACGTTTAAATCGTGTTTCTACGTAACAGTATGCCAGAGCAATGTGGCTCCAAAGTAACGTGTCGTTTTCTGTTTTTCCACGCGTTTCCCCATCGACTTTGAATGGGGCATTTTTCGCGTCGTTTATTGCGAATTACGTGGGCACGGTAACACGAATCGGAAAGAAAAGCACAAGCACACCATTCCCGGCCGAGCCGCACGTTTTGATGTATATATTGCGGGGCTTTGGCAAACCGTGCGGCCGGCCATAGACGTCGAAGTTTCGCGTACCCTGTAAGGGTCCATTTGGTTGACTTTCAATGGGGTATTTTGTCTAAGTTTATTGCACATTACTTTGCCACCAACATTCTAATGCTAACATGCTAACATGCTAATACTAACATGCTAATGCTAACATGCTAATGCTAACATGCTAACATGCTAATGCTAACATGCTAATGCTAACATGCTAATGCTAACATGCTAATGCTAACATGCTAATGCTAACATGCTAACATGCTAATGCTAACATGCTAATGCTAACATGCTAATGCTAACATGCTAACATGCTAATGCTAACATGCTAATGCTAACATGCTAATGCTAACATGCTAACATGCTAAAATGCTAATGCTAACATGCTAATGCTAATATGCTAATGCTAATATGCTAATATGCTAATGCTAACATGCTAATGCTAACATGCTAATGCTAACATGCTAATGCTAACATGCTAACATGCTAATGCTAACATGCTAACATGCTAATGCTAACATGCTAATGCTAACATGCTAATGCTAACATGCTAATGCTAACATGCTAATATGCTAATGCTAACATGCTAATGCAAACATGCTAACATGCTAATGCTAACATGCTAACATGCTAATGCTAACATGCTAATGCTAACATGCTAACATGCTAACATGCTAATGCTAACATGCTAATGCTAACATGCTAAGGGGTCCATTTGGTTTCGCTCAGGGGGGCGGCCCGGTTCTGGCGAGCCGCCCCGCATCCGAAACGGTTGAGAAATGACAGAGTTACGTGTTTCCCCGAATTTCTCTATTGACTTTCAATGTGTGTGTGCGTGCACATGTGTGCATGTGCGTGCATGTGCATGTGTGCGCGCGTGTGTGAGAGTTGGTCAGGTGACCTTGAATCATTAACAAAGTATCATTTTCACCTGGGCTAGTCTATGCAAATGCAAACAGTATTGCAAGTTAAAAGCCCACTGACTCTCTATGAGAGAACGTATGTCCGAACAAATTGCTCTATCGCAAAAAGTTAAAGTCGAATGCGATTTTTGTTTTCACCGTGAGTGACCCGAGGCATTGAGGTACGCCGTGTGCGATCGTGGTATTGGTACGATAAAAAACGTGGTTATAAGAGCGAGTTAAGAATTGTGCTTGTGATGAAAAAATTGCTGACTCATTCAGGCATTTAACATGGAGTTTATGACACATTATGATGGTACACCTGTCGCTTTCAGGGCTGTAGTTCACGTACTGTATGTATCTGGGCTATGGTTGTGACATTGGGTGAAAGAGGACGAGTGTGGCTACAAAATTACCGAAACCCATGCGTGTAAAGTGAATATTTTGGCCGTGAGGACGATTTGTTCGGAGAATTTCGGTATAGTCTTCACATTGGCTTCTCACTCTGATCCGCTCTCTCTCTGGGCGTGCGACACTCTGAGTCGAGAATATTGCTCAGACCACACACACTTTGAACTGCGATAGCGGGCAAACCGTGCAACGTATTCGAATTCCGTCTGAACCACCACAAAGTCGATGGCCTCGTGTGCTGTTTGACGTTCGAATCGTGTTTCTACGTACCAGTATGCCAGAGCAATGTGGCTCCAAAGTAACGTGTCGTTTTCTGTTTTCACCCGCGTCTCCCCATCGACTTTGAATGGGGCATTTTTCGCGTCGTTTATTGCGAATTACGTCGGCACGGTAACACGAATCGGAAAGAAAAGCACAAGCACACCATTCCCGGCCGAGCCGCACGTTTTGATGTATATATTGCGGGGCTTTGGCAAACCGTGCGGCCGGCCATAGACGTCGAAGTTTCGCGTATTGGTGATTATAATAATTACTAGAAACAAATTTCAGGAAATTTGACTGGGTGCCTGTAGATCGCCAAGTCTGTGCAGCATTTGAGCCATGGGCCACCATTTGATGACATTTAGCCTCTCAGACCCTGTAAGGGTCCATTTGGTTGACTTTCAATGGGGTATTTTGTCTAAGTTTATTGCACATTACGTTGCCACCAACATTCTAATGCTAACATGCTAACATGCTAATACTAACATGCTAATGCTAACATGCTAACATGCTAAAATGCTAATGCTAACATGCTAATGCTAATATGCTAATGCTAACATGCTAACATGCTAATGCTAACATGCTAATGCTAACATGCTAATGCTAACATGCTAACATGCTAATGCTAACATGCTAATGCTAACATGCTAATGCTAACATGCTAATGCTAACATGCTAACATGCTAACATGCTAACATGCTAATGCTAACATGCTAATATGCTAACATGCTAATGCTAACATGCTAATATGCTAATGCTAACATGCTAATATGCTAACATGCTAATGCTAACATGCTAATATGCTAATGCTAACATGCTAAGGCTAACATGCTAATGTTAACATGCTAACATGCTAATGCTAACATGCTAACATGCTAATGCTAACATGCTAATGCTAACATGCTAATGCTAACATGTTAACATGTTAGTGCTAACATGCTAACATGCTAATGCTAACATGTTAACATGCTAATGCTAACATGCTAATGCTAACATGCTAATGCTAACATGCTAATGCTAACATGCTAATATGCTAACATGCTAATATGCTAATGCTAACATGCTAATATGCTAACATGCTAATGCTAACATGCTAATATGCTAATGCTAACATGCTAAGGCTAACATACTAATGCTAACATGCTAACATGCTAATGCTAACATGCTAACATGCTAACATGCTAATGCTAACATGCTAATGCTAACATGTTAACATGTTAGTGCTAACATGTTAATGTTAACATGCTAATGCTAACATGCTAATGCTAACATGCTAATGCTAACATGCTAATGCTAACATGCTAATGCTAACATGCTAACATGCTAACATGCTAATGCTAACATGCTAATATGCTAACATGCTAATGCTAACATGCTAATATGCTAATGCTAACATGCTAACATGCTAATGCTAACATGCTAACATGCTAATGCTAACATGCTAATATGCTAATGCTAACATGCTAACATGCTAATGTTAACATGCTAACATGCTAATGCTAACATGCTAATGCTAACATGCTAACATGCTAATGCTAACATGCTAATGCTAACATGCTAATGCTAACATGTTAACATGCTAATGCTAACATGCTAATGCTAACATGCTAATGCTAACATGCTAATGCTAACATGCTAACATGCTAATGCTAACATGCTAATATGCTAACATGCTAATGCTAACATGCTAATATGCTAATGCTAACATGCTAATATGCTAACATGCTAATGCTAACATGCTAATATGCTAATGCTAACATGCTAAGGCTAACATGCTAATGCTAACATGCTAACATGCTAATGCTAACATGTTAACATGCTAATGCTAACATGCTAATGCTAACATGTTAACATGTTAGTGCTAACATGCTAACATGCTAATGCTAACATGCTAATGCTAACATGTTAACATGCTAATGCTAACATGCTAATGCTAACATGCTAATGCTAACATGCTAATGCTAACATGCTAACATGCTAATGCTAACATGCTAATATGCTAACATGCTAATATGCTAATGCTAACATGCTAATATGCTAACATGCTAATGCTAACATGCTAATATGCTAATGCTAACATGCTAAGGCTAACATGCTAATGCTAACATGCTAACATGCTAATGCTAACATGCTAACATGCTAATGCTAACATGCTAAGGCTAACATGCTAACATGCTAATGCTAACATGCTAACATGCTAACATGCTAATGCTAACATGCTAATGCTAACATGCTAATGCTAACATGCTAATGCTAACATGTTAACATGTTAATGCTAACATGCTAATGCTAACATGCTAACATGCTAATGCTAACATGCTAACATGCTAATGCTAACATGCTAATGCTAACATGCTAACATGCTAATGCTAACATGCTAACATGCTAATGCTAACATGCTAATATGCTAATGCTAACATGCTAAGGCTAACATGCTAACATGCTAATGCTAACATGCTAACATGCTCATGCTAACATGCTAACATGCTAATGCTAACATGCTAACATGCTAATGCTAACATGCTAACATGCTAATGCTAACATGCTAATGCTGACATGCTAATGCTAACATGCTAATGCTAATATGCTAACATGCTAATGCTAACATGCTAATGCTAACATGCTAACATGCTATTGCTAACATGCTAACATGCTAATGCTAACATGCTCATGCTAACATGCTAATGCTAACATGCTAACATGCTAATGCTAACATGCTAACATGCTAACATGCTAATGCTAACATTCTAATGCTAACATGCTAACATGCTAACATGCCAATGCTAACATGCTAATGCTAACATGCTAACATGCTAACATGCTAATGCTAACATGCTAATGCTAACATGCTAACATGCTAATGCTAACATGCTAATGCTAATATGCTAATGCTAACATGCTAAAATGCTAATGCTAACATGCTAATGCTAATATGCTAACATGCTAATGCTAACATGCTAATGCTAACATGCTAATGCTAACATGCTAAAATGCTAACATGCTAATGCTAACATGCTAACATGATAATGCTAATATGCTAATGCTAACATGCTAATGCTAACATGCTAACATGCTAAAATGCTAATGCTAACATGCTAAAATGCTAACATGCTAACATGTTAACATGCTAATGCTAACATGCTAATACTAACATGCTAACATGCTAATGCTAACATGCTAACATGCTAACATGCTAACATGCTAATGCTAACATGCTAATGCTAACATGCTAATGCTAACATGCTAATGCTAACATGCTAATGCTAACATGCTAATGCTAACATGCTAATGCTAACATGCTAATGCTAACATGCTAATGCTAACATGCTAATGCTAACATGCTAACATGCTAACATGCTAACATGCTAATGCTAACATGCTAACATGCTAACATGCTAATGCTAACATGCTAATGCTAATATACTAACATGCTAATGCTAACATGCTAATGCTAGCATGCTAACATGCTAATGCTAACATGCTAACATGCTAATGCTAACATGCTAATGCTAACATGCTAAAATGCTAATGCTAACATGCTAATGCTAACATGCTAATGCTAACATGCTAATGCTAATATACTAACATGCTAATGTTAACATGCTAATGCTGACATGCTAATGCTAACATGCTAATGCTAACATGCTAATGCTAACATGCTAATGCTAACATGCTAATGCTAACATGCTAACATGCTATTGCTAACATGCTAACATGCTAATGCTAACATGCTAATGCTAACATGCTAATGCTAACATGCTAATGCTAATATGCTAACATGCTAATGCTAACATGCTAATGCTAACATGCTAATGCTAACATGCTAACATGCTAATGCTAACATGATAATATGCTAATGCTAACATGCTAACATGCTAATGCTAACATGCTAACATGCTAATGCTAACATGCTAATGCTAACATGCTAAGGGGTCCATTTGGTTTCGCTCAGGGGGGCGGCCCGGTTCTGGCGAGCCGCCCCGCGTCCGAAACGGTTGAGAAATGACAGAGTTACGTGTTTCCCCGAATTTCTCTATTGACTTTCAATGTGTGTGTGCGTGCACATGTGTGCATGTGCGTGCATGTGCATGTGTGCGCGCGTGTGTGAGAGTTGGTCAGGTGACCTTGAATCATTAACAAAGTATCATTTTCACCTGGGCTAGTCTATGCAAATGCAAACAGTATTGCAAGTTAAAAGCCCACTGACTCTCTATGAGAGAACGTATGTCCGAACAAATTGCTCTATCGCAAAAAGTAAAAGTCGAATGCGATTTTTGTTTTCACCGTGAGTGACCCGAGGCATTGAGGTACGCCGTGTGCGATCGTGGTATTGGTACGATAAAAAACGTGGTTATAAGAGCGAGTTAAGAATTGTGCTTGTGATGAAAAAATTGCTGACTCATTCAGGCATTTAACATGGAGTTTATGACACATTATGATGGTACACCTGTCGCTTTCAGGGCTGTAGTTCACGTACTGTATGTATCTGGGCTATGGTTGTGACATTGGGTGAAAGAGGACGAGTGTGGCTACAAAATTACCGAAACCCATGCGTGTAAAGTGAATATTTTGGCCGTGAGGACGATTTGTTCGGAGAATTTCGGTATAGTCTTCACATTGGCTTCTCACTCTGATCCGCTCTCTCTCTGGGCGTGCGACACTCTGAGTCGAGAATATTGCTCAGACCACACACACTTTGAACTGCGATAGCGGGCAAACCGTGCAACGTATTCGAATTCCGTCTGAACCACCACAAAGTCGATGGCCTCGTGTGCTGTTTGACGTTCGAATCGTGTTTCTACGTACCAGTATGCCAGAGCAATGTGGCTCCAAAGTAACGTGTCGTTTTCTGTTTTCACCCGCGTCTCCCCATCGACTTTGAATGGGGCATTTTTCGCGTCGTTTATTGCGAATTACGTCGGCACGGTAACACGAATCGGAAAGAAAAGCACAAGCACCATTCCCGGCCGAGCCGCACGTTTTGATGTATATATTGCGGGGCTTTGGCAAACCGTGCGGCCGGCCATAGACGTCGAAGTTTCGCGTATTGGTGATTACTACGATTAAGTATGCGTTTTAGATTTCAACCTGTGTTTCTGCCATTGCATGGCAGGCACCCAGAACTAGAAACAAATTTCAGGAAATTTGACTGGGTGCCTGTAGCTCGCCAAGTCTGTGCAGCATTTGAGCCACGGACCACCATTTGATGACATTTAGCCTCTCAGACCCTGTAAGGGTCCATTTGGTTGACTTTCAATGGGGTATTTTGTCTAAGTTTATTGCACATTACGTTGCCACCAACATTCTAATGCTAACATGCTAACATGCTAATACTAACATGCTAATGCTAACATGCTAAAATGCTAATGCTAACATGCTAATGCTAATATGCTAATGCTAACATGCTAATATGCTAATGCTAACATGCTAACATGCTAATGCTAACATGCTAATGCTAACATGCTAACATGCTAATGCTAACATGCTAATGCTAACATGCTAATGCTAACATGCTAATGCTAACATGCTAATGCTAACATGCTAATATGCTAATATGCTAATGCTAACATGCTAATGCTAACATGCTAACATGCTAATGCTAACATGCTAATGCTAACATGCTAAGGGGTCCATTTGGTTTCGCTCAGGGGGGGCGGCCCGGTTCTGGCGAGCCGCCCGCATCCGAAACGGTTGAGAAATGACAGAGTTACGTGTTTCCCCGAATTTCTCTATTGACTTTCAATGTGTGTGTGCGTGCACATGTGTGCATGTGCGTGCATGTGCATGTGTGCGCGCGTGTGTGAGAGTTGGTCAGGTGACCTTGAATCATTAACAAAGTATCATTTTCACCTGGGCTAGTCTATGCAAATGCAAACAGTATTGCAAGTTAAAAGCCCACTGACTCTCTATGAGAGAACGTATGTCCGAACAAATTGCTCTATCGCAAAAAGTAAAAGTCGAATGCGATTTTTGTTTTCACCGTGAGTGACCCGAGGCATTGAGGTACGCCGTGTGCGATCGTGGTATTGGTACGATAAAAAACGTGGTTATAAGAGCGAGTTAAGAATTGTGCTTGTGATGAAAAAATTGCTGACTCATTCAGGCATTTAACATGGAGTTTATGACACATTATGATGGTACACCTGTCGCTTTCAGGGCTGTAGTTCACGTACTGTATGTATCTGGGCTATGGTTGTGACATTGGGTGAAAGAGGACGAGTGTGGCTACAAAATTACCGAAACCCATGCGTGTAAAGTGAATATTTTGGCCGTGAGGACGATTTGTTCGGAGAATTTCGGTATAGTCTTCACATTGGCTTCTCACTCTGATCCGCTCTCTCTCTGGGCGTGCGACACTCTGAGTCGAGAATATTGCTCAGACCACACACACTTTGAACTGCGATAGCGGGCAAACCGTGCAACGTATTCGAATTCCGTCTGAACCACCACAAAGTCGATGGCCTCGTGTGCTGTTTGACGTTCGAATCGTGTTTCTACGTACCAGTATGCCAGAGCAATGTGGCTCCAAAGTAACGTGTCGTTTTCTGTTTTCACCCGCGTCTCCCCATCGACTTTGAATGGGGCATTTTTCGCGTCGTTTATTGCGAATTACGTCGGCACGGTAACACGAATCGGAAAGAAAAGCACAAGCACACCATTCCCGGCCGAGCCGCACGTTTTGATGTATATATTGCGGGGCTTTGGCAAACCGTGCGGCCGGCCATAGACGTCGAAGTTTCGCGTATTGGTGATTATAATAATTACTAGAAACAAATTTCAGGAAATTTGACTGGGTGCCTGTAGATCGCCAAGTCTGTGCAGCATTTGAGCCATGGGCCACCATTTGATGACATTTAGCCTCTCAGACCCTGTAAGGGTCCATTTGGTTGACTTTCAATGGGGTATTTTGTCTAAGTTTATTGCACATTACGTTGCCACCAACATTCTAATGCTAACATGCTAACATGCTAATACTAACATGCTAATGCTAACATGCTAACATGCTAATGCTAACATGCTAACATGCTAATGCTAACATGCTAATATGCTAATGCTAACATGCTAAGGCTAACATGCTAACATGCTAATGCTAACATGCTAACATGCTAATGCTAACATGCTAACATGCTAACATGCTAATGCTAACATGCTAACATGCTAATGCTAACATGCTAACATGCTAATGCTAACATGCTAATGCTGACATGCTAATGCTAACATGCTAATGCTAATATGCTAACATGCTAATGCTAACATGCTAATGCTAACATGCTAACATGCTATTGCTAACATGCTAACATGCTAATGCTAACATGCTCATGCTAACATGCTAATGCTAACATGCTAACATGCTAATGCTAACATGCTAACATGCTAACATGCTAATGCTAACATTCTAATGCTAACATGCTAACATGCTAACATGCCAATGCTAACATGCTAATGCTAACATGCTAACATGCTAACATGCTAATGCTAACATGCTAATGCTAACATGCTAACATGCTAATGCTAACATGCTAATGCTAATATGCTAATGCTAACATGCTAAAATGCTAATGCTAACATGCTAATGCTAATATGCTAACATGCTAATGCTAACATGCTAATGCTAACATGCTAATGCTAACATGCTAAAATGCTAACATGCTAATGCTAACATGCTAACATGATAATGCTAATATGCTAATGCTAACATGCTAATGCTAACATGCTAACATGCTAAAATGCTAATGCTAACATGCTAAAATGCTAACATGCTAACATGTTAACATGCTAATGCTAACATGCTAATACTAACATGCTAACATGCTAATGCTAACATGCTAACATGCTAACATGCTAATGCTAACATGCTAATGCTAACATGCTAATGCTAACATGCTAATGCTAACATGCTAATGCTAACATGCTAACATGCTAACATGCTAATGCTAACATGCTAATGCTAACATGCTAATGCTAACATGCTAATGCTAACATGCTAACATGCTAACATGCTAACATGCTAATGCTAACATGCTAACATGCTAACATGCTAATGCTAACATGCTAATGCTAATATACTAACATGCTAATGCTAACATGCTAATGCTAGCATGCTAACATGCTAATGCTAACATGCTAACATGCTAATGCTAACATGCTAATGCTAACATGCTAAAATGCTAATGCTAACATGCTAATGCTAACATGCTAATGCTAACATGCTAATGCTAATATACTAACATGCTAATGTTAACATGCTAATGCTGACATGCTAATGCTAACATGCTAATGCTAACATGCTAATGCTAACATGCTAATGCTAACATGCTAATGCTAACATGCTAACATGCTATTGCTAACATGCTAACATGCTAATGCTAACATGCTAATGCTAACATGCTAATGCTAACATGCTAATGCTAATATGCTAACATGCTAATGCTAACATGCTAATGCTAACATGCTAATGCTAACATGCTAACATGCTAATGCTAACATGATAATATGCTAATGCTAACATGCTAACATGCTAATGCTAACATGCTAACATGCTAATGCTAACATGCTAATGCTAACATGCTAAGGGGTCCATTTGGTTTCGCTCAGGGGGGCGGCCCGGTTCTGGCGAGCCGCCCCGCGTCCGAAACGGTTGAGAAATGACAGAGTTACGTGTTTCCCCGAATTTCTCTATTGACTTTCAATGTGTGTGTGCGTGCACATGTGTGCATGTGCGTGCATGTGCATGTGTGCGCGCGTGTGTGAGAGTTGGTCAGGTGACCTTGAATCATTAACAAAGTATCATTTTCACCTGGGCTAGTCTATGCAAATGCAAACAGTATTGCAAGTTAAAAGCCCACTGACTCTCTATGAGAGAACGTATGTCCGAACAAATTGCTCTATCGCAAAAAGTAAAAGTCGAATGCGATTTTTGTTTTCACCGTGAGTGACCCGAGGCATTGAGGTACGCCGTGTGCGATCGTGGTATTGGTACGATAAAAAACGTGGTTATAAGAGCGAGTTAAGAATTGTGCTTGTGATGAAAAAATTGCTGACTCATTCAGGCATTTAACATGGAGTTTATGACACATTATGATGGTACACCTGTCGCTTTCAGGGCTGTAGTTCACGTACTGTATGTATCTGGGCTATGGTTGTGACATTGGGTGAAAGAGGACGAGTGTGGCTACAAAATTACCGAAACCCATGCGTGTAAAGTGAATATTTTGGCCGTGAGGACGATTTGTTCGGAGAATTTCGGTATAGTCTTCACATTGGCTTCTCACTCTGATCCGCTCTCTCTCTGGGCGTGCGACACTCTGAGTCGAGAATATTGCTCAGACCACACACACTTTGAACTGCGATAGCGGGCAAACCGTGCAACGTATTCGAATTCCGTCTGAACCACCACAAAGTCGATGGCCTCGTGTGCTGTTTGACGTTCGAATCGTGTTTCTACGTACCAGTATGCCAGAGCAATGTGGCTCCAAAGTAACGTGTCGTTTTCTGTTTTCACCCGCGTCTCCCCATCGACTTTGAATGGGGCATTTTTCGCGTCGTTTATTGCGAATTACGTCGGCACGGTAACACGAATCGGAAAGAAAAGCACAAGCACCATTCCCGGCCGAGCCGCACGTTTTGATGTATATATTGCGGGGCTTTGGCAAACCGTGCGGCCGGCCATAGACGTCGAAGTTTCGCGTATTGGTGATTACTACGATTAAGTATGCGTTTTAGATTTCAACCTGTGTTTCTGCCATTGCATGGCAGGCACCCAGAACTAGAAACAAATTTCAGGAAATTTGACTGGGTGCCTGTAGCTCGCCAAGTCTGTGCAGCATTTGAGCCACGGACCACCATTTGATGACATTTAGCCTCTCAGACCCTGTAAGGGTCCATTTGGTTGACTTTCAATGGGGTATTTTGTCTAAGTTTATTGCACATTACGTTGCCACCAACATTCTAATGCTAACATGCTAACATGCTAATACTAACATGCTAATGCTAACATGCTAAAATGCTAATGCTAACATGCTAATGCTAATATGCTAATGCTAACATGCTAATATGCTAATGCTAACATGCTAACATGCTAATGCTAACATGCTAATGCTAACATGCTAACATGCTAATGCTAACATGCTAATGCTAACATGCTAATGCTAACATGCTAATGCTAACATGCTAATGCTAACATGCTAATATGCTAATATGCTAATGCTAACATGCTAATGCTAACATGCTAACATGCTAATGCTAACATGCTAATGCTAACATGCTAAGGGGTCCATTTGGTTTCGCTCAGGGGGGGCGGCCCGGTTCTGGCGAGCCGCCCGCATCCGAAACGGTTGAGAAATGACAGAGTTACGTGTTTCCCCGAATTTCTCTATTGACTTTCAATGTGTGTGTGCGTGCACATGTGTGCATGTGCGTGCATGTGCATGTGTGCGCGCGTGTGTGAGAGTTGGTCAGGTGACCTTGAATCATTAACAAAGTATCATTTTCACCTGGGCTAGTCTATGCAAATGCAAACAGTATTGCAAGTTAAAAGCCCACTGACTCTCTATGAGAGAACGTATGTCCGAACAAATTGCTCTATCGCAAAAAGTAAAAGTCGAATGCGATTTTTGTTTTCACCGTGAGTGACCCGAGGCATTGAGGTACGCCGTGTGCGATCGTGGTATTGGTACGATAAAAAACGTGGTTATAAGAGCGAGTTAAGAATTGTGCTTGTGATGAAAAAATTGCTGACTCATTCAGGCATTTAACATGGAGTTTATGACACATTATGATGGTACACCTGTCGCTTTCAGGGCTGTAGTTCACGTACTGTATGTATCTGGGCTATGGTTGTGACATTGGGTGAAAGAGGACGAGTGTGGCTACAAAATTACCGAAACCCATGCGTGTAAAGTGAATATTTTGGCCGTGAGGACGATTTGTTCGGAGAATTTCGGTATAGTCTTCACATTGGCTTCTCACTCTGATCCGCTCTCTCTCTGGGCGTGCGACACTCTGAGTCGAGAATATTGCTCAGACCACACACACTTTGAACTGCGATAGCGGGCAAACCGTGCAACGTATTCGAATTCCGTCTGAACCACCACAAAGTCGATGGCCTCGTGTGCTGTTTGACGTTCGAATCGTGTTTCTACGTACCAGTATGCCAGAGCAATGTGGCTCCAAAGTAACGTGTCGTTTTCTGTTTTCACCCGCGTCTCCCCATCGACTTTGAATGGGGCATTTTTCGCGTCGTTTATTGCGAATTACGTCGGCACGGTAACACGAATCGGAAAGAAAAGCACAAGCACACCATTCCCGGCCGAGCCGCACGTTTTGATGTATATATTGCGGGGCTTTGGCAAACCGTGCGGCCGGCCATAGACGTCGAAGTTTCGCGTATTGGTGATTATAATAATTACTAGAAACAAATTTCAGGAAATTTGACTGGGTGCCTGTAGATCGCCAAGTCTGTGCAGCATTTGAGCCATGGGCCACCATTTGATGACATTTAGCCTCTCAGACCCTGTAAGGGTCCATTTGGTTGACTTTCAATGGGGTATTTTGTCTAAGTTTATTGCACATTACGTTGCCACCAACATTCTAATGCTAACATGCTAACATGCTAATACTAACATGCTAATGCTAACATGCTAACATGCTAAAATGCTAATGCTAACATGCTAATGCTAATATGCTAATGCTAACATGCTAACATGCTAATGCTAACATGCTAATGCTAACATGCTAATGCTAACATGCTAACATGCTAATGCTAACATGCTAATGCTAACATGCTAATGCTAACATGCTAATGCTAACATGCTAACATGCTAACATGCTAACATGCTAATGCTAACATGCTAATGCTAACATGCTAATATGCTAATGCTAACATGCTAATATGCAAACATGCTAATGCTAACATGCTAATATGCTAATGCTAACATGCTAAGGCTAACATGCTAATGTTAACATGCTAATGCTAACATGCTAACATGCTAATGCTAACATGCTAATGCTAACATGCTAATGCTAACATGTTAACATGTTAGTGCTAACATGCTAACATGCTAATGCTAACATGCTAATGCTAACATGTTAACATGCTAATGCTAACATGCTAATGCTAACATGCTAATGCTAACATGCTAATGCTAACATGCTAATGCTAACATGCTAATATGCTAACATGCTAATATGCTAATGCTAACATGCTAATATGCTAACATGCTAATGCTAACATGCTAATATGCTAATGCTAACATGCTAAGGCTAACATGCTAATGCTAACATGCTAACATGCTAACATGCTAATGCTAACATGCTAATGCTAACATGTTAACATGTTAGTGCTAACATGTTAACATGTTAGTGCTAACATGTTAATGTTAACATGCTAATGCTAACATGCTAATGCTAACATGCTAATGCTAACATGCTAATGCTAACATGCTAATGCTAACATGCTAACATGCTAACATGCTAATGCTAACATGCTAATATGCTAACATGCTAATGCTAACATGCTAATATGCTAATGCTAACATGCTAATGCTAACATGCTAACATGCTAATGCTAACATGCTAATATGCTAATGCTAACATGCTAACATGCTAATGTTAACATGCTAACATGCTAATGCTAACATGCTAATGCTAACATGCTAACATGCTAATGCTAACATGCTAATGCTAACATGCTAATGCTAACATGTTAACATGCTAATGCTAACATGCTAATGCTAACATGCTAATGCTAACATGCTAATGCTAACATGCTAACATGCTAATGCTAACATGCTAATATGCTAACATGCTAATGCTAACATGCTAATATGCTAATGCTAACATGCTAATATGCTAACATGCTAATGCTAACATGCTAATATGCTAATGCTAACATGCTAAGGCTAACATGCTAATGCTAACATGCTAACATGCTAATGCTAACATGTTAACATGCTAATGCTAACATGCTAATGCTAACATGTTAACATGTTAGTGCTAACATGCTAACATGCTAATGCTAACATGCTAATGCTAACATGTTAACATGCTAATGCTAACATGCTAATGCTAACATGCTAATGCTAACATGCTAATGCTAACATGCTAACATGCTAATGCTAACATGCTAATATGCTAACATGCTAATATGCTAATGCTAACATGCTAATATGCTAACATGCTAATGCTAACATGCTAATATGCTAATGCTAACATGCTAAGGCTAACATGCTAATGCTAACATGCTAACATGCTAATGCTAACATGCTAACATGCTAATGCTAACATGCTAAGGCTAACATGCTAACATGCTAATGCTAACATGCTAACATGCTAACATGCTAATGCTAACATGCTAATGCTAACATGCTAATGCTAACATGCTAATGCTAACATGTTAACATGTTAATGCTAACATGCTAATGCTAACATGCTAACATGCTAATGCTAACATGCTAATGCTAACATGCTAACATGCTAATGCTAACATGCTAACATGCTAATGCTAACATGCTAATATGCTAATGCTAACATGCTAAGGCTAACATGCTAACATGCTAATGCTAACATGCTAACATGCTAATGCTAACATGCTAACATGCTAACATGCTAACATGCTAATGCTAACATGCTAACATGCTAACATGCTAATGCTAACATGCTAATGTTAACATGCTAACATGCTAATGCTAACATGCTAATGCTAACATGCTAATATGCTAACATGCTAAGGGGTCCATTTGGTTTCGCTCAGGGGGGCGGCCCGGTTCTGGCGAGCCGCCCCGCGTCCGAAACGGTTGAGAAATGACAGAGTTACGTGTTTCCCCGAATTTCTCTATTGACTTTCAATGTGTGTGTGTGCGTGCACATGTCTGCATGTGCGTGCATGTGCGTGTGTGCGCGCGTGTGTGAGAGTTGGTCAGGTGACCTTGAATCATTAACAAAGTATCATTTTCACCTGGGCTAGTCTATGCAATGCAAACAGTATTGAAAGGTAAAAGCACACTGACTCTCTATGAGAGAGCGTATGTCCGAACAAATTGCTCTATCGCAAAAAGTAAAAGTCGAATGCGATTTTTGTTTTCACCGTGAGTGACCCGAGGCATTGAGGTACGCCTTGTGCGATCGTGGTATTGGTACGATAAAAAACGTGGTTATAAGAGCGAGTTAAGAATTGTGCTTGTGATGAAAAAATTGCTGACTCATTCAGGTATTTAACATGGAGTTTATGACACATTATGATGGTACACCTGTCGCTTTCAGGGCTGTAGTTCACGTACTGTATGTATCTGGGCTATGGTTGTGACATTGGGTGAAAGAGGACGAGTGTGGCTACAAAATTACCGAAACCCATGCGTGTAAAGTGAATATTTTGGCCGTGAGGACGATTTGTTCGGAGAATTTCGGTATAGTCTTCACATTGGCTTCTCACTCTGATCCGCTCTCTCTCTGGGCGTGCGACACTCTGAGTCGAGAATATTGCTCAGACCACACACACTTTGAACTGCGATAGCGGGCAAACTGTGCAACGTATTCGAATTCCGTCTGAACCACCACAAAGTCGATGGCCCCGTGTGCTGTTTGACGTTTAAATCGTGTTTCTACGTAACAGTATGCCAGAGCAATGTGGCTCCAAAGTAACGTGTCGTTTTCTGTTTTTACCCGCGTCTCCCCATCGACTTTGAATGGGGCATTTTTCGCGTCGTTTATTGCGAATTACGTGGGCACGGTAACGCGAATCGGAAAGAAAAGCACAAGCACACCATTCCCGGCCGAGCCGCACGTTTTGATGTATATATTGCGGGGCTTTGGTAAACCGTGCGGCCGGCCATAGACGTCGAAGTTTCGCGTATTGGTGATTATTATTATTACTACGATTAAGTATGCGTTTTAGATTTCAACCTGTGTTTCTGCCATTGCATGGCAGGCACCCAGAATTAAGTATGCGTTTTAGATTTCAACCTGTGTTTCTGCCATTGCATGGCAGGCACCCAGAACTAGAAACAAATTTCAGGAAATTTGACTGGGTGCCTGCAGCTCGCCAAGTCTGTGCAGCATTTGAGCCACGGACCACCATTTGATGACATTTAGCCTCTCAGACCCTGTAAGGGTCCATTTGGTTGACTTTCAATGGGGTATTTTGTCTAAGTTTATTGCACATTACGTTGCCACCAACATTCTAATACTAACATGCTAATGCTAACATGCTAATGCTAACATGCTAACATGCTAAAATTCTAATGCTAACATGCTAATGCTAATATGCTAATGCTAACATGCTAACATGCTAATGCTAACATGCTAACATGCTAATGCTAACATGCTAATGCTAACATGCTAACATGCTAATGCTAACATGCTAATGCTAACATGCTAATGCTAACATGCTAATGCTAACATGCTAAAGCTAACATGCTAAAGCTAACATGCTAACATGCTAATGCTAACATGCTAATGCTAACATGCTAATGCTAACATGCTAACATGCTAACATGCTAATGCTAACATGCTAACATGCTAATGCTAACATGCTAACATGCTAACATGCTAATGCTAACATGCTAACATGCTAACATGCTAATGCTAACATGGTAACATGCTAACATGCTAATGCTAATGCTAACATGCTAACATGCTAATGCTAACATGCTAACATGCTAATGCTAACATGCTAATGCTAACATGCTAATGCTAACATGCTAATGCTAACATGCTAACATGCTAATGCTAACATGCTAAAGCTAACATGCTAACATGCTAATGCTAACATGCTAACATGCTAATATGCTAATGCTAACATGCTAATGCTAACATGCTAACATGCTAACATGCTAACATGCTAATGCTAACATGCTAAAGCTAACATGCTAACATGCTAACATGTTAATGCTAACATGCTAATGCTAACATGCTAACATGCTAATGCTAACATGCTAACATGCTAATGCTAACATGCTAACATGCTAACATGCTAACATGCTAACATGCTAATGCTAACATGGTAACATGCTAATGCTAATGCTAACATGCTAACATGCTAATGCTAACATGCTAACATGCTAATGCTAACATGCTAACATGCTAATGCTAACATGCTAATGCTAACATGCTAACATGATAATGCTAACATGCTAACATGCTAACATGCTAATATGCTAATGCTAACATGCTAACATGCTAATGCTAACATGCTAACATGCTAACATGCTAATGCTAACATGCTAACATGCTAATGCTAACATGCTAATATGCTAATGCTAACATGCTAACGCTAACATGCTAATGCTAACATGCTAAGGGGTCCATTTGGTTTCGCTCAGGGGGGCGGCCCGGTTCTGGCGAGCCGCCCCGCATCCGAAACGGTTGAGAAATGACAGAGTTACGTGTTTCCCCGAATTTCTCTATTGACTTTCAATGTGTGTGTGCGTGCACATGTGTGCATGTGCGTGCATGTGCATGTGTGCGCGCGTGTGTGAGAGTTGGTCAGGTGACCTTGAATCATTAACAAAGTATCATTTTCACCTGGGCTAGTCTATGCAAATGCAAACAGTATTGCAAGTTAAAAGCCCACTGACTCTCTATGAGAGAACGTATGTCCGAACAAATTGCTCTATCGCAAAAAGTAAAAGTCGAATGCGATTTTTGTTTTCACCGTGAGTGACCCGAGGCATTGAGGTACGCCGTGTGCGATCGTGGTATTGGTACGATAAAAAACGTGGTTATAAGAGCGAGTTAAGAATTGTGCTTGTGATGAAAAAATTGTTGACTCATTCAGGCATTTAACATGGAGTTTATGACACATTATGATGGTACACCTGTCGCTTTCAGGGCTGTAGTTCACGTACTGTATGTATCTGGGCTATGGTTGTGACATTGGGTGAAAGAGGACGAGTGTGGCTACAAAATTACCCAAACCCATGCGTGTAAAGTGAATATTTTGGCCGTGAGGACGATTTGTTCGGAGAATTTCGGTATAGTCTTCACATTGGCTTCTCACTCTGATCCGCTCTCTCTCTGGGCGTGCGACACTCTGAGTCGAGAATATTGCTCAGACCACACACACTTTGAACTGCGATAGCGGGCCAACCGTGCAACGTATTCGAATTCCGTCTGAACCACCACAAAGTCGATGGCCTCGTGTAATGTTTGACGTTTAAATCGTGTTTCTACGTACCAGTATGCCAGAGCAATGTGGCTCCAAAGTAACGTGTCGTTTTCTGTTTTTACCCGCGTTTCCCCATCGACTTTGAATGGGGCATTTTTCGCGTCGTTTATTGCGAATTACGTCGGCACGGTAACACGAATCGGAAAGAAAAGCACAAGCACACCATTCCCGGCCGAGCCGCACGTTTTGATGTATATATTGCGGGGCTTTGGCAAACCGTGCGGCCGGCCATAGACGTCGAAGTTCCGGAACATCTATTACGATTATTAAGTATGCGTGTTAGATTTCAACCTGTGTTTCTGCCATTGCATGGCAGGCACCCAGAACTAGAAACAAATTTCAGGAAATTTGACTGGGTGCCTACAGCTCGCCAAGTCTGTGCAGCATTTGAGCCACGGACCACCATTTGATGACATTTAGCCTCTCAGACCCTGTAAGGGTCCATTTGGTTGACTTTCAATGGGGTATTTTGTCTAAGTTTATTGCACATTACGTTGCCACCAACATTCTAATACTAACATGCTAATGCTAACATGTTAATGCTAACATGCTAACATGCTAAAATTCTAATGCTAACATGCTAATGCTAACATGCTAATATGCTAATATGCTAATGCTAACATGCTAATGCTAACATGCTAACATGCTAGTGCTAACATGCTAACATGCTAATGCTAACATGCTAATGCTAACATGCTAACATGCTAATGCTAACATGCTAATGCTAACATGCTAAACATGCTATTGCTAACATGCTAACATGCTAATGCTAACATGCTAATGCTAACATGCTAATGCTAACATGCTAATGCTAACATGCTAACATGCTAATGCTAACATGCTAACATGCTAACATGCTAACATGCTAATGCTAACATGCTAACATGCTAATGCTAACATGCTAACATGCTAATGCTAACATGCTAACATGCTAATGCTAACATGCTAATGCTAACATGCTAATATGCTAATGCTAACATGCTAACATGCTAATGCTAACATGCTAACATGCTAATGCTAACATGCTAATGCTAACATGCTAACATGCTAATGCTAACATGCTAACATGCTAATGCTAACATGCTAATGCTAACATGCTAACATGCTAATGCTAACATGCTAACATGCTAATGCTAACATGCTAATGCTAACATGCTAACATGCTAATGCTAACATGCTAATGCTAACATGCTAACATGCTAATGCTAACATGCTAATGCTAATATGCTAATGCTAACATGCTAAAATGCTAATGCTAACATGCTAATGCTAATTTGCTAACATGCTAATGCTAACATGCTAATGCTAACATGCTAAAATGCTAACATGCTAAAATGCTAATGCTAACATGCTAATGCTAACATGCTAACATGATAATGCTAATATGCTAATGCTAACATGTTAATGCTAACATGCTAACATGCTAATGCTAACATGCTAACATGCTAATGCTAACATGCTAATGCTAACATGCTAACATGCTAATGCTAACATGCTAACATGCTAATGCTAACATGCTAATGCTAACATGCTAACATGCTAACATGCTAATGCTAACATGCTAATGCTAACATGCTAACATGCTAATGCTAACATGCTAATGCTAACATGCTAACATGCTAATGCTAACATGCTAATGCTAACATGCTAACATGCTAATGCTAACATGCTAATGCTAATATGCTAATGCTAACATGCTAAAATGCTAATGCTAACATGCTAATGCTAACATGCTAACATGATAATGCTAATATGCTAATGCTAACATGTTAATGCTAACATGCTAACATGCTAAAATGCTAATGCTAACATGCTAAAATGCTAACATGTTAACATGCTAATGCTAACATGCTAATGCTAACATGCTAACATGCTAATGCTAACATGCTAATGCTAACATGCTAAAATGCTAACATGTTAATGCTAACATGCTAACATGCTAATGCTAACATGCTAATGCTAACATGCTAATGCTAACATGCTAATGCTAACATGCTAACATGCTAACATGCTAATGCTAATGCTAACATGCTAATATGCTAACATGCTAATGCTAACATGCTAATGCTAACATGCTAATGCTAACATGCTAACATGCTAATGCTAACATGATAATATGCTAATGCTAACATGCTAACATGCTAATGCTAACATGCTAACATGCTAACATGCTAATGCTAACATGCTAATGCTAACATGCTAAGGGGTCCATTTGGTTTCGCTCAGGGGGGCGGCCCGGTTCTGGCGAGCCGCCCTGCGTCCGAAACGGTTGAGAAATGACAGAGTTACGTGTTTCCCCGAATTTCTCTATTGACTTTCAATGTGTGTGTGTGCGTGCACATGTGTGCATGTGCGTGCATGTGCGTGTGTGCGCGCGTGTGTGAGAGTTGGTCAGGTGACCTTGAATCATTAACAAAGTATCATTTTCACCTGGGCTAGTCTATGCAAATGCAAACAGTATTGCAAGTTAAAAGCCCACTGACTCTCTATGAGAGAACGTATGTCCGAACAAATTGCTCTATCGCAAAAAGTAAAAGTCGAATGCGATTTTTGTTTTCACCGTGAGTGACCCGAGGCATTGAGGTACGCCGTGTGCGATCGTGGTATTGGTACGATAAAAAACGTGGTTATAAGAGCGAGTTAAGAACTGTGCTTGTGATGAAAAAATTGCTGACTCATTCAGGTATTTAACATGGAGTTTATGACACATTATGATGGTACACCTGTCGCTTTCAGGGCTGTAGTTCACGTACTGTATGTATCTGGGCTATGGTTGTGACATTGGGTGAAAGAGGACGAGTGTGGCTACAAAATTGCCGAAACCCATGCGTGTAAAGTGAATATTTTGGCCGTGAGGACGATTTGTTCGGAGAATTCCGGTATAGTCTTCACATTGGCTTCTCACTCTGATCCGCTCTCTCTCTGGGCGTGCGACACTCTGAGTCGAGAATATTGCTCAGACCACACACACTTTGAACTGCGATAGCGGGCAAACCGTGCAACGTATTCGAATTCCGTCTGAACCACCACAAAGTCGATGGCCTCGTGTGCTGTTTGACGTTTAAATCGTGTTTCTACGTACCAGTATGCCAGAGCAATGTGGCTCCAAAGTAACGTGTCGTTTTCTGTTTTCACCCGCGTCTCCCCATCGACTTTGAATGGGGCATTTTTCGCGTCGTTTATTGCGAATTACGTCGGCACGGTAACACGAATCGGAAAGAAAAGCACAAGCACCATTCCCGGCCGAGCCGCACGTTTTGATGTATATATTGCGGGGCTTTGGCAAACCGTGCGGCCGGCCATAGACGTCGAAGTTTCGCGTATTGGTGATTACTACGATTAAGTATGCGTTTTAGATTTCAACCTGTGTTTCTGCCATTGCATGGCAGGCACCCAGAACTAGAAACAAATTTCAGGAAATTTGACTGGGTGCCTGTAGCTCGCCAAGTCTGTGCAGCATTTGAGCCACGGACCACCATTTGATGACATTTAGCCTCTCAGACCCTGTAAGGGTCCATTTGGTTGACTTTCAATGGGGTATTTTGTCTAAGTTTATTGCACATTACGTTGCCACCAACATTTTAATGCTAACATGCTAACATGCTAATACTAACATGCTAATGCTAACATGCTAAAATGCTAATGCTAACATGCTAATGCTAATATGCTAATGCTAACATGCTAATATGCTAATGCTAACATGCTAACATGCTAATGCTAACATGCTAATGCTAACATGCTAACATGCTAATGCTAACATGCTAATGCTAACATGCTAATGCTAACATGCTAATGCTAACATGCTAATGCTAACATGCTAATATGCTAATATGCTAATGCTAACATGCTAATGCTAACATGCTAACATGCTAATGCTAACATGCTAATGCTAACATGCTAAGGGGTCCATTTGGTTTCGCTCAGGGGGGGCGGCCCGGTTCTGGCGAGCCGCCCGCATCCGAAACGGTTGAGAAATGACAGAGTTACGTGTTTCCCCGAATTTCTCTATTGACTTTCAATGTGTGTGTGCGTGCACATGTGTGCATGTGCGTGCATGTGCATGTGTGCGCGCGTGTGTGAGAGTTGGTCAGGTGACCTTGAATCATTAACAAAGTATCATTTTCACCTGGGCTAGTCTATGCAAATGCAAACAGTATTGCAAGTTAAAAGCCCACTGACTCTCTATGAGAGAACGTATGTCCGAACAAATTGCTCTATCGCAAAAAGTAAAAGTCGAATGCGATTTTTGTTTTCACCGTGAGTGACCCGAGGCATTGAGGTACGCCGTGTGCGATCGTGGTATTGGTACGATAAAAAACGTGGTTATAAGAGCGAGTTAAGAATTGTGCTTGTGATGAAAAAATTGCTGACTCATTCAGGCATTTAACATGGAGTTTATGACACATTATGATGGTACACCTGTCGCTTTCAGGGCTGTAGTTCACGTACTGTATGTATCTGGGCTATGGTTGTGACATTGGGTGAAAGAGGACGAGTGTGGCTACAAAATTACCGAAACCCATGCGTGTAAAGTGAATATTTTGGCCGTGAGGACGATTTGTTCGGAGAATTTCGGTATAGTCTTCACATTGGCTTCTCACTCTGATCCGCTCTCTCTCTGGGCGTGCGACACTCTGAGTCGAGAATATTGCTCAGACCACACACACTTTGAACTGCGATAGCGGGCAAACCGTGCAACGTATTCGAATTCCGTCTGAACCACCACAAAGTCGATGGCCTCGTGTGCTGTTTGACGTTCGAATCGTGTTTCTACGTACCAGTATGCCAGAGCAATGTGGCTCCAAAGTAACGTGTCGTTTTCTGTTTTCACCCGCGTCTCCCCATCGACTTTGAATGGGGCATTTTTC
Organism: Electrona antarctica; assembly: GCF_951216825.1. NCBI lineage: Eukaryota > Metazoa > Chordata > Actinopteri > Myctophiformes > Myctophidae > Electrona > Electrona antarctica. Next base: position 2,980,969 of record NW_027636995.1, on the reverse strand, counting down.
GCGTCGTTTATTGCGAATTACGTCGGCACGGTAACACGAATCGGAAAGAAAAGCACAAGCACACCATTCCCGGCCGAGCCGCACGTTTTGATGTATATATTGCGGGGCTTTGGCAAACCGTGCGGCCGGCCATAGACGTCGAAGTTTCGCGTATTGGTGATTATAATAATTACTAGAAACAAATTTCAGGAAATTTGACTGGGTGCCTGTAGATCGCCAAGTCTGTGCAGCATTTGAGCCATGGGCCACCATTTGATGACATTTAGCCTCTCAGACCCTGTAAGGGTCCATTTGGTTGACTTTCAATGGGGTATTTTGTCTAAGTTTATTGCACATTACGTTGCCACCAACATTCTAATGCTAACATGCTAACATGCTAATACTAACATGCTAATGCTAACATGCTAACATGCTAATGCTAACATGCTAACATGCTAATGCTAACATGCTAATATGCTAATGCTAACATGCTAAGGCTAACATGCTAACATGCTAATGCTAACATGCTAACATGCTAATGCTAACATGCTAACATGCTAACATGCTAATGCTAACATGCTAACATGCTAATGCTAACATGCTAACATGCTAATGCTAACATGCTAATGCTGACATGCTAATGCTAACATGCTAATGCTAATATGCTAACATGCTAATGCTAACATGCTAATGCTAACATGCTAACATGCTATTGCTAACATGCTAACATGCTAATGCTAACATGCTCATGCTAACATGCTAATGCTAACATGCTAACATGCTAATGCTAACATGCTAACATGCTAACATGCTAATGCTAACATTCTAATGCTAACATGCTAACATGCTAACATGCCAATGCTAACATGCTAATGCTAACATGCTAACATGCTAACATGCTAATGCTAACATGCTAATGCTAACATGCTAACATGCTAATGCTAACATGCTAATGCTAATATGCTAATGCTAACATGCTAAAATGCTAATGCTAACATGCTAATGCTAATATGCTAACATGCTAATGCTAACATGCTAATGCTAACATGCTAATGCTAACATGCTAAAATGCTAACATGCTAATGCTAACATGCTAACATGATAATGCTAATATGCTAATGCTAACATGCTAATGCTAACATGCTAACATGCTAAAATGCTAATGCTAACATGCTAAAATGCTAACATGCTAACATGTTAACATGCTAATGCTAACATGCTAATACTAACATGCTAACATGCTAATGCTAACATGCTAACATGCTAACATGCTAATGCTAACATGCTAATGCTAACATGCTAATGCTAACATGCTAATGCTAACATGCTAATGCTAACATGCTAACATGCTAACATGCTAATGCTAACATGCTAATGCTAACATGCTAATGCTAACATGCTAATGCTAACATGCTAACATGCTAACATGCTAACATGCTAATGCTAACATGCTAACATGCTAACATGCTAATGCTAACATGCTAATGCTAATATACTAACATGCTAATGCTAACATGCTAATGCTAGCATGCTAACATGCTAATGCTAACATGCTAACATGCTAATGCTAACATGCTAATGCTAACATGCTAAAATGCTAATGCTAACATGCTAATGCTAACATGCTAATGCTAACATGCTAATGCTAATATACTAACATGCTAATGTTAACATGCTAATGCTGACATGCTAATGCTAACATGCTAATGCTAACATGCTAATGCTAACATGCTAATGCTAACATGCTAATGCTAACATGCTAACATGCTATTGCTAACATGCTAACATGCTAATGCTAACATGCTAATGCTAACATGCTAATGCTAACATGCTAATGCTAATATGCTAACATGCTAATGCTAACATGCTAATGCTAACATGCTAATGCTAACATGCTAACATGCTAATGCTAACATGATAATATGCTAATGCTAACATGCTAACATGCTAATGCTAACATGCTAACATGCTAATGCTAACATGCTAATGCTAACATGCTAAGGGGTCCATTTGGTTTCGCTCAGGGGGGCGGCCCGGTTCTGGCGAGCCGCCCCGCGTCCGAAACGGTTGAGAAATGACAGAGTTACGTGTTTCCCCGAATTTCTCTATTGACTTTCAATGTGTGTGTGCGTGCACATGTGTGCATGTGCGTGCATGTGCATGTGTGCGCGCGTGTGTGAGAGTTGGTCAGGTGACCTTGAATCATTAACAAAGTATCATTTTCACCTGGGCTAGTCTATGCAAATGCAAACAGTATTGCAAGTTAAAAGCCCACTGACTCTCTATGAGAGAACGTATGTCCGAACAAATTGCTCTATCGCAAAAAGTAAAAGTCGAATGCGATTTTTGTTTTCACCGTGAGTGACCCGAGGCATTGAGGTACGCCGTGTGCGATCGTGGTATTGGTACGATAAAAAACGTGGTTATAAGAGCGAGTTAAGAATTGTGCTTGTGATGAAAAAATTGCTGACTCATTCAGGCATTTAACATGGAGTTTATGACACATTATGATGGTACACCTGTCGCTTTCAGGGCTGTAGTTCACGTACTGTATGTATCTGGGCTATGGTTGTGACATTGGGTGAAAGAGGACGAGTGTGGCTACAAAATTACCGAAACCCATGCGTGTAAAGTGAATATTTTGGCCGTGAGGACGATTTGTTCGGAGAATTTCGGTATAGTCTTCACATTGGCTTCTCACTCTGATCCGCTCTCTCTCTGGGCGTGCGACACTCTGAGTCGAGAATATTGCTCAGACCACACACACTTTGAACTGCGATAGCGGGCAAACCGTGCAACGTATTCGAATTCCGTCTGAACCACCACAAAGTCGATGGCCTCGTGTGCTGTTTGACGTTCGAATCGTGTTTCTACGTACCAGTATGCCAGAGCAATGTGGCTCCAAAGTAACGTGTCGTTTTCTGTTTTCACCCGCGTCTCCCCATCGACTTTGAATGGGGCATTTTTCGCGTCGTTTATTGCGAATTACGTCGGCACGGTAACACGAATCGGAAAGAAAAGCACAAGCACCATTCCCGGCCGAGCCGCACGTTTTGATGTATATATTGCGGGGCTTTGGCAAACCGTGCGGCCGGCCATAGACGTCGAAGTTTCGCGTATTGGTGATTACTACGATTAAGTATGCGTTTTAGATTTCAACCTGTGTTTCTGCCATTGCATGGCAGGCACCCAGAACTAGAAACAAATTTCAGGAAATTTGACTGGGTGCCTGTAGCTCGCCAAGTCTGTGCAGCATTTGAGCCACGGACCACCATTTGATGACATTTAGCCTCTCAGACCCTGTAAGGGTCCATTTGGTTGACTTTCAATGGGGTATTTTGTCTAAGTTTATTGCACATTACGTTGCCACCAACATTCTAATGCTAACATGCTAACATGCTAATACTAACATGCTAATGCTAACATGCTAAAATGCTAATGCTAACATGCTAATGCTAATATGCTAATGCTAACATGCTAATATGCTAATGCTAACATGCTAACATGCTAATGCTAACATGCTAATGCTAACATGCTAACATGCTAATGCTAACATGCTAATGCTAACATGCTAATGCTAACATGCTAATGCTAACATGCTAATGCTAACATGCTAATATGCTAATATGCTAATGCTAACATGCTAATGCTAACATGCTAACATGCTAATGCTAACATGCTAATGCTAACATGCTAAGGGGTCCATTTGGTTTCGCTCAGGGGGGGCGGCCCGGTTCTGGCGAGCCGCCCGCATCCGAAACGGTTGAGAAATGACAGAGTTACGTGTTTCCCCGAATTTCTCTATTGACTTTCAATGTGTGTGTGCGTGCACATGTGTGCATGTGCGTGCATGTGCATGTGTGCGCGCGTGTGTGAGAGTTGGTCAGGTGACCTTGAATCATTAACAAAGTATCATTTTCACCTGGGCTAGTCTATGCAAATGCAAACAGTATTGCAAGTTAAAAGCCCACTGACTCTCTATGAGAGAACGTATGTCCGAACAAATTGCTCTATCGCAAAAAGTAAAAGTCGAATGCGATTTTTGTTTTCACCGTGAGTGACCCGAGGCATTGAGGTACGCCGTGTGCGATCGTGGTATTGGTACGATAAAAAACGTGGTTATAAGAGCGAGTTAAGAATTGTGCTTGTGATGAAAAAATTGCTGACTCATTCAGGCATTTAACATGGAGTTTATGACACATTATGATGGTACACCTGTCGCTTTCAGGGCTGTAGTTCACGTACTGTATGTATCTGGGCTATGGTTGTGACATTGGGTGAAAGAGGACGAGTGTGGCTACAAAATTACCGAAACCCATGCGTGTAAAGTGAATATTTTGGCCGTGAGGACGATTTGTTCGGAGAATTTCGGTATAGTCTTCACATTGGCTTCTCACTCTGATCCGCTCTCTCTCTGGGCGTGCGACACTCTGAGTCGAGAATATTGCTCAGACCACACACACTTTGAACTGCGATAGCGGGCAAACCGTGCAACGTATTCGAATTCCGTCTGAACCACCACAAAGTCGATGGCCTCGTGTGCTGTTTGACGTTCGAATCGTGTTTCTACGTACCAGTATGCCAGAGCAATGTGGCTCCAAAGTAACGTGTCGTTTTCTGTTTTCACCCGCGTCTCCCCATCGACTTTGAATGGGGCATTTTTCGCGTCGTTTATTGCGAATTACGTCGGCACGGTAACACGAATCGGAAAGAAAAGCACAAGCACACCATTCCCGGCCGAGCCGCACGTTTTGATGTATATATTGCGGGGCTTTGGCAAACCGTGCGGCCGGCCATAGACGTCGAAGTTTCGCGTATTGGTGATTATAATAATTACTAGAAACAAATTTCAGGAAATTTGACTGGGTGCCTGTAGATCGCCAAGTCTGTGCAGCATTTGAGCCATGGGCCACCATTTGATGACATTTAGCCTCTCAGACCCTGTAAGGGTCCATTTGGTTGACTTTCAATGGGGTATTTTGTCTAAGTTTATTGCACATTACGTTGCCACCAACATTCTAATGCTAACATGCTAACATGCTAATACTAACATGCTAATGCTAACATGCTAACATGCTAAAATGCTAATGCTAACATGCTAATGCTAATATGCTAATGCTAACATGCTAACATGCTAATGCTAACATGCTAATGCTAACATGCTAATGCTAACATGCTAACATGCTAATGCTAACATGCTAATGCTAACATGCTAATGCTAACATGCTAATGCTAACATGCTAACATGCTAACATGCTAACATGCTAATGCTAACATGCTAATGCTAACATGCTAATATGCTAATGCTAACATGCTAATATGCTAATGCTAACATGCTAAGGCTAACATGCTAATGTTAACATGCTAATGCTAACATGCTAACATGCTAATGCTAACATGCTAATGCTAACATGCTAATGCTAACATGTTAACATGTTAGTGCTAACATGCTAACATGCTAATGCTAACATGCTAATGCTAACATGTTAACATGCTAATGCTAACATGCTAATGCTAACATGCTAATGCTAACATGCTAATGCTAACATGCTAATGCTAACATGCTAATATGCTAACATGCTAATATGCTAATGCTAACATGCTAATATGCTAACATGCTAATGCTAACATGCTAATATGCTAATGCTAACATGCTAAGGCTAACATGCTAATGCTAACATGCTAACATGCTAACATGCTAATGCTAACATGCTAATGCTAACATGTTAACATGTTAGTGCTAACATGTTAACATGTTAGTGCTAACATGTTAATGTTAACATGCTAATGCTAACATGCTAATGCTAACATGCTAATGCTAACATGCTAATGCTAACATGCTAATGCTAACATGCTAACATGCTAACATGCTAATGCTAACATGCTAATATGCTAACATGCTAATGCTAACATGCTAATATGCTAATGCTAACATGCTAATGCTAACATGCTAACATGCTAATGCTAACATGCTAATATGCTAATGCTAACATGCTAACATGCTAATGTTAACATGCTAACATGCTAATGCTAACATGCTAATGCTAACATGCTAACATGCTAATGCTAACATGCTAATGCTAACATGCTAATGCTAACATGTTAACATGCTAATGCTAACATGCTAATGCTAACATGCTAATGCTAACATGCTAATGCTAACATGCTAACATGCTAATGCTAACATGCTAATATGCTAACATGCTAATGCTAACATGCTAATATGCTAATGCTAACATGCTAATATGCTAACATGCTAATGCTAACATGCTAATATGCTAATGCTAACATGCTAAGGCTAACATGCTAATGCTAACATGCTAACATGCTAATGCTAACATGTTAACATGCTAATGCTAACATGCTAATGCTAACATGTTAACATGTTAGTGCTAACATGCTAACATGCTAATGCTAACATGCTAATGCTAACATGTTAACATGCTAATGCTAACATGCTAATGCTAACATGCTAATGCTAACATGCTAATGCTAACATGCTAACATGCTAATGCTAACATGCTAATATGCTAACATGCTAATATGCTAATGCTAACATGCTAATATGCTAACATGCTAATGCTAACATGCTAATATGCTAATGCTAACATGCTAAGGCTAACATGCTAATGCTAACATGCTAACATGCTAATGCTAACATGCTAACATGCTAATGCTAACATGCTAAGGCTAACATGCTAACATGCTAATGCTAACATGCTAACATGCTAACATGCTAATGCTAACATGCTAATGCTAACATGCTAATGCTAACATGCTAATGCTAACATGTTAACATGTTAATGCTAACATGCTAATGCTAACATGCTAACATGCTAATGCTAACATGCTAATGCTAACATGCTAACATGCTAATGCTAACATGCTAACATGCTAATGCTAACATGCTAATATGCTAATGCTAACATGCTAAGGCTAACATGCTAACATGCTAATGCTAACATGCTAACATGCTAATGCTAACATGCTAACATGCTAACATGCTAACATGCTAATGCTAACATGCTAACATGCTAACATGCTAATGCTAACATGCTAATGTTAACATGCTAACATGCTAATGCTAACATGCTAATGCTAACATGCTAATATGCTAACATGCTAAGGGGTCCATTTGGTTTCGCTCAGGGGGGCGGCCCGGTTCTGGCGAGCCGCCCCGCGTCCGAAACGGTTGAGAAATGACAGAGTTACGTGTTTCCCCGAATTTCTCTATTGACTTTCAATGTGTGTGTGTGCGTGCACATGTCTGCATGTGCGTGCATGTGCGTGTGTGCGCGCGTGTGTGAGAGTTGGTCAGGTGACCTTGAATCATTAACAAAGTATCATTTTCACCTGGGCTAGTCTATGCAATGCAAACAGTATTGAAAGGTAAAAGCACACTGACTCTCTATGAGAGAGCGTATGTCCGAACAAATTGCTCTATCGCAAAAAGTAAAAGTCGAATGCGATTTTTGTTTTCACCGTGAGTGACCCGAGGCATTGAGGTACGCCTTGTGCGATCGTGGTATTGGTACGATAAAAAACGTGGTTATAAGAGCGAGTTAAGAATTGTGCTTGTGATGAAAAAATTGCTGACTCATTCAGGTATTTAACATGGAGTTTATGACACATTATGATGGTACACCTGTCGCTTTCAGGGCTGTAGTTCACGTACTGTATGTATCTGGGCTATGGTTGTGACATTGGGTGAAAGAGGACGAGTGTGGCTACAAAATTACCGAAACCCATGCGTGTAAAGTGAATATTTTGGCCGTGAGGACGATTTGTTCGGAGAATTTCGGTATAGTCTTCACATTGGCTTCTCACTCTGATCCGCTCTCTCTCTGGGCGTGCGACACTCTGAGTCGAGAATATTGCTCAGACCACACACACTTTGAACTGCGATAGCGGGCAAACTGTGCAACGTATTCGAATTCCGTCTGAACCACCACAAAGTCGATGGCCCCGTGTGCTGTTTGACGTTTAAATCGTGTTTCTACGTAACAGTATGCCAGAGCAATGTGGCTCCAAAGTAACGTGTCGTTTTCTGTTTTTACCCGCGTCTCCCCATCGACTTTGAATGGGGCATTTTTCGCGTCGTTTATTGCGAATTACGTGGGCACGGTAACGCGAATCGGAAAGAAAAGCACAAGCACACCATTCCCGGCCGAGCCGCACGTTTTGATGTATATATTGCGGGGCTTTGGTAAACCGTGCGGCCGGCCATAGACGTCGAAGTTTCGCGTATTGGTGATTATTATTATTACTACGATTAAGTATGCGTTTTAGATTTCAACCTGTGTTTCTGCCATTGCATGGCAGGCACCCAGAATTAAGTATGCGTTTTAGATTTCAACCTGTGTTTCTGCCATTGCATGGCAGGCACCCAGAACTAGAAACAAATTTCAGGAAATTTGACTGGGTGCCTGCAGCTCGCCAAGTCTGTGCAGCATTTGAGCCACGGACCACCATTTGATGACATTTAGCCTCTCAGACCCTGTAAGGGTCCATTTGGTTGACTTTCAATGGGGTATTTTGTCTAAGTTTATTGCACATTACGTTGCCACCAACATTCTAATACTAACATGCTAATGCTAACATGCTAATGCTAACATGCTAACATGCTAAAATTCTAATGCTAACATGCTAATGCTAATATGCTAATGCTAACATGCTAACATGCTAATGCTAACATGCTAACATGCTAATGCTAACATGCTAATGCTAACATGCTAACATGCTAATGCTAACATGCTAATGCTAACATGCTAATGCTAACATGCTAATGCTAACATGCTAAAGCTAACATGCTAAAGCTAACATGCTAACATGCTAATGCTAACATGCTAATGCTAACATGCTAATGCTAACATGCTAACATGCTAACATGCTAATGCTAACATGCTAACATGCTAATGCTAACATGCTAACATGCTAACATGCTAATGCTAACATGCTAACATGCTAACATGCTAATGCTAACATGGTAACATGCTAACATGCTAATGCTAATGCTAACATGCTAACATGCTAATGCTAACATGCTAACATGCTAATGCTAACATGCTAATGCTAACATGCTAATGCTAACATGCTAATGCTAACATGCTAACATGCTAATGCTAACATGCTAAAGCTAACATGCTAACATGCTAATGCTAACATGCTAACATGCTAATATGCTAATGCTAACATGCTAATGCTAACATGCTAACATGCTAACATGCTAACATGCTAATGCTAACATGCTAAAGCTAACATGCTAACATGCTAACATGTTAATGCTAACATGCTAATGCTAACATGCTAACATGCTAATGCTAACATGCTAACATGCTAATGCTAACATGCTAACATGCTAACATGCTAACATGCTAACATGCTAATGCTAACATGGTAACATGCTAATGCTAATGCTAACATGCTAACATGCTAATGCTAACATGCTAACATGCTAATGCTAACATGCTAACATGCTAATGCTAACATGCTAATGCTAACATGCTAACATGATAATGCTAACATGCTAACATGCTAACATGCTAATATGCTAATGCTAACATGCTAACATGCTAATGCTAACATGCTAACATGCTAACATGCTAATGCTAACATGCTAACATGCTAATGCTAACATGCTAATATGCTAATGCTAACATGCTAACGCTAACATGCTAATGCTAACATGCTAAGGGGTCCATTTGGTTTCGCTCAGGGGGGCGGCCCGGTTCTGGCGAGCCGCCCCGCATCCGAAACGGTTGAGAAATGACAGAGTTACGTGTTTCCCCGAATTTCTCTATTGACTTTCAATGTGTGTGTGCGTGCACATGTGTGCATGTGCGTGCATGTGCATGTGTGCGCGCGTGTGTGAGAGTTGGTCAGGTGACCTTGAATCATTAACAAAGTATCATTTTCACCTGGGCTAGTCTATGCAAATGCAAACAGTATTGCAAGTTAAAAGCCCACTGACTCTCTATGAGAGAACGTATGTCCGAACAAATTGCTCTATCGCAAAAAGTAAAAGTCGAATGCGATTTTTGTTTTCACCGTGAGTGACCCGAGGCATTGAGGTACGCCGTGTGCGATCGTGGTATTGGTACGATAAAAAACGTGGTTATAAGAGCGAGTTAAGAATTGTGCTTGTGATGAAAAAATTGTTGACTCATTCAGGCATTTAACATGGAGTTTATGACACATTATGATGGTACACCTGTCGCTTTCAGGGCTGTAGTTCACGTACTGTATGTATCTGGGCTATGGTTGTGACATTGGGTGAAAGAGGACGAGTGTGGCTACAAAATTACCCAAACCCATGCGTGTAAAGTGAATATTTTGGCCGTGAGGACGATTTGTTCGGAGAATTTCGGTATAGTCTTCACATTGGCTTCTCACTCTGATCCGCTCTCTCTCTGGGCGTGCGACACTCTGAGTCGAGAATATTGCTCAGACCACACACACTTTGAACTGCGATAGCGGGCCAACCGTGCAACGTATTCGAATTCCGTCTGAACCACCACAAAGTCGATGGCCTCGTGTAATGTTTGACGTTTAAATCGTGTTTCTACGTACCAGTATGCCAGAGCAATGTGGCTCCAAAGTAACGTGTCGTTTTCTGTTTTTACCCGCGTTTCCCCATCGACTTTGAATGGGGCATTTTTCGCGTCGTTTATTGCGAATTACGTCGGCACGGTAACACGAATCGGAAAGAAAAGCACAAGCACACCATTCCCGGCCGAGCCGCACGTTTTGATGTATATATTGCGGGGCTTTGGCAAACCGTGCGGCCGGCCATAGACGTCGAAGTTCCGGAACATCTATTACGATTATTAAGTATGCGTGTTAGATTTCAACCTGTGTTTCTGCCATTGCATGGCAGGCACCCAGAACTAGAAACAAATTTCAGGAAATTTGACTGGGTGCCTACAGCTCGCCAAGTCTGTGCAGCATTTGAGCCACGGACCACCATTTGATGACATTTAGCCTCTCAGACCCTGTAAGGGTCCATTTGGTTGACTTTCAATGGGGTATTTTGTCTAAGTTTATTGCACATTACGTTGCCACCAACATTCTAATACTAACATGCTAATGCTAACATGTTAATGCTAACATGCTAACATGCTAAAATTCTAATGCTAACATGCTAATGCTAACATGCTAATATGCTAATATGCTAATGCTAACATGCTAATGCTAACATGCTAACATGCTAGTGCTAACATGCTAACATGCTAATGCTAACATGCTAATGCTAACATGCTAACATGCTAATGCTAACATGCTAATGCTAACATGCTAAACATGCTATTGCTAACATGCTAACATGCTAATGCTAACATGCTAATGCTAACATGCTAATGCTAACATGCTAATGCTAACATGCTAACATGCTAATGCTAACATGCTAACATGCTAACATGCTAACATGCTAATGCTAACATGCTAACATGCTAATGCTAACATGCTAACATGCTAATGCTAACATGCTAACATGCTAATGCTAACATGCTAATGCTAACATGCTAATATGCTAATGCTAACATGCTAACATGCTAATGCTAACATGCTAACATGCTAATGCTAACATGCTAATGCTAACATGCTAACATGCTAATGCTAACATGCTAACATGCTAATGCTAACATGCTAATGCTAACATGCTAACATGCTAATGCTAACATGCTAACATGCTAATGCTAACATGCTAATGCTAACATGCTAACATGCTAATGCTAACATGCTAATGCTAACATGCTAACATGCTAATGCTAACATGCTAATGCTAATATGCTAATGCTAACATGCTAAAATGCTAATGCTAACATGCTAATGCTAATTTGCTAACATGCTAATGCTAACATGCTAATGCTAACATGCTAAAATGCTAACATGCTAAAATGCTAATGCTAACATGCTAATGCTAACATGCTAACATGATAATGCTAATATGCTAATGCTAACATGTTAATGCTAACATGCTAACATGCTAATGCTAACATGCTAACATGCTAATGCTAACATGCTAATGCTAACATGCTAACATGCTAATGCTAACATGCTAACATGCTAATGCTAACATGCTAATGCTAACATGCTAACATGCTAACATGCTAATGCTAACATGCTAATGCTAACATGCTAACATGCTAATGCTAACATGCTAATGCTAACATGCTAACATGCTAATGCTAACATGCTAATGCTAACATGCTAACATGCTAATGCTAACATGCTAATGCTAATATGCTAATGCTAACATGCTAAAATGCTAATGCTAACATGCTAATGCTAACATGCTAACATGATAATGCTAATATGCTAATGCTAACATGTTAATGCTAACATGCTAACATGCTAAAATGCTAATGCTAACATGCTAAAATGCTAACATGTTAACATGCTAATGCTAACATGCTAATGCTAACATGCTAACATGCTAATGCTAACATGCTAATGCTAACATGCTAAAATGCTAACATGTTAATGCTAACATGCTAACATGCTAATGCTAACATGCTAATGCTAACATGCTAATGCTAACATGCTAATGCTAACATGCTAACATGCTAACATGCTAATGCTAATGCTAACATGCTAATATGCTAACATGCTAATGCTAACATGCTAATGCTAACATGCTAATGCTAACATGCTAACATGCTAATGCTAACATGATAATATGCTAATGCTAACATGCTAACATGCTAATGCTAACATGCTAACATGCTAACATGCTAATGCTAACATGCTAATGCTAACATGCTAAGGGGTCCATTTGGTTTCGCTCAGGGGGGCGGCCCGGTTCTGGCGAGCCGCCCTGCGTCCGAAACGGTTGAGAAATGACAGAGTTACGTGTTTCCCCGAATTTCTCTATTGACTTTCAATGTGTGTGTGTGCGTGCACATGTGTGCATGTGCGTGCATGTGCGTGTGTGCGCGCGTGTGTGAGAGTTGGTCAGGTGACCTTGAATCATTAACAAAGTATCATTTTCACCTGGGCTAGTCTATGCAAATGCAAACAGTATTGCAAGTTAAAAGCCCACTGACTCTCTATGAGAGAACGTATGTCCGAACAAATTGCTCTATCGCAAAAAGTAAAAGTCGAATGCGATTTTTGTTTTCACCGTGAGTGACCCGAGGCATTGAGGTACGCCGTGTGCGATCGTGGTATTGGTACGATAAAAAACGTGGTTATAAGAGCGAGTTAAGAACTGTGCTTGTGATGAAAAAATTGCTGACTCATTCAGGTATTTAACATGGAGTTTATGACACATTATGATGGTACACCTGTCGCTTTCAGGGCTGTAGTTCACGTACTGTATGTATCTGGGCTATGGTTGTGACATTGGGTGAAAGAGGACGAGTGTGGCTACAAAATTGCCGAAACCCATGCGTGTAAAGTGAATATTTTGGCCGTGAGGACGATTTGTTCGGAGAATTCCGGTATAGTCTTCACATTGGCTTCTCACTCTGATCCGCTCTCTCTCTGGGCGTGCGACACTCTGAGTCGAGAATATTGCTCAGACCACACACACTTTGAACTGCGATAGCGGGCAAACCGTGCAACGTATTCGAATTCCGTCTGAACCACCACAAAGTCGATGGCCTCGTGTGCTGTTTGACGTTTAAATCGTGTTTCTACGTACCAGTATGCCAGAGCAATGTGGCTCCAAAGTAACGTGTTGTTTTCTGTTTTTCCACGCGTTTCCCCATCGACTTTGAATGGGGCATTTTTCGCGTCGTTTATTGCGAATTACGTGGGCACGGTAACACGAATCGGAAAGAAAAGCACAAGCACACCATTCCCGGCCGAGCCGCACGTTTTGATGTATATATTGCGGGGCTTTGGCAAACCGTGCGGCCGGCCATAGACGTCGAAGTTTCGCGTATTGATTATAATTACTACGATTAAGTATGCGTTTTAGATTTCAACCTGTGTTTCTGCCATTGCATGGCAGGCACCCAGAATAATAATAATTTTTCCGATTATTTGTTTTTAGCACCGATACCGTTATTAATTAAAATCATGAATATCGAAGCCTCGGTCGATCACTAAACACAAACACCTTTGTTATAAACATATTTCAAGTGCCAAACCAGGCAAGGATCTAGTCCTACACCTACAACATAGCAGAATAAAAAAAAACGTACTGGTTTCCAGGTGGTCGTCAGGTTCCTGTTTCTGTACAGTGCAGGCTGGTTGTGGAGAACTCATGTTCACCTGCAGGCTGGACTCCACACACTGGTCTGGAATGAAGGAATTGAAGGACTTAAACATAAAGAAAGTAAAAATATGAAACGTGGAATGCCTGAGAAATACCCTATATGTATAATAGTGTCATCTTGTGATATGGTGTGATAAGAAAAGCTGCAGATAATTTGTAATCATTCTGGCACCTGAACATGTGTATTTGTACACATCACCAGACAGCACAAACACTCATCCTCTTGATTTGATTTGAACACAAACGTCCATTTATTAAGAATCGAAAGTGTGAAAACAGAAAAAGAATCATGTCAATCTTAACTGACAAATATGATATACAATTAATGAACTATGACGTCAATGCAAAATACAAAACCTGAACTAGCTTCTCTGTGAGACTACAGTTATTTATGTAACATCAATTCACTCATACTTGAAATGCTTAGTATGAGGTATAAAATACAGCAGCCTTGTGTTCATAAAACAGAAAGATTGGGTATTGGGTAAGACTGACATTATGTATCTTTCAGGACCTTTCACTGCTTCGTCTCAACCATTACTCAATGGCTCTGGTCTCAGCCACCGCGGTGGATATATATATATATATTTTTTTAATGTTGCCACTACTGTTGGAGCAGCCATAAACTACACAGGTTCATCTCGATGTTCTGGGCATCTTTGTAATGTTAGTGTTAGTAAAAAGCAGGTAAAAGAGTAACGTTTGAGGCAGACTAACATCAGTCACTATAGTAGAAGAGGTGCGCCTGGTGAGGGTTTAAACCCCGCAGCTACGTCGAGTCCGCCTACAGGAAATACGTAAGCTGCGACCATGAGACCTGTTTCTGGATTCGTCTATACAGGTTGTTAATGGTGTGGTCACATATTAGGCTAATTACTCAAATTGCTCAACAAGCTACTTTTAGCAACCAAGCTGAATTTAATTTCATCCATTAGGCGATAACATTTCTATAATAAAAGTTTACACTAAACACCATTTCTGGGTTCATGAAAATTCCAGTAGACAGACACACACGCACGCACGCACAAACACACAATGCTACAGTACAGTACGGTACAGTACAGCCCTGTACACAAGGGTACAGTACTGTACAGTATGGTAAGGCACAGTACAGTACTGTACAGTACAGTACAGTACAGTACAGTACAGTACAGTACAGTACAGTACAGTACAGTGGATTGCAGTACAGTACATTACAGTAGCGTAGAGTACAGCACAGAGTAGTACAGCACAGCACAAATGAGTACAGTACAGGTAAGTACAGTACAGTAGAGTTTGCTACAGTACAGTACGGTACAGTAGGCTACAGTAGAGTACAGTACAGTATGGTTAGGTACAGTACCGTACAGTATGCTGCAATACAGTACAGTACAGTATGGTTAGGTACAGTACCGTACACTGCGTACAGTATGCTGCAATGCAGCACAGTATTGTACAGTACAGCACATCATGTTACAGTACAGTACGGTACAGTATGGTACAGTACCGTACAGTATGGCACAGTTCAGTATGGTACAGTATGCTACAATACGGTACATTATGGTACCGTACCATACAGTATGGTACAGTAAGTACAGCACAGCACAGTACAGTACACTACAGCGGAGTACAGTACAGTACAGTGGAGAACAGTACAGTACAATACAGTAAAGCACAGCAAAGTACAGTACAGCAGAGTACAGTACAGGACTGCAGTACAGAGGAGTACAGTACAGTAGCATAGCGTCATGTAGTGTACAGAGGAGTACAGTACAGTACAGCACAAAGGAGTACAGTACAGCACAGGTAAGTACAGTACAGTACAGTACAGTACAGTACAGTACAGTACAGTACAGTACAGTACAGTACAGTACAGTACAGTACAAACAGAGGAGTACAGTACAGTACAAACAGAGGAGTACAGTACAGTACAGTACATATGAGTACAGCACAGTACAGTACAGTACAGTGGAGTACAGTACAGTAGCGTAGAGTACAGCACAGCACAGCACAGAGGAGTACAGTACAGTACACTATTCCCGCTAGGTTGCCACATTTGCGACATCCAAGCAACTTGGTATATAGAAACATTGCCACTTGCCATGCTTGCTTTCATACGGAAATAAAAACAAGCAAAACAAAAAATAGGGCCACTCAGCCTGGTTGCTAAGTCTGCACTTTCCAAGCAACTTGGTACTGTATATGAAAACATCATGGGTTGCCATTTGCCTTTCCAAGTAAAAAAACAAAAACAAAAACATATCGCCCTCCCGTTATTGCCTTCTTCCCATTTGCAACACGTGGCGCTAGGATGAGGCCCGCAGAATTCTAGTAATGGTCATGCCTGGGGTGACAAGCTACTAACTAACTGACGTGAAATTTACGTTTTCATTAGTAAATGCAACCTGCAGTCACAATAATATCGATTTGCATCTTTGTGACAGGCCTAAACATTCTCCCCTTCCTCCCCACACACACAGGAACCGTTTGGACGTGGGTTTTGACATAAAATAATTTTAGAAATATTCAAATGTTCCCCTTACACATAAGATCGGTATTGGTCGATCGTGAGAAGAAACAATCTGTGATTGGGATCGGTCCCAAATAAACCTGATCAGAGCATGGCCTTGACAGCCCATACATCCAAAAAGAAAAGTCCCATTGGATTGCATTAAACTCACATTGCCACTCACTCACTCCAAAACATTTTGTTTTGTTTCTGAACCCACCCCCATCTGACCTAGAATAATGTATGGGCTGCTATATGACTTTTAGACTTGAATTAATTAGTGATGCTTATTTTTGAGGGGCGCTATATACAGGTTTACTGTTTGTTTTTAGTTACATGTTTGTTTTAAAAATGGGTACATTTACATCATATTGTCCCTCTTTACGTCATATTGTCTCTTGTAATGCTTGTGTTGGCACTGTTTGTTTTACATCACCATTCCGTACATCACCTAATCAACATGAGTTAGACTTTAATTATATTAGCGCCCCTCACTTCACGGGTGTGATTTTTATTTTTTACCTGAGAGAGTGTGGCACCTTGTCTTCCCATGTAGTAATGTCAATGTTGACACATCAACCTCCTCTTCCATGTTTTCCTCTTTAATGTGTGTAGGTTGTGGTTCCTCCTTGACCAGACTGGACCTCCTCTCCTCATGTTGTGAGGGCTGTGGTTCCTCCTGGACCAGACTGGACCTCCTCTCCTCATGTTGTGAGGGTTGTGGTTCCTCCTGGACCAGACTGGATGTGCTCTCCTCATGTTCAGGGGAAACCTCTTTACACACAGACACAAGGAGGAGAGAAGAAACCTCTTTACACACAGACACAAGGAGGAGAGAATAGCTATGGCATCAGCACAACTACTCAAAGTGCTTTTCTAAACGTATGACATTTATTCTCCTATTTCTTGATTTGTCAGCTCAACAAACCTGGTTTGTATAATATGACTTGTGGCTGTAAAAGGACGTCCAGAAGTTTGTCTTGTCTCTTCAGCAGAGTTTCTAGTGTCTCCATCTCTCTCTGGAAGAAGCTGAACATGAATCCTGCAGCAGTGCTGAGGCGCTCCAACACAAACACTCTGACAAGCTTCAGCTGACCAACATCACTCTGCTGTTTTTCCAAAACACACAATATCTCCTCTCCCACCGACGTCAGGTGTTCATTTATCGACAGCCTCAGCCTTAGAGAGTCCGTTTGACGCATTCTACCTCCTTTGTAAGACATTTTTCACCACGCTCATTTGTTCCTCGCCGCCATGAAAAACAACACGCATGCACAACAACGTGGTTCGCGCATGCGCAATAGCAGCAGCTTATCTTTGCTTTACGGCAGATGGCAAACATGGCAACCAGATTTGGTCCATTACCGCCACCTTGTGATCAACCTAAAATCTATCTTTACTACTAGGCTATATCAAATCCCTCTTTCAACCAATATGTGGTTATGGCACTGCTCAAAAAATATGATAACTAGTCCTTACCCGTTCAAATATATGAACACCAAATTATCTACAGTGTGGGTACAGCGTAGTGATGTAATAGATCCTATTATTGATGTATTTTGAGGTGTAGGCCTAATCAGTCTGGTGTCAGAGGCGCTTGCCCGGTGTTGGGTGAAATCACCCCTCAGCTAAAGACCAGTGTGCCACTTTCCCGTGGGGTGCATACGTTGATTAGACATACCAACAGTCCTACAGTCATTAATCCGACAACACTGTCGCTCCCCGACATGCACTGCAGTTTAAAAGTAACCCATGCTACGGGTTTAAAACATGTGTTGCGGGTTAAAACTAGCCTATGCTGCGGGTTTAAAATCACCCGTGGCTGCTGACATGTGGTGCGGGTTAAAAGTAACCCGTGGCGGGTTAAATATCACTGTGCCAGCGTGCGGTTAGGACTTAGGGTTAGGTTAGGGTTTTGGGTAGGGTCTCGGACTCATGACTGCATAGGACTGTTGGTAGGCCTATAACCAAACATATGGACCCGCAAGTATAGCACAGGAAAGGTGCAGTTCTGGGGCACTGGGCAAGTGTGGTTGGCTCGATGGCACAGATTGGGCAATGCCCTTGGGAAATGTAGGCCCCTCCCGCTGATTTAGCTAGCCAATTACAATGTCAAGTCACCCCAGCTGTGATCACATG
Source organism: Electrona antarctica (assembly GCF_951216825.1). Taxonomy (NCBI): domain Eukaryota; kingdom Metazoa; phylum Chordata; class Actinopteri; order Myctophiformes; family Myctophidae; genus Electrona; species Electrona antarctica. The sequence goes on along the minus strand of NW_027636995.1, from coordinate 2,962,142 downwards.
TAAGTAATTAGGAGGGGAATGGGGATTTATCCCCCAAAAAGCATGTGTTTGCAACAAACGTCTAAAAATTTCGCATTTGCGGCGCCCCCTATGGATGAAAATGAAAATGGAAAAAATCATGGACGTAAAATGTTGAGGTAGTCATACTGTACATAGGCCTACTCTGTGTGTGTGTGTATGTTTGTGTGCGTGTGTGCGCGTGTGCGTGCATGCGTTCACATATCATCAAATATAACAATGAACATGGACGACAATGTGAGCCATATTTATACCCGGAAATGATACAACTAAATTTACAACGTAATTGATCTGAGAGAGGTTGAAGGGGTGGGGTGGGGGGGGTGTTTAAGGCGTAACAGAAAAAAAAGAAAACAACAACGCATGTTGTCGGTACATTCTACATCTCCTTGAGTTCACAATCTCGTCGACAGCCTCCCTCTCCTTTCACTGAACATTTTGGCCATGCAGGTCCCACTCCCTCGACCTCAAAATGAACAAGCCACTGTTTGTAATGACGATAATTACACTGACACACCCACCATGTCTATGAAGTCAGGCTGAGTAGTGTCAAGCCAAGAACACAGAGTAAAACTACTAGAGGCACTAAGGCCAACTGTTAGTTATAATATACAAAAGTCAAGGGTAAGGTGGTACTGACTGAGGTACAGACAAACTGAAAAAAAGAAAAGAAGCGCTACGTGGGTCCTTTATATGTAGAGAAAACTGTAGACAGGTGCTCTTTGGAGAGGGTTTCATATAGCAAAGCACAAGAGTTCTTAAAAAGTTCTATACCTTGAGTCAATGTCACTGTGGAAGGAGATATAAGGTGGCAAACTTAAGAGGGTCCAAGGCAGCTCTGTCCAGTTGAAGTAGAAGAAAATCCTTTATTTCATTAATTCATTAGATATTAAAAACAAGGGTTAAAACACGACCAACGCATTTCGGCCTGCATGGGCCTTCATCAGGGTCAACAGAAAAAAATATTTACTGCAACCAAACACAATATAACACTGCAAAAAAGAAAATCAAAACACAGCCTACATGAAGTGACCAGAATAATATTGGCTTTTCCCCATCCCCTGTGTGAGTCCTCATGTGGTAAGTTAGACGACTCTTTACCCTAAAGCCTTTGCTACAAACTTTACAAGTAAAGGGTTTTTCCCCTGTAAGACGTCATGTGCTTTTTTAGATGACAGTTTATCTTAAAGCCTTTGCTACAAACATTACAAGGGCCTTTCCTCTGTATGAGTCCTCATGTGGCAAGTTAGATTAGTCTTTGCAGGAAAGCTTTTGTTACAAACTTTACAAGTAAATGGTTTTTCCCCAGTATGAGTGGTCATGTGGTAGGTTAGACCCTTCTTACAAACAAAGCCTTTGCTACAAACTTTACAAGTAAAGGGCCTTTCCCCTGCATGAGTCCTCATGTGGCAAGTTAGATTAGTCTTTGAGCCAAAGCCTTTGTTACAAACTTTACAAGTAAATGGTTTTTCCCCCGTATGAGTGAACATGTGGTTAGTTAGATCCCTCTTAGAAACACAGCCTTTGCTACAAACGTTACAAGTAAAGGGCTTTTCCCCTGTATGACTCATCATGTGCTCTTTTAGATTACTCATTTTAGAAAAGCCTTTCCCACAAACTTCACATGTAAAGGGCTTTTCTACTGTACGAGTCCTTTTTTTCATTTCCCCCATATGAGTGGTCATGTGGTTAGTTAGACTACGCTTATAACCAAAGCCTTTGCTACAAACTTTACAAGTAAAGGGCTTTTCCCCTGTATGACTCCTCATGTGAACTTTTAGAATACTCATTATAGAAAAGCCTTTCCCACAAACTTCACATGTAAAGGGCTTTTCTCCTGTATGAGTCCTTTTTTCCATTGTCCCCATATGAGTGGTCATGTGGTAAGTTAGACCACGCTTAGTACCAACGCCTTTGCTACAAACTTTACAAGTAAATGGTTTTTCCATTTCCCCCATATGAGTGGTCATGTGGTAAGTTAGACCACTCTTAGTACCAAAGCCTTTGCTACAAACTTTACAAGTAAAGGGCTTTTCTCCTGTATGAGTCCTCATGTGCACTTTTAGATAACATTTAGAACCAAAGCCTTTGCTACAAACTTTACAAGTAAATGGTTTTTCCATTTCCCCCATATGAGTGGTCATGTGGTAAGTTAGACCATGCTTAGCAGCAAAGCCTTTGCTACAAACTTTACAAGTAAATGTTTTTTCCCCTGTATGAGTCCTCATGTGCTCTATTAGAGAAGTTTTTAAACCAAAGCCTTTGCTACAAACATTACAAGTAAAGGGCTTTTCTCCTGTATGAGTCCTCATGTGCACTTTTAGATAACCTTTAGAACCAAAGCCTTTGCTACAAACTTTACAAGTAAATGGCTTTTCCCCCATATGAGTGGTCATGTGGTAAGATAGATTACCCTTAACATTAAAGCCTTTGCTACAAACTTTACATGTAAATGTTTTTTCCCCTGTATGAGTCCTCATGTGAACTTTTAGACTACTTTTTAGACCAAAGCCTTTGCTACAAACTTTACAAGTAAATGGTTTTTCCATTTCCCCCATATGAGTGGTCATGTGGTAAGTTAGACCTTGCTTAGCAACAAAGACTTTGCTACAAACTTTGCAAGTAAATGGCTTTTTCCCTGTATGAGTCCTCATGTGCTGGTTAAGATGTGCCTTCGAAATACACATCTTGCCACACTCTGTACAACTAAACCTTTTCTTCCCTGTGTGACTCCTCATGGAATCAGTTTGTTTTGTTGTTTTCAGGTCCTGGGACAGCTTGTTGCTCAACGACCAGGATTGACCTTTCACATTTTGTGTCTTGTGTGATGTCGGTGTGTTTAAATCTGATGGACCTTCCCTTGTCTCCTCTAACTCATCACTGTCTTCAGTGTCAGATTTATTGTCTGATTCAGAAGAGTTTAAAGACAGGAGCTGGTTATCACTAGTTGGCTCCCACTCATCACTGTCAGATGCATTGTCCGATTCAGAAGAGTGTAAAGAGAGGAGCTGGTTATCACCAGTTGGTTGTGATGTTTCACAGTCCTCTACTTCAGCTTGTGTATCCATGTGTTGAGTTGAAGTGCTGGCTGTTGACCCGTCATCCTCCCCTGATCTTTGAAGTAGCTTCTGTTTAATCTGTAAAGACTCTGGTTCCTCCTGGACCAGACTGGACCTCCTCTCCTGATGTTCAGGGGAAAGCTCTTCTTTAGGCAAAAGATAAAATGAAAGAAATCCATTAAATGTTGAACTTAAAGGGTAAGACCACTTTTTTGAGGTTTGGGTTGTGTAGTTACCTTGCCATGATGTAACTCGATGTGGACAAGAAATAAAAGAAGAATTGCTCCAGTGATTAGAAATTTATAATTCAAAATATGCTCCTCATTGACTTACATTGTACGCCAAAACAGCTCTCAAAGTCACTATTTTAGTATGTAAACAAACACAAAGTTGATTCAGACAATATAGAGCATCACCAAAACTCACGTGGTTTTATTTTTTCATAAAAATGTTAACTTCCTGTTGATTTGTCCATTTTATTAGGAAGCAACCCCGGACTGGATCCGTGGATACGGATCCAGATCTTCAAATAGTAAAATCAACAGGAAGTTAACATTTTTATGGAAAAAATAAAACAAAAAAATGAGTTTTGGTGATGCTCTATATTGTCTGAATCAACTTTGTTTGTGTTTGTTTATGTACTAAAAGAGTGACTTTGAGAGCTGTTTTAGCGTCAAAGTCAATGAGGGGCATATATTTTGAATTTGGAGTTACATCATGGCAGGGTAACTACACAACCCAAACCTCAAAAAGGTGGTCTTACACTTTAACATTTTCCATGCAGTGTTTCCTCTGTTGTACTACAAGGAAGTAAACACTTCAGACAAACATTTCCTCCAACTACCAGAGGAAATATTAGCCATGGTGATGCTCGTTTTAACGAGCATGATGGCATACCTTCCCACTGTTTTGAGCGCCTTGCTACATTTACAAAGCTAACGTGTATATGAGCGTTCAGATTAAAAATCTTAAGTGCTCACCCCCGGGGCCACGGATGTTAGAATTTTGCACAGGTGGCTATTAGCACCCGTGCATCCCGTGTTCTTCAATAAAAAGCATTTTATTCCGATCTGTGGCCATTTTCTCAAGTTATGTATCAGAGTGCAATACACCTCCCAACCGTTAGTGGTGCGTAGTTGAAAGCATGGTGGCCGGCGGTGGGAAAGTAAATATGAATTATTGAACAACACATAATGCAAGGTTGCTAAAACCCACCCGAGCAAAACCCGAACATCCGTGGCCCCGGGGTGAGCACTTTATATTTGAGATCTGAATGTTTATGTAGACTTAAATGTTGTAAATGTAGCAAGGTGCCCAAAACAGGCTGAAACAAAATCAACTCGATCAACTTTAACGTCATTCTCATTTATCCACAATTCTACTGTACTCTGTGCTTTACTACTCTGTATTGGACTGTACTCTGTACTGTACACTACACTGTACTATACAGGGCTCTCGGAGAGAACACCTGGACGACTTTGGTGCAGACCTAACAACTGCAACGAAAGGTAAGAAAGCCTTCTAGCATGGATTATCCTTTAAGTAATGAAGGAAGGAGGTTCTTCAATCCGGTGCAACACATACTGATCTGAATACTACTTCCAGCTGTCTGTCATACAATACAGTAATAGAAATCAGTACAGTAACTGTAAAGAGTAAAATACTCTTTGTCTAAAAGCACCATTCCAATAGTTATAAACACAAATAATGATCGACCGATATGGTTTTTGGCCGATATATCCGATCACCGATTAGTGGACAATCAAAAAGCTGATAGCCGATATTATGAGCCGATATGAATTTAAGTTAAAAAACATTTTGTGTGTGTGTGTGTGTGTGTAAAAAGGCCTCTGCCCGGGCTCTGGACCGGGCCCATGCCCAGCGTCCATATATGGAGCTGGCCTGTTCTGGCCTCACAGCTCTCCATATTTGGGCATGCCTGACACAGAACACAGAACTCCACAAGCTGGCTGCATATACTCCCTATTTGGGCATGCCTTACAAAGAACTCCATATATGGGCATAAAAGGGAGACAGACATAATATCTGGGTGGGGCATTAATTTCCAACTTGCATCGTTCCAAGTAGGTCAGTGCCCAATGGGCTGTAGAGGCCCTACGGGCACCGTTCTAGTTTATCAAAATTGGTGATCTACATGTTGAGCTTGTAGATCTACTGCCCAAACTCTCCAAAGCCATGTGACCTTGTTGTTTTTACTCCACCACTGAAATTTGCCACTTTCAAGATAACTGGCCACTTTTTTAAATCATGTAGAATTTGTTTTTACCATTCATTTTATAGCAATAAAAGACAATATGTCTCAAAACACTGGCCAACAGTAAAATTATTGGCAACTAAATTAATATGAATTAGAAATTAAGACAATGCTACTGATTGGTTCATTCTTCATTGGCTTGCAGTTAGTTAAAAAAAGTTCAGTTGGCTGGCGCTCGCGCGCGCGCACGCACGCACGCACGCACACACGCGCACACGACAGGCAATCAATAGACAACTTGTTACAGCTGTTGATTGCAGCGTTAGCAGGCGGCAGCTAGCTTGGCTAACGTAGTTCTACCACTGCTCTCTGACTGTCCCTCTCACGTGTGGATTTTATTTAGGTTAATTGAAGATGAAAACAGCAAAGCTTTTTATGGTTACAAGGTTAGTAGCCTATAATCCTTTCTCCTCCCTGCAGTCAGTGCAGTGGCCCTCTCACCAGTGGCGTGCACAGATAGACACTAGGGGTGCTAGAGCACCCCCTGCCCTTTTGGCAATGTGCCCTTTCTTATTTTGTACAGTTACACTGTACAGTATGTGGACCATGGTAACATTGATCAATTCTTGTTAAAAAGCTTCTAATATATTATTCAGGCCCCACAATCTATAAATCTCACACTATTAAGGCAACTGGCCGGTTCCACGCGCTGCACAAAGTGCCCTTTTTTTCCACTTGAGCACCTGCCCCTCTAAATGTCTGTGCACGCCACTGCCTCTCTCTGACTCCGTGTGTGTGTGTGTGTGTGAGAGAGGAGACATCAGTGCAGAGTGTGTGTCTGTAGAGCGGAGCCGTGTCTACTCCTCCGGGGGTGGAGCACTGGGAGAGTCAGACACGCAGCTATACATCTCCTTACAACCGTACTCTACCGGATTTTCAATGAAAGTGGTTGTTTCACCATGTTTGCGCATTTATGAGAAATATAATAATCGGCCGTTTTTTTCCGATTATTTGTTTTTAGCACCGATACTGTTATTAATTAAAATCATAAATATCGAAGCCTCGGTCGATCACTAAACACAAACACCTTTGTTATAAACATAATATTTCAAGTGCCAAACCAGGCAAGGATCTAGTCCTACACCTACAACATAGCAGAATAAAATAAAACGTACTGGTTTCCAGGTGGTCGTCAGGTTCCTGTTTCTGTACAGTGCAGGCTGGTTGTGGAGAACTCATGTTCACCTGCAGGCTGGACTCCACACACTGGTCTGGAATGAAGGAATTGAAGGACTTAAACATAAAGAAAGTACAAATATGAAACGTGGAATGCCTGAGAAATACCCTATATGTATAATAGTGTCATCTTGTGATATGGTGTGATAATTTGATAATTTGTAATCATTCTGGCACCTGAGCATGTGTATTTGTACACATCACCAGACAGCACAAACACTCATCCTCTTAATTTGAACACAAACGTCCATTTATTAAGAATCAAAAGTGTGAAAATAGAAAAAGAATCATGTCAATCTTAACTGACAAATATGATATACAATTAATGAACTATGACGTCAATGCAAAATACAAAACCTGAACTAGTTTCTGTGAGACTACAGTTATTTATGTAACATCAATTCACTCATACTTTAAATGCTTAGTATGAGGTATAAAATACAGCAGCCTTGTGTTCATAAAACAGAAAGATTGGGTATTGGGTAAGACTGACATTATGTATCTTTCATGACCTTTCACTGCTTCGTCTCAACCATTACTCAATGGCTCTGGTCTCAGCCACCGCGGTGGATATTTTGACATTCCGTTTTTTTATGTTGCCACTACTGTTGGAGCAGCCATAAACTACACAGGTTCATCTCGATGTTCTGGGCATCTTTGTAATGTTAGTGTTAGTAAAAAGCAGGTAAAAGAGTAACGTTTGAGGCAGACTAACATCAGTCACTCTGCCGTTTACTGTAGTAGAAGAGGTGCGCCTGGTAGGGTTTACAGGTCGTTAATGGTGTGGTCACATATTAGGCTAATTACTCAAATTGCTCAACATGCAACTTTTAGCAACCAAGCTGAATTTCATTTCATCCATTAGGCGATAACATTTCTATAATAAAAGTTTACACTAATCACCATTTCTGGGTTCATGAAAATTCCAGTAGACAGACACGCACGCATGCACGCACAAACACACAATGTTACAGTACAGTACGGTACAGTACAGCCCTGTACACAAGGGTACAGTACTGTACAGTATGGTAAGGCACAGTACAGTACTGTACAGTTTGCTACAGTACAGTACAGTTTGCTACAGTACAGTACAGTACAGTACAGTACAGTACAGTACAGTACAGTACAGTACAGTACAGTACAGTACAGAGGATTGCAGTGCAGTACATTGCAGTAGCGTAGAGTACAGCACAGAGTAGTACAGCACAGCACGAGTACAGTACAGGTAAGTACAGTACAGTACAGTTTGCTACAGTACAGTATGGCACAGTACGGTACAGTATGGTACAGTACAGTAGGCTACAGTAGAGTACAGTGCAGTACAGTACAATATGGTTAGGTACAGTACCATACAGTATGCTGCAATACAGTACAGTATTGTACAGTACAGCACAGCATGTTACAGTACAGTACGGTACCGTACAGTAGCATAGCGTCGTGTAGCGTACAGAGGAGTACAGTATAGTACAGCACAAATGAGTACAGTACAGCATAGGTAAGTACAGTACAGTACAGTACAGTACAGTACAGTACAGTACAGTACAGTACAGTACAGTACAGTACAGTACAGTACAGTACAGTTCAGATGAGTAAAGCACAGTACAGTACAGTACAGTACAGTGGATTGCAGTACAGTACAGTAGTGTAGAGTACAGCAGAGTAGTACAGTACAGCACAAATGAGTACAGCACAGGTAAGTACAGCACAGCACAGCACAGCACAGCACAGTACAGTACAGTACAGTACAGTACAGTATTCCCGCTAGGTTGCCACATTTGCGACATCCAAGCAACTTGGTATATAGAAACATTGCCACTTGCCATGCTTGCTTTCATACAAAAATAAAAACAAGCAAAACAAAAAATAGGGCCTCTCAGCCTGGTTGCTAAGTTTGCACTTTCCAAGCAACTTGGTACTGTATATGAAAACATCATGGGTCTCCATTTGCCTTTCCAAGAAAAAAAAAAAACATATCGCCCTCCCGTTATTGCCTTCTTCCCATTTGCAACGCGTGGCGCTAGGATGAGGCCCGCAGAATTCTAGTAATGGTCATGCCTGGGGTGACAAGCTACTAACTAACTGACGGGAAATGTACGTTTTCATTAGTAAATGCAACCTGCAGTCACAATAATTCACAACATTCTCCCCTTCCTCCCCACACACACAGGAACCGTTTGGACGTGGGTTTTGACATAAAATAATTTTAGAAATATTCAAATGTTCCCCTTACACATAAGATCGGTATTGGTCGATCGTGAGAAGAAACAATCTGTGATTGGGATCGGTCCCAAATAAACCTGATCAGAGCACGCCTACTGAAGTGGCAAAAAAAAAAGTCCCATTGGATTGCATTAAACTCACATTGCCACTCACTCACTCCAAAAAAAAATTGTTTTGTTTCTGAACCCACCCCCATCTGACCTAGAATAATGTATGGGCTGCTATAGTATGACTTTTAGACTTGAATTAATTAGTGATGCTTATTTTTGAGGGGCGCTATATACAGGTTTAATGTTTGTTTTTAGTTACATGTTTGTTTTAAAAACGGGTAAATTTACATCATATTGTCCCTCTTTACGTCATATTGTCTCTTGTAATGCTTGTAATGCTTGTGTTGGCACCGTTTGTTTTACATCAACATGAGTTAGACTTTAATTATATTAGCGCCCCTCACTTCACGGGTGTGATTTTTATTTTTTACCTGAGAGAGTGTGGCACCTTGTCTTCCCATGTAGTAATGTCAATGTTGACACATCAACCTCCTCTTCCATGTTTTCCTCTTTAATGTGTGTAGGTTGTGGTTCCTCCTTGACCAGACTGGACCTCCTCTCCTCATGTTGTGAGGGCTGTGGTTCCTCCTGGACCAGACTGGACCTCCTCTCCTCATGTTGTGAGGGTTGTGGTTCCTCCTGGACCAGACTGGATGTGCTCTCCTCATGTTCAGGGGAAACCTCTTTACACACAGACACAAGGAGGAGAGAAGAAACCTCTTTACACACAGACACAAGGAGGAGAGAATAGCTATGGCATCAGCACAACTACTCAAAGTGCTTTTCTAAACGTATGACATTTATTCTCCTATTTCTTGATTTGTCAGCTCAACAAACCTGGTTTGTATAATATGACTTGTGGCTGTAAAAGGACGTCCAGAAGTTTGTCTTGTCTCTTCAGCAGAGTTTCTAGTGTCTCCATCTCTCTCTGGAAGAAGCTGAACATGAATCCTGCAGCAGTGCTGAGGCGCTCCAACACAAACACTCTGACAAGCTTCAGCTGACCAACATCACTCTGCTGTTTTTCCAAAACACACAATATCTCCTCTCCCACCGACGTCAGGTGTTCATTTATCGACAGCCTTAGAGAGTCCGTTTGACGCATTCTACCTCGTTTGTAAGACATTTTTCCTCGCCGCCATGAAAAAAAACACGCATGCACAACAACGTGGTTCGCGCATGCGCAATAGCAGCAGCTTCTTCTTTGCTTTATGGCAGATGGCAACCATGGCAACCAGTTTTTGGTGCATTACCGCCACCTTGTGGCCCAAATCCTGGATCAACCTAAAATCTCTCTTTACTACTAGGCTATATCAAATCCCTCTTTCAACCAATATGTGGTTATGGCACTGCTCAAAAAATGTGATAACTAGTCCTTACCCGTTCAAATATATGAACACCAAATTATCTACACTAGTGTGGGTACAGCGTAGTGATGTAATAGATCCTATTATTGATGTATTTTGAGGTGTAGGCCTAATCAGTCTGGTGTCAGAGGCGCTTGCCCGGTGTTGGGTGAAATCAGAGTAATCTAGTAAGAGAGTGGTGACACGCTTTGATCTCGCCGCAAAGCGGGTACCTATGGGCGATAGTTCCAAACATTGCTCCTATGGCTGGAACTATTCCATTGAGATATAATGAGCACTTCCGCATTCCATTGTTACAATGAGAGTCAACGGGAGTGTCATTACTCTCTTACTAGATTACCCGCGTGCCACTTTCCCGTGGGGTGCATACGTTGATTAGACATACCAACAGTCCTACAGTCATTAGTCCGACAACACCGTCGCTCCCCGACATGCGCTGCAGTTTAAAGATAACCCATGCTGTGGGTTAAAATCACCCGTGGCAGGTTAAATATCACCGTGCCAGTGTGCGGTTAGGACTTAGGGTTAGGTTAGGGTTTTGGATAGGGTCTCGGACTCATGACTGCATAGGACTGTTGGTAGGCGTATAACCAAACATATGGACCCGCAAGTATAGCACAAGAAAGGTGCAATTCTGGGGCACTGGGCAAGTGTGGTTGGCTCGATGGCACAGATTGGGCAATGCCCTTGGGAAATGTAGGCCCCTCCCACTGATTTAGCTAGCCAATTACAATGTCAAGTCACCCCAGCTGTGATCACGTGTAAGTAATTAAGAGGGGAATGGGGATTTATCCCCCAAAAAGCATGTGTTTGCAACAAACGTCTAAATATTCCAAATTTGCGGCGCCCCTTATGGATGAAAATGAAAATGGAAAAAATCATGGACGTAAAATGTTGAGGTAGTCATACTGTACATGGGCCTACTCTGTGTGTGCGTGTGCGTGTGTGTGCGCGCGTGCGCGCGGGTGCGCGTGTGTGTTTGTGTGTGTGTGTGTGTGTGTGTGTGTGTACATGTGCGGGTGCGTTCACATATCATCCAATTTATGGTAAAACAACACAACAAATATAATAACAAAGAACATGGACGACAATGTGAGCCATATTTATACCCGGAAATGATACAACTACATTTACAACGTAATTGTTCTTAGAGAGGTTGAAGTGGTGGGGGGGGGGGGGGGGGGAGTAATGGGTAACAGAAAAAAAAGAAAACAACAACAACGCATGTTGTCGGTACATTCCTCATCTCCTTGAGTTCACAATCTCGTCGACCGCCTCCCTCTCCTTTCACTGAACATTTTGGCCATGCAGGTCCCACTCCCTCGACCTCATTTCAGTAAGAGTTTAAGTCTGCTGGTTTGGCTTGCATCCCAAGTCCACATTCTCAGAGCAGGTTGGCGTTATATGGGTTTGTGGTAAAACAAGTCCACCTTCAGAGCAGGTTGGAGTTTTGGGTTTGGGGTAAAACGAGTCCACCTTCAGAGCAGGTTGGTGTTATGGGTTCGTTTGGGTAAAACGACCATCGCGGCGATGAAGAAGAGACGTCAGTGGAACATGGTGGTCATGGAGTGAGAACGGCAGAAAAAGCTGCATCATGCAACGCGACGCGCGGCCGCCACGCACACCGGAAAACAGCCCGTCTACAAGCTCTAAAGCAGGGCTTCTCAAAGTGGAAAACAGCCCGTCTACAAGCTCTAAAGCAGGGCTTCTCAAAGTGGAAAACAGCCCATCTACAAGCTCTAAAGCAAGACTTCTCAAAGTGGAAAACAGCCCGTCTACAAGCTCTAAAGCAGGGCTTCTCAAAGTGGATAACAGTCCCAGACGTGCCGTCTGGGACTGGGACTGGACACATGCACGTTATGAGTATAATTTTATCACCATAGATTTCACTGTGTAGGCTAGTTTATGAATGCAACACATTGATAAAGGTCCCCCCTGCTGCGTTTCCAATTGAGTGTGAAGGCAAACCGCAGCAAATTAAATATGCAAGAATCCCAATCTCTCCGCCCATTCGCATTGAGTCTACCGAAGTATTAGGTGGGAATGTGACCTTACTGTAGCTGTTTAATCAGTGCTGTGAGTCTTTATAGATTATTGTTGCATGGGATTTGGTACAGTTCATAGTGAAATATTGCACCCCATTCGACTGTTATCTCTCTATTGAATAGGCAAAATCATCCGTTATCAGCACCTTTGAATATGCCCAATATGGCCATACTGGCATACTCACTGTTTCAGTATGTCATTATCACCTATTGTCATTATCACCGATGTCCTGACGGAGGCGCGCCGTGTCTGGTGGCCTTGAGCTACGTGAGGCACCGCGTAGCGAGGCGCAAGCCGAGCGAGTCGCCGTGCCGAGCGTTGCGACGGCCACCCGACCCGACTCAGCACCGCCCGAGTTACGTCCCGATAGGCAGAGAATAGTATATATTAGTAGCCCCTAGTTTCCATGCGCTGACAATAGTTGGAAATGACACGTCCACCAGGGAGAAACATTGACCAGGCTATGGTGAGTATGCCAGTATGCCCATATTGGGCCTATTCAAAGGTGCTGATAATGGATGATTTCGCCTATTCAATACAGAGATAACGGTCGAATCCACTGAATATTTACATATATGGTACACTTACCATAACCTTGAATGTAACTTCCATTTATATTTACTTACCTCTTACTTCATTCTGTTTTCACTACATGCACTTGGAGTCTGCATTAAATATTTTGGAGTTTGAAGCATACATCCCGATTCATGTCCTCAGTGAATGGAGTTTGACTTGCTTTCTGTGGTTGCTACACCCCAGGGAGGACAGTATAGACAGCATTACTAGTATATCTATTTATGAAGGAAATAAGCTAATCGTGATTGACCAAGATAAGGGTACTTAGACATTATCTTCTTAGGTTGTTTTTTCCTGACCACAAATGATACGAATATAATACATAATAATGATAATCAACTTTATTTGTATAGCACCTTTTTGCAACTCAAAGTGCTTCACAAAGCAATAGAGAAATAAAGAAAAGTAAAGACATAACAAAATATTAAAATAATAGCAGTTATGCAATACAGTGAGGACATGAATAACAACTTGTAATGTTAAAAGCTCAACTGAAAGCAAGAGTGTAGAAGTAGGTCTTGAGCAAAAATGTCCACAGAGCCTGCCTGTCGAAGGTATAGTGGGGGTTTGTTCCACGCCGTCAGCCTGTAGAAGCAGAAAGCTGCTTCACCTTGTTTTTTAGTTCCCTTTTAGTATAGGCACATCAATCAGGCCAGCAGTGGAGGACCACTATTACCCGATGTCCGACTTTCTTGAGGCCCAACAACAGTGTTATTTAGACAGATGCCAGGTTCATGGTTCACCTGGTGTCCTAGTTCATTTCATTGAGGGCCTACCTACACCATCTCTCTGCATTCCATGTGATTATTAACCTTGCTTATTTAAATTAGCCCTGGATAATATTGTCTGCTAAATGTCTAATTGGTAAATTGACAAAGTTTAACATGTGGTAATTGTCATATTGTGTGACTCATATATGCTTATATCTATGATTTGTCAAAAATGTGTAGAAGGAGAAGTAGTCCGCACACTGCTTCGTAGCTCCCACAGGAAATGTATTTATTTAAGGATGACGTTTCGACCCCTTGTGGGTCTTCGCCAGGTAGGAGTACAACAAAGTAGGCGTGTTATATACAGATAGGGGCAAGTTTAACAATGAACAAGCCACTGTTTGCAATGACGATAATTACACTGACACACCCACCACGTCTATGAAGTCAGGCCGAGTAGTATCAAGCCAAGAACACAGTAAAACTACTAGAGGCACTAAGGCCAACTGTTATAATATAATATAAAAGTCAAGGGTAAGGTGGTACAGACTGAGGTACAGAAAAACTGAAAAAAAGCGCTACGTGGGTCCTTTATATGTAGAGAAAAGGGTTTCATATAGCAAAGCATTCTTAAAAAGTTCTATACCTTGAGTCAATGTCACTGTGGAAGGAGCTAAGGTGGCGAACTTAAAAGAGGGTCCAAGGCAGCTCTGTCCAGGTGAAGTAGAAAAAAATCCTTTATTTCATTAATTCATTAGATATTAAAAACAAGGGTTAAAAACACGACCAACGCATTTTTTTTTTCTTAAGATTTTGTTTAAGATTTTTTTTTAAGTTAAGTTTATTTAAGTTACGTTTTTTTTAAAGATTTTTTTTAAGTTAAGTTTTGTTAAGTTATGTTTTTTTTTAAAGTTTTTTCTTTTTACGTTTTTTTTTTAAGTTAAGTATTTTTTTAAGTTAAGTGTGTGTGTGTGTGTGTGTGTGTGTGTGTGTGTGTGTGTGTGTGTGTGTGTGTGTGTGTGTGTGTGTGTGTGTGTGTGTGCGCGCGTGCGTGATACAGCTGCGCCCTCTGGTGGTGGGCGGGTGGTGTTACAGTGTGACACACACACAGACATGATCTGCTGGGTCTCATAGTAAATGCTCACTACGTTCGCAATCACTACGTTCGCAATAACACTGCAAAAAAGAAAATCAAAAACAGCCTACATGAAGTGACTAGAATAATAATAATTTGAGTATGAGTCCTCATGTGGTAAGTTAGACAACTCTTTACCCTAAAGCCTTTACAAGTAAAGGGTTTTTCCCCTGTAAGTCGTCATGTGCCTTTTTAGATGACAGTTTATCTTAAAGCCTTTGCTACAAACGTTACACGGGCCTTTCCCCTGTATGAGTCCTCAGTGTCTTAAGATTACACGCTGCGGCAAAGCTTTTGTTACAAACTTTACAAGTAAATAGTTTTTCCCCAGTATGAGTCCTCATGTGGCAAGTTAGATTAGTCTTTGCGCCAAAGCCTTTGTTACAAACTTTACAAGTAAATGTTTTTTCCCCCGTATGAGTGGTCATGTGGTAAGTTAGATCCCTCTTAGAAACAAAGCCTTTGTTACAAACATTACAAGTAAAGGACTTTTCCCCTGTATGACTCATCATGTGAACTTTCAGAATTTTCAATTTATAAAAGCCTTTCCCACAAACTTCACATGTAAAGGGCTTTTCTCCTGTATGAGTGGTCATGTGGTAAGTTAGACCGTGCTTAGTACCAAAGCCTTTGCTACAAACTTTACAAGTAAAGGGCTTTTCTCCTGTATGAGTGGTCATGTGGTAAGTTAGACCGTGCTTAGTACCAAAGCCTTTGCTACAAACTTTACAAGTAAATGGTTTTTCCATTTCCCCCATATGAGTGGTCATGTGGTTAGTTAGATTATGCTTAGTACCAAAGCCTTTGCTACAAACTTTACAAGTAAAGGGCTTTTCCCCTGTATGAGTCCTCATGTGCTGGTTAAAGGGACACTTCACCCTTTTAGCAAAAAAATATATGTCAATGACCTTTATAAGATTTAGAACACTTTCCTGGCGTTATTTTTTGTGTAATCTCTGGTTTTAGATATTTGATATTATCGAAGTGGCTTTGACGTCAGAGACACTCTTCCGTGTTCCTTCCGGACTACAGGTTGTCTCGTCAGAGACCAGCCCCAAAACACAGTCGTCACGGACACTGGGGTGTCCCTTCCGTGACGACTGTGTTTTGGGGCTGGTCTCTACCTCCTACAACCTTTGATGACTCCACCCCCACCGCACCGCTGCATTCCTCGCATTGTTTACATCATGGCGTCTGCAGGAACACCAGAGAGTGAGCGCTCCATGGACGAAGAGGACTATTTCCAAGTCATTGTGGAATCAGAAGTGCAGCAGGGTTATTTGTTTGAACCAGTATACACAGAGGAACAACTCCAGCGCAGAGACGAGGAGGAGGCAGCTGCTGCTGCAGCCAGGCAGGCAGCAGTAGTTGTTGAATGATTCCTGGTGCCTGTGCACCAACTGCGTGCCCATGGACACTGAAAGAGACTCGCTGTGTTGCCATGAATTCCCCCGTGCACAATTCCTGTTAGATGAACTGTTGGATGAGCGAGATGCCAGGGGGGGGGGGGCACCAGGGCAGCCGATATGTGTCACTATCCACGACAGTTTTGGACCGCACATAGACAGACATGTCCTGGAAACCTATTTCAGGATTCCCAAAAAGAACTGGGCGGAACAACCCGAACCAGCGGGTTTGGATGGACTGTTGACTCACGAGTAAGTTTATTGCTAGAAAATAGAAATGTAGCATTGTAGCCGCTCTTCAACTTCTTACGTTGTCTTTTTGCTTTGGGTATGCTAAACCAGCTGAAGGTACATGATGGAGCCAACTAGCCCTGGTCGAGTGTCTAACGCACTGGACCAGGGCTAGGAGTCAACACGAGTCCTGATCTGAGTGCATTAGCCTGTTTTCTAAATACAATAATAAGCCTGGCCTATCCTACTTGAGCAACACACCAATATGGCATCAATCTATCTTTATTCTTGGATTTCTGGAGCTACACGCAGCTGGAAATTGTGTTATTGTTTGTTTCACTAGTGGTGGCTTGCATTCCTTCTTCTAGACCAGTGGTTCCCAAACCTTTTCATGTCAAGGACCCCCAGTTTGACATGCATTAGTCTACGGACCCCCATTTTAATGGCATTTCTATCTCTGGAAACCCCAATTTATATTGTAAAATCAACACCCCACCTTGGGAACCACTGTTCTCGTTTTACATGTCAATAAGACTTTAGGACAGTGTGTAAATTTACTGTAAGCATTGAAAGAGTAATTTCTATTCAACTGCTATGTATTATTTTCGAGCCGTCATATTAGTGGAATATTCCAGTCTGTGTCTGACATTAGTTGTATCTAATCACTTGTTTTATTGTCAATTATATCTTTCAGTCAATATCGCTTGGTAGCCTACAGGCACTTTTTGGAGTGGACTTTACAAGGCGAGAAACTTGGTGCTGAAAACCGTATCGTCTTACCGGCATGTGTCATAAAGGCCATCCGGTCCAAATTTCCCTCTCCAACGGGACAGTACCGTGGTTTCCAGGAAGTCCGTGCAGCTTTTGGAGAACTATAACAGTTGCAATATAATTTTCTATACTTTTGTCAATAAAATTGAGCTTCACATTTTGGTTGCAATATTCATTGAATTTGCCTATAACAACACTGAACTTCACATTTTGGGTGCAATATTGTAATAAGTAGGATACTGTATTTATTACTTGACCAGTAATTAAACTGTTTCATAACCATTTGATAGCATTTCAGCTGTGGCACTGACACTGTAGTGTAAAGTGAAGGGTCCTTTTGAACATCATTAGAAATGGTCTGATAGTCTCATTTGGCCCAGGATTTATTTGACAATGTCTGATAAAGAAATATTACTGTCCATTAGTCAGATAACAGTGAAAACTACCCAAGAACATGTGAAGAGTAAAAAACATAAGCAGAGAGCTTATAATGCTTTCTAAGCATTCAAGTCTACTAGTCTGAGGTCAATATGTATGATGTATCACCATTATCAACTTCACGGGCTGACAAATAACAATTGCATCGTACATGACATAGCTTGGTATATGCTAACAATGGGAAAAGGACACAGTGATGCAGTAGTTTTTTTTCTTTTTACTTCAACATCGGCACATACAAGAATGTTCTCTAAAACCAGGGCATTACAATTACAGTATGCAAAATTCTCCATGGCAACCATTCACTAAAAATAAACAAGCAATGAAGGCCAGCCTCAAGAGCTGCGGTCTGGATCCTGAGACCTGGGAGGCCGATGCCCAACAGTGCTCCAACTGGCGCTCTGCTGCGCCACCCCCCAGACATCACATGCCCTCACAGCAATGGGACATTCCGTGCACGGACCGGCCTCATCAGCCATCTTCGCACCCACAAGACGTGAAGTCAATTGGCCATCTTCGCTTGCGAAGGACGAACATGATGCATTGTTGCTGATTCAATAGGCACACCTTGATTGACAAATACATAAGTAATGAGATACAGGTAAAAAGTTTGCATTGCTGCTTGATTCAATAGGCACACCTAGAAATAATAGTAACATTGTATGCGTTGTGGTTTCTCAAATTGCATTGAGTAAGCTGTAGAATAAGCATGAATGCACACAGACATGTTCTGCCAAAACAGTATATGGGTATCCAACACACTTTCCTTGTACTCCAAATATATAAATATGATATCTGGTCCAGTTATTGTCACATCACAAGTTTAGAGGAGTGAAAATGTGTGAAATGATTTGCATTTACAAAATACAGGAAGATAGAATTGATAATTCCTGTTTGATGTGCCACATAGCCATGCAGCAGCAAGACTCAACACCCAGCTTGATGGATCATGGAAAGTGTTCTGCCTTTTTCAGCACATGCAGTTTGTGGACCATTTGGAGGTCCTCGTGATGTGTACTTGAACTTTGAGTGTTGAACAAAACTGCCATTTTCCATTTCCTGCAAATGAGAGACATAGAAGACAAGAAAATGGTCAGATGTGTCAAAAGTTATGTTCTCAATATAAGCAGATCAAATGTATATACACACACACACAACACTGCAGGGTTCAAGTAATGACAATGGAATGAAGCAGCGCGACAAGGAACTTGAAATTGCTGACCGTCTCCACTGCTGCAACACAGTAGATTCCCAGCCTCCTGTGGTCCATAATCAGCTCCTTGAGTGTCCTTCGTTGAGTGTGAGGTTGTCATGACACCACTGTACAGTCTTGCCGTCACTGAAGAAGCCCATCAACGTTGAGTCATCTGCATGGTCCCCGGCAGCAACTGCATCAGGAGAGGAGAGGTGTCACTGTCACAATCAAGGAGAAGACTTTTGGTTTCTCATCATGTAGGACTTACCTGTTAGAGCCGACTCATATGCCTGGCCAGTAATTCCTGCAGTGGAGGTGCAGGTGTCGGAGCAATGTTGGGTGGAAGATCTGGTTGAGGCTGATCAAGTGAGGATGTCGGGGCTTTGTACTGCACATCTGGGTCCTGACGGCGCTCATACACCATGTCCATGAGCCGGTGTCTGAAGTTGGTGGTGCGAGGCTTGTAAATCTTTTTTATGACCCATTTGCCTGAGCGCCTGCAAGCGACCCTCTTGTGACGCAGTGCACCTAAAATGAAAGAGAAAAAAGTTTTGAGAAGGACTCACCATTGAAATTATGCAGCAAGTGTAACAAATAAAATTTGATATCTGCTCCCAAAACACACCTGTAGTAGTAGTGGCTTGCCTCCTCTTTACAATATTTTCATTGTGATCCATTATGGCAAGATGAGATCTCTCCTGCATCCCCATATAGGAGAAGTGTTGGCGCTTAGGCATGTACTTCAGAAGAGCACTGTGGAACACCTCCAGCTCACCTGTGTGTTGCAGCATGAAAGCACATAAACATCTAGGGCTCCATCTTGCGCCACCCTTATCCCTAAACTAATTTTCCATTTTTACTATTTTAAAATAGTTCAATTAGCCATCTACATCGAGACATTGTGAGCTTGTAGATCGGCTATTTGAACTATTTTAAAAAGGTATTTTTAAATAGTAAAATATGGCAAATTAGTTTAGAGATAAGGTGTTGCGCAAGATATAGCCCCTACTGTAAAACAGTATGTATCATTTGGAAATTGGAACTTACCAGTATGCATGAAGAGCCCCATTTGACCAAGGTCCTTCAGAAGCCTACCATCCTGTACCAGTGAGGCCAGCGTCCTGAAGGATGCAGAGTCACTCTTCAGCCACTTCGTCTTCCGCCGCTGATCTGCACTGAATGGAAGATGACAGCACCGGTACGTGTTGCCATCCTCTATCCACGTGTGCTCATCACACACATGGTGAAGGACGGACAGCCAGCGCTGCTGCAGTAGCTACAGTAGTGTGAATATCAGTTACACTGCTTGGTAATGACTGGCACAATGGAAAGAAATTGCAACTGTCTGAGAACAATCCAGAATATTATAGATGCACAGATCCCTCACCTCTGTGTCACCCTCACAGGTTCCACAGGAAAACCACATGTGGTTATAAATGGACCTTTGAAGAACATACATCAAGAAAAAGTGATTAGACATCCCGAACAAATGGCATGTTTGAAATGTGTCTACTTTGACGAAACACTCACATTGTCCAACCGCGCAATAGCTCCATGCATTTTTTCTGGCTTCTGGATTTCAACTTTTTTAGGAAACCTGCAAAAACAACACACACACACAGTGCACTGTATTGCATCACAGTATATAAGCATAATATGAGCTTAGTATATAAACAGCTTTGAACCCGAGACATTATTTTCTCACCGTTCTACACAACCAATACCCGCCATAAATAAAGCTAACCTTTAGCAGTATGCCATATATCAAACTCGTGTTTGATCTCGGGGTGTTCAATCCTCATCATCTTCCTGATTGAGGGAGAGCGGTCTGTGGCTATCACCTCCACATCTAGCCCCATACCAAGCAGCACTGCAAGTATGGAAATTTTATTTATGAAGTGCCTTTCAAAACATAGTTACAAGGTGCTGTACAATTATCAAAATGAAACAAACAAGGCAACATAACAGCAATAAAGCATAATGAGGACCTGTCAGTCCACGCTTGAAGCCCTTTGGTTCCATCATAACGGAGCTGGATGCTTCTGTGACCTGGAAGGAGGGGCAAGAAACAAAACGCAGCAGAACCGAAAGTTATTTCAATAACAGCATGCTACTACACTCGACGATCCTGCTGTGAACACAACATTTAAAAACCTCAAAATGACCTGTACTAGTTCAGTGTGAATGATCTCCTTCGTGTCGTCCAACATGAAGGAGTAATGGCAGTATTTGGCACTGAATCCAGGTGAGTCACATCTGGCATCACCCAAGAGTTGGGGCAGTTGTTGGGGCCACATATCATCATCCTCTGGTGCCTGCTTCTGGAAGACTCGTGCCAGGAGTTCATTCCGCTGTTGCTGGTACAGTGCCTCAATGGCAGGGTGTAGATATGCCTTTTGGATTGCATGGAATGTTGTGGTACCAATCATATGCAACTTCATTGCCTTAGACCACTCTGAAAGCTCAGTGAAGGTGCCCCCCGTAAACAGAATAGAGGCAGCAGCTTGCAGGTTGACCTCTGGCATTCCCCTGACATCCGGCGATGACCTCCATGTGTCCTTGTGGCCGCCATTGCACTGCCACTTGACTTTCAGCTGTGCACCAGTATAGAACTTGTGCACATTTGTGTCAAGGATAGCTTCTCCACAGACCTGGCAGAACTTGAAGAGGGACATTATTCTCTCCTCATCCACAAGGACCTTCCCAGTAAATCTCACGTCGTCGTCGTCGTCCTCCTCCTCCTCCTCCTCCTCCTCCCCAGATGAGGTTGTCTCGGGCTGGAAGCTGTCATCCCCTGGGTCATCAGCCTCCACACTGGTCTGAGAAGAACTCTCAAATTCACTGGAACGATATCCTGTGGTCTGAATGAAAAACAGAATTTGATAGCAATCTCTTTCATATGAAACTTTTAATTACATATGCAGCTAGAAATGGATGACAACCTATATTCTCAAGTGATTTTTTTTTTTCTTTTTCAAACAGCAAGGCTAACTTACAGATTGACTTGGCCCTGCCACTGCCACTGGAACGCTGTACGACGGTTCCTCTGGCACTGCCACTGCCATTGGAACGATGTACGACGGTTCCTCTGCCACTACCACTGGAAGTTCTGGAACGCTGTGCACCGGTTCCTCTGGCACTGCCACTGCCACTGGAACACTGTGCGACGGTTCCTCTGTCTGGTTGAGAGTAGAAACAGTTACTACAAAAAAATTCTACATCTGGACAGCTGTATGAGGCCTGGTGAGGAATGGTTTAGTCCAGGGTTAGACAAGGTTATATTTGTGTACAATCAAAATATGTTGGAATTATCTATGTGGTGTCATTAAAATTAACGTTGACAATTGACATGGCACACTGCCTATTTAGAAAATACAAACATGGCACTTTCTAAAAGGTTGTAGACCCCTGGTTTATTTAAAATAGTTTATCAGACTTGTTGTCCAAGCAATATACACATTTGTTTTATTTTGGCATTATATTAATTTGACTCGTTTCTTTTCCTGACTAACACTAATCATGTGAGGAATATGAGAAGTGTAAGATCACAATAAATGGCATTACAGCAGTGCTGTGAAACATCTGGCCCAGTCTGTGACCAGTTTGGAGGGAGGGAGGCATTATTGAACTATATTTTCCTGAAAAGTGAATTTGAAAGGAACTGACATGTTCCTCCAAATGTTTACAGTTGTGGGTTTTGATAGCGTGCGTTGAAAAAGACGTTTATTAAAACGCCAAACAAACAACAAAAAAGATGGGGCCACCATGGCATGGCAGCCAAATGTATAGACCCACATTTATGCTATGTTATAGCCATGTTTTCTCAATGTACTCGGATGAAGTCATGTTTCATACTGTATACTAAATACTACCACGATTCGATCAAAACAGTACTATGACAATTATTATGGCCACGCTACACCAGGCTTTTCTCGCACGTTTACCCTAAACGCGCGGCGTGCGTTTTGTGCGCAAAAAGCCTGGTGTAACTTGGCCGTTACTGTAAATAACTTTATATGAGTACCTCTGTGCGACTCCTTTTCGCTGGCGGAGGTTCAACGGCCTCTGCTTGTTCCTCCAGGTTGATAGAAGGAACCGCGGTGGTCGACAGCACGGCTCCAGGCTTTCTACCACCCATAAGACGGTACCTCGTCATGTCGCCCCGTTCAAACTCCTCCGGTTGGAAGTGCAGACTACACACACGCTCATTCTGTAGCTCCATGAGTTGCGTGTTCTCGTTGTACTTCGGGTTCCTGATTGCTCTGACCCATTCCCTGCAACGCTCTGGGTCGTTGACTGGGAATTTGAAAGAGCTAACTTCACCAGGATGATCCCTCCGCTTCCGAGCTGTACAGTGTGGTACCGCGCAACGTCGACACACTGACATGATTACACTTCCAAAAAGTCGCAAATACAAATACTACTCAAGAAACAAATCTGATAACTCAAGACTGCTCTGAACTCCTACTCTACAAAGTGAATATGGCGCTCCCGAGATTTTATACCCAGCACCTGGGCGCTAAGCATGCCCAGCTGTGTTGACAGGTGTTGTGTGTATAGCCCGGTGATGTTATTGTCTATTCAACCTGGGTGGAACCAGCGTGGATCACAGGGTGGATGTGTTTGGGAACCGCGCCCCCTCGGGGAGGTTGGCTGCGCAAAGCATTCTGGTAGTTGACGTTATTAAGGAACACGGAAGAGTGTCTCTGACGTCAAAGCCACTTCGATAATATCAAATATCTAAAACCAGAGATTACACAAAAAATAACGCCAGGAAAGGGTTCTAAATCTTATAAAGGTCATTGATATATATTTTTTTGCTAAAAGGGTGAAGTGTCCCTTTAAGATGTGCCTTCGAAATCCACATTTTGCCACACTCTGTACAAGTAAACCTTTTCTTCCCTGTGTGACTCCTCATGGAATCAGTTTGTTTTGTTGTTTTCAGGTCCTGGGACAGCTTGTTGCTCAACGACGGTGCGACTTGCTGGAAGGATGAGTGGAGGAAAAAAAAACATCCCGCAGTGCTTGCCCGTTCCATTGATTGAAAACATTGGACGTTCGCCTGACGCCCAGTGTTCAAAGAACGATCGTTCACGAAAACCCACAAATAAGCCCTTCAGACTTGGATGGTCAGAGCGGCGCGATTACATACAAAGTCAATTCAAAGACGAGAATTGCGCAAACGGGCGCGGCGCGACCTGCCGCGGTACAAACTGGACGAACCGAGGCGAATAACCAGGATTGACCTTTCACATTTTGTGTCTTGTGTGATGTCGGTGTGTTTAAATCTGATGCACCTTCCCTGGTCTCCTCTAACTCATCACTGTCTTCAGTGTCAGATTTATTGTCTGATTCAGAAGAGTGTAAAGAGAGGAGCTGGTTATCACCAGTTGGTTGTGATGTTTCACAGTCCTCTACATCAGCTTGTGTATCCATGTGTTGAGTTGAAGTGCTGGCTAGAGGCTCTGTCTCTCTGCCTTCATCATCATCATCATCATCATCATCATCATCATCACTTTGCACTGCAAGTAATGTCAATGTTGACCCGTCATCCTCCACTGATCTTTGAAGTAGCTTCTGTTTAATCTGTAAAGACTCTGGTTCCTCCTGGACCAGACTGGACCTCCTCTCATGATGTTCAGGGGGAAGCTCTTCTTTAGGCAAAAGATACAATGAAAGAAATCCATTAAATGTTGAACTTAAAGGGTAAGACCACTTTTTTGAGGTTTGGGTTGTGTAGTTACCTTGCCATGATGTAACTCAAGTGTGTGGACAAGAAATAAAAAATAATTGCTCCAGTGATTAGAAATTGATCATTCAAAATATGCTCCTCATTGACTTACATTGTACGCTAAAACAGCTCTCAAAGTCACTATTTTAGTATGTAAACAAACACAAACAAAGTTGATTCAGACAATATAGAGCATCACCAAAACTCATGTAGTTTTATTTTTCCTGTTTTAACTTCCTGTTGATTTGTCCATTTTATTAGGAAGCAACCCCGGACTGGATCCGTGGATACGGATCCAGATCTTCAAATAGTAAAATCAACAGGAAGTTAACATTTTTATGGAAAAAATAAAACGAAGAAATGAGTTTTGGTGATGCTCTATATTGTCTACATAAATAAATGGTGCCCGATGTGGGGGCATGATAAGATCATGTATTAATACCA
Source organism: Electrona antarctica (assembly GCF_951216825.1). Taxonomy (NCBI): domain Eukaryota; kingdom Metazoa; phylum Chordata; class Actinopteri; order Myctophiformes; family Myctophidae; genus Electrona; species Electrona antarctica. Next base: position 2,937,294 of record NW_027636995.1, on the reverse strand, counting down.
CGCTATACAAAGAAAAAAATGGTGCTACCTAATTTGTGGTGGCGCTACCAAATGAAAAGGTAGGTGGCACCAGTGCTACCTGTGAAAAAGTTAGTCTGGAGCCCTGCCTCCGGGGCCACGGATGTTAGAATTTTGCACAGGTGGCTATTAGCACCCGTGCATCCCGTGTTCTTCAATAAAAAGCATTTTATTCCGATCTGTGGCCATTTTCTCAAGTTATGTATCAGAGTGCAATACACCTCCCAACCGTTAGTGGTGCGTAGTTGAAAGCATGGTGGCCGGCGGTGGGAAAATAAATATGAATTATTGAACAACGCATAATGCAAGGTTGCTAAAACCCACCCGAGCAAAACCCGAACATCCGTGGCCCCGGGGTGAGCACTTTATATTTGAGATCTGAATGTTTATGTAGACTTAAATGTTGTAAATGTAGCAAGGTGCCCAAAACAGGCTGAAACAAAATCAACTCGATCAACTTTAACGTCATTCTCATTTATCCACAATTCTACTGTACTCCTACAATTCTACTGTACTCCACAATTCTACTGTACTACACCTGGACCACTTTGGTGCAGACCTAACAACTGCAACGAAAGGTAAGAAAGCCTTCTAGCATGGAATTATCCTTTAAGTAATGAAGGAAGGAGGTTCTTCAATCCGGTGCAACACATTTACGTTTATTTTACTGCACTGATCTGAATACTACTTCCAGCTGCAGTCATACAATACAGTAATATAAATCAGTACAGTAACTGTAAAGAGTAAAATACTCTTTATCTGTCTAAAAGCACCATTCCAATAGTTATAAACACAAATAATGATCGACCGATATGGTTTTTGGCCGATATATCCGATCACCGATTAGTGGACAATCAAAAAGCTGATAGCCGATATTATGAGCCGATATGAATTTAAGTTAAAAGAAAATGTTTTTACAGTAACATAAATTCCAACACAAGAAGTCCTTTAAATGCATTGGAGAATATTTATCGCTTATAAAAAAGGAAGTGCAAGAAGCACCAACATCGTTTCAGTAACACTTCCCCCCCTCCATCAAATGCAGCTTTTTATTTTTAAATTCAAGTTCAGTTTACTGTAGCAGCATATATATTTTTTTTTCAATATCTATCTATCTATCTATCTATGAATGCACCAAGTGTGTGTGTGTGTGTGTGTGTGTGTGTGTGTGTGTGTGTGTAAAAAGGCCTCTGCCCCGGGCTCTGGACCATGCCCAGCGTCCATATATGGAGCTGGCCTGTTCTGACCTCACAGCTCTCCATATTTGGGCATGCCTGACACAGAACACAGAACTCCACAAGCTGGCTGCATATACTCCCTATTTGGGCATGCCTTACAAAGAACTCCATATATGGGCATAAAAGGGAGACAGACATAATATCTGGGTGGGGCATTAATTTCCAACTTGCATCGTTCCAAGTAGGTCAGTGCCCAATGGGCTGTAGAGGCCCTACGGGCACTGTTCTAGTTTATCAAAATTGGTGATCTACAAGCCCACAGCATATTGCAGCATGACATGTTGAGAGCTTGTAGATCTACTGCCCAAACTCTCCAAAGCCATGTGACCTTGTTGTTTTTACTCCAGCACTGAAATTTGCCACTTTCAAGATCACTGGCCACTTTTTTAATGCATGTATAATTTGTTTTTACCATTCATTTTATAGCAATAAAAGACAATATGTCTCAAAACACTGGCCAACAGTAAAATTATTGGCAACTAAATTAATATGAATTAGAAATTAAGACAATGCTACTGATTGGTTCATTCTTCATTGGCTTGCAGTTAGTTATTGCATATAGCCAAAATGCAATAATCATATTAGGCTGGTCAGGATGGGGGAAAAAAAAGTTCAGTTAGCTGGCGCTCGCTCGCGCGCGCGCGCACGCACGCACGCACGCACGCACGCACACGACAGGCAATCAATAGACAACTTGTTACAGCTCTTGATTGCAGCGTTAGCAGGCGGCAGCTAGCTTGGCTAACGTAGTTCTACCACTGCTCTGACTCTGTACCTCTCACGTGTGGATTTTATTTTGGTTAATTGAAGATGAAAACAGCAAAGCTTTTTATGGTTACAAGGTTAGTAGCCTATAATCCTTTCTCCTCCCTGCAGTCAGTGCAGTGGCCCTCTCTCCAGTGGCGTGCACAGATAGACACTAGGGGGTGCTAGAGCACCTTTTGGCAATGTGCCCTTTCGAAAAAACAAACAAAAAACAAAACACTTTTTTCCCCCTTTTTTTCTTATTTTGTACAGTTACACTGTACAGTATGTGGACCATGGTAACATTGATCAATTCTTGATAAAAAGCTTCTAATATATTATTTAGGCCCCACAATCTATAAATCTCACACTATTAACACTAGCATGTCTGAATTAAAATCACTACTACTATGACGGCTAACGGTCAGGCTGACCGGTGTTTTTCGTGCAATTCCATTGGCCACTCTCTCCCTGCATCTCTTCACACCTCTCCCCCCGTGGCGGGGGGTTGACGACTTGCCATTGTCTTCTAAATGTCACATTCCAACTAATTCAAGGCAGCGTTTCAACTCGACAGGACAACTCAAAGTTATTTTTCAACATGTATTTATTTAGCTATGCTCAATAGATAGGTGGAAACAATACGCCAGTCAGTCAACACACCATATTTCATTGGCTTGCAGTTAGTTATTGCATATAGCCAAAATGCAATAATCATATTAGGCTGGTCAGGATGGGGGAAAAAAAAGTTCAGTTAGCTGGCGCTCGCTCGCGCGCGCACGCACGCACGCACGCACGCACGCACGCACGCACGCACGCACGCACGCACACGACAGGCAATCAATAGACAACTTGTTACAGCTCTTGATTGCAGCGTTAGCAGGCGGCAGCTAGCTTGGCTAACGTAGTTCTACCACTGCTCTGACTCTGTACCTCTCACGTGTGGATTTTATTTTGGTTAATTGAAGATGAAAACAGCAAAGCTTTTTATGGTTACAAGGTTAGTAGCCTATAATCCTTTCTCCTCCCTGCAGTCAGTGCAGTGGCCCTCTCTCCAGTGGCGTGCACAGATAGACACTAGGGGGTGCTAGAGCACCTTTTGGCAATGTGCCCTTTCGAAAAAACAAACAAAAAACAAAACACTTTTTTCCCCCTTTTTTTCTTATTTTGTACAGTTACACTGTACAGTATGTGGACCATGGTAACATTGATCAATTCTTGATAAAAAGCTTCTAATATATTATTTAGGCCCCACAATCTATAAATCTCACACTATTAACACTAGCATGTCTGAATTAAAATCACTACTACTATGACGGCTAACGGTCAGGCTGACCGGTGTTTTTCGTGCAATTCCATTGGCCACTCTCTCCCTGCATCTCTTCACACCTCTCCCCCCGTGGCGGGGGGTTGACGACTTGCCATTGTCTTCTAAATGTCACATTCCAACTAATTCAAGGCAGCGTTTCAACTCGACAGGACAACTCAAAGTTATTTTTCAACATGTATTTATTTAGCTATGCTCAATAGATAGGTGGAAACAATACGCCAGTCAGTCAACACACCATATTTCACCATATTTTTGATGCGCTGATATATGAAATGAATATGCGCGACAGCTGTGCGTGCGTGCGTGCAAATCAGAAAAGTTTAGGCTACAGACAAAGGAGTTGGGAGTTTGGGAGCGGCCGGCTAGCCACATATTAGCCTATATATATTTTAAAAATACCCAGCATAATTGTTGGGAAGGCTAAGCCTGGCCTAGCCGCCGCCTATGATCGATGTCATTTATATATATTTGATTTATTGTGCCAGCAGAGAGATCCGTAGCAGCAGCACGGTTTATATATACACCATAGGATAGATCAAGTCATGTGACGCATCACCGCCACAAATAGTGCTACAGCGTTATCTAAAATGCACTTCCGCATACCTCACCGTCAGTTACTTGGATATTTTCTCCCTCTCCACGAGAGAGGGAGGGAGAGAGAAAAAAGAGAGCCGTGATGCGTGGAAATCAGTTCCACTGGTCGCGTGCAGAAAAGTTATTTTCTTTTTCATTTCAGTTTACCAAACTATAATTATAGTGACGATGTGAGCGCTATATATTCAATATAGCGCTAGCTATAGCTAGTTTCTGTACCATACCACGTTCCTATGTCGCGCATTTCATATCAGCGCAAGGTGACAAGAGCAGGAATGTGCAGAATTATTTATACTGATTGATTCAATAGTTCAAACACAATCAACACAATAACAATCGAATTGATTTCTGATTGGGCTATTCTGCACATTCCTGCTCTTGTCACCTTGCAACTACGATGCAAAAAATGTGTATAAAGGATTTGATGTCACACATGCATGTATGTAACACCAAACATTTCAGGCCTACATGGTAATATTCGTTCAAAAACTATAGCCTACGGTACAAAATAAATGTAGGATGTAGCATTTATTCATATTATACACAAGTCATTTCATTGAAAACAGCCAACAGGAAATGTCATGCACAGCTCAGTCACAATGCTATAAACTTTATTATCCCATATAATTATGCTAAAGATGGCGTGTATAGTCAACATGTATTTATTTAGCTATGCTCAATAGATATAGGTGGAAACAATACGCCAGTCAGTCAACACACCATATTTTCTTTTTCATTTCAGAAACTATAATTATAGTGACGATCTGAGCGCTATATATTCAATATAGCGCTCACATGTCACTATAATTAATTACCCTTGCGCAGCAATTACACTGTCCATCTTTGTATTGAGACAATAAAATAAATACGACATTAGCGTTATATATTGTCATTTTTATATAGAGGGGATACATTATAGGGAAGGAGGTCTATCGCGTTGGAATGATTCATGTCATTGATTCATGTCATTTTTACACTGTTCGTTTAGCGTGCCCTCCGAAAAATAAAGTAAAAATATTTTTGATGCGCTGATATATGAAATGAATATGCGCGACATAGTCACAATGCTATAAACTTTATTATTCCAACATAATTATGCTAAAGATGGTGTGTATAGTCAACATATTTCTTTTTCCGTTTCGAGAAATAAAGTCAGACATCGTTATTTCTGCAAACCGCATATAAGAAATATAACATCTAAAACAACATTTAGTTTATGTAAGTTTGTAATGTAAGTTTGCCTACATGTGGACTTCCACATGTAGGTTGGAATGCAAATGACACATTAGCTTGAACAATGCCCGTCTCCAGCCGGGAGGAAGGTGTGAACAGCACGGCTTGTGGGGGAGAAAGGGTGAGGGCTCTAAGAGCGGTCCCACGGACCGCAAAAGAGCAGACATTTTAGTAGAATTATGTCTAAAATCATATTTCCAAAACGTTTCAGATGAAAAAAAAAACAGAGATGGTTTGAATCGAACATTTAGAAAAAGTCATGCAAGGGGAACTTTCTCAGGACTTCATGGGCAAAGAAAATCCACTTCAAAATTTCAAAATCGGTCAGCCTGACCGCTCCGACGCGCTAGTGTTAAGGCAACCGGCCGGTTCCACGCGCTGCACAAAGTGCCCTTTTTTTCCACTTGAGCACCTGCCCCCCTAAATGTCTGTGCACGCCACTGCCTCTCTCTGACTCCGTGTGTGTGTGTGTGTGTGTGTGTGAGAGAGGAGACATCAGTGCAGAGTGTGTGTCTGTAGAGCGGAGCCGTGTCTACCATAGATATATATAAACACTAGATGGCTCAAGGCGGAGTTTCTGACGTCGTTCACCCGGCAGCCATCTTACATCGGGGCTACAGTACAGTATGTTCAATGGCAGCTCAAACAGAAACAGTCATAACTCGCTCAAATCTTGACGGATTTACAAACGGGTTGGTTTATTACAAACGTTGTCAACGTGGCTATGATTCAGGACGCTTATCTGCTTACATTATTTTTTTATATGAACGTTGTATAAAAGCATATAAGTATGCGGACGTCTCTGACGTTTATAACAAACCAAACCGTTTGAAAATCGGTTGAAAATTGAGCAAGTTATGGTCATTTAAGAGTACATGCCCCATAGACACAATGTTATGTGGCCCGAGGTAAGATGGCCGCCACGTAACGACGTCGCTCTCCATTGGCCAACAGCGCGGGTGAGCTATCTAGAGTTTATATATATCTATGGTGTCTACTCCTCCGGGGGTGGAGCACTGGGAGAGTCAGACACGCAGCTATACATCTCCTTACAACCGTACTCTACCTGATTTTCAATGAAAGTGGTTGTTTCACCATGTTTGCGCATTCATGAAAAATATAATAAATCGGCCGTTTTTTTTCCGATTATTTGTTTTGAGCAACGATACTGTTATTAATTAAAATCATGAATATCGAAGCCTCGGTCGATCACTAAACACAAACACCTTTGTTATAAACATATTTCAAGTGCCAAACCAGGCAAGGATCTAGTCCTACACCTACAACATAGCAGAATAAAATAAAACGTACTGGTTTCCAGGTGGTCGTCAGGTTCCTGTTTCTGTACAGTGCAGGCTGGTTGTGGAGAACTCATGTTCACCTGCAGGCTGGACTCCACACACTGGTCTGGAATGAAGGAATTGAAGGACTTAAACATAAAGAAAGTACAAATATGAAACGTGGAAGGCCTGAGAAATACCCTATATGTATAATAGTGTCATCTTGTGATATGGTGTGATAATTTGATAATTTGTAATCATTCTGGCACCTGAGCATGTGTATTTGTACACATCACCAGACAGCACAAACACTCATCCTCTTAATTTGAACACAAACGTCCATTTATTAAGAATCAAGTGTGAAAATAGAAAAAGAATCATGTCAATCTTAACTGACAAATATGATATACAATTAATTAACTATGACGTCAATGCAAAATACAAAACCTGAACTAGCTTCTGTGAGACTACAGTTATTTATGTAACATCAATTCACTCATACTTTAAATGCTTAGTATGAGGTATAAAATACAGCAGCCTTGTGTTCATAAAACAGAAAGATTGGGTATTGGGTAAGACTGACATTATGTATCTTTCAGGACCTTTCACTGCTTCGTCTCAACCATTACTCAATGGCTCTGGTCTCAGCCACCGCGGTGGATATTTTGACATTCCGTTTTTTTATTTTTTTATGTTGCCACTACTGTTGGAGCAGCCATAAACTACACAGGTTCATCTCGATGTTCTGGGCATCTTTGTAATGTTAGTGTTAGTAAAAAGCAGGTAAAAGAGTAACGTTTGAGGCAGACTAACATCAGTCACTTTGCCGTTCACTGTAGTATAAGAGGTGCGCCTGGTAGGGTTTACAGGTTGTTAATGGTGTGGTCACATATTAGGCTAATTACTCAAATTGCTCGACATGCAACTTTTAGCAACCGAGCTGAATTTCATTTCATCCATTAGGCGATAACATTTCTATAATACAAGTTTACACTAATCACCATTTCTGGGTTCATGAAAATTCCAGTAGACAGACAGGCATGCATGCACGCACAAACACACAATGTTACAGTACAGTACGGTACAGTACAGCCCTGTACACAAGGGTACAGTACTGTACGGTATGGTAAGGCACAGTACAGTACTGTACAGTTTGCTACAGTACAGTACAGTACAGTACAGTACAGTACAGTACAGTACAGAGGATTGCAGTGCAGTACATTACAGTAGCGTAGACTACAGCACAGCACGAGTACAGTACAGGTAAGTACAGCACAGTACAGTATGGTACAGTACAGTAGGCTACAGTAGAGTGCAGTACAGTGCAGTATGGTTAGGTACAGTACCGTACAGTATGCTGCAATACAGTACAGTATTGTACAGTACAGCATGTTACAGTACAGTACCGTACAGTATGGCACAGTTCAGTACAGTACAGTAGCATAGCGTTGTGTAGCGTACAGAGGAGTACAGTACAGCACAAAGGAGTACAGTACAGTACAAAACATAGGAGTACAGTACAGTACAAAACAGAGGAGTACAGTACAGTTCAGATGAGTACAGCACAGTACAGTACAGTACAGTACAGTACAGTACAGTACAGTACAGTACAGTACAGTACAGTGGATTGCAGTACAGTACAGTAGCGTAGAGTACAGCAAAGCAGAAATGAGTACAGCACAGGTAAGTACAGCACAGCACAGAGGAGTACAGTACAGTACAGTACAGTATTCCCGCTAGGTTGCCACATTTGCGACATCCAAGCAACTTGGTATATAGAAACATTGCCACTTGCCATGCTTGCTTTCATACAGAAATAAAAACAAGCAAAACAAAAAATAGGGCCACTCAGCCTGGTTGCTAAGTTTGCACTTTCCAAGCAACTTGGTACTGTATATGAAAACGTTATTGCCTTCTTCCCATTTGCAACGCGTGGCGCTAGGATGAGGCCCGCAGAATTCTAGTAATGGTCATGCCTGGGGTGACAAGCTACAAACTAACTGACGGGAAATGTACGTTTTCATTAGTAAATGCAACCTGCAGTCACAATAATATCGATTTGCATCTTTGTGACAGGCCTAAACATTCTCCCCTTCCTCCCCACACACACAGGAACCGTTTGGACGTGGGTTTTGACATAAAATAATTTTAGAAATATTCAAATGTTCCCCTTACACATAAGATCGGTATTGGTCGATCATGAGAAGAAACAATCTGTGATTGGGATCGGTCCCAAATAAACCTGATCAGAGCACGCCTACTGAAGTGGCAAAAAAGTGACAACCCATACATCCAAAAAGAAAAGTCCCATTGGATTGCATTAAACTCACATTGCCACTCACTCACTCCAAAACATTTTGTTTTGTTTCTGAACCCACCCCCATCTGACCTAGAATAATGTATGGGCTGCTATAGTATGACTTTTAGACTTGAATTAATTAGTGATGCTTATTTTTGAGGGGCGCTATATACAGGTTCAATGTTTGTTTTTAGTTACATGTTTGTTTTAAAAACAGGTACATTTACATCATATTGTCCCTCTTTATAGTACAGCGGATTACCAAAAAATTGTGCACTTTTTCAAAAAAGCATGAAACTTTTACCATAGTTAGATGATACCATGAGGTGTATTTTCAGATGTGGAGTCAAGTCTGATTTGACCTCTGAGGCCCGGGAGAGGTCAAATTCTAAATGGCTGCCGAAAATATTGAAAAATGCTTAACTTTGGAACCAAACACTGTAGAAGAACATTTAAGGTGTCATTTCCCACTAAGTGCCCAGTCAGTTGGTGATACTTTTGAGATCAATAGAATTCAAGAAAATACCTTCAGATCAATGTCAAGGTCAAATTATACGGACAAAGAGAAGCGAAAGGTGCAAAAAGGTGGTTTATTTCCCAAATAATGAAAGTAACAAGTGATAAAAAATAAAAAAAAATATGATGACAATAATAATTGTGATAATAACATATTAATACAGCACCTGCAATTGAACCAAAGGTTGCTTAACAAAACAAAAAAAACAATCAGAAACAATCAGTGGATGGAGATACGGCGAACGGACCATGCTTAGTGTTCTTTCATATCAGGATCACGTAATGGAAATACCGTACTGAAATGTCTTAACCGTCTATCTGTCTAAGTATAGTATTGGGTGGCGCCCCCTGGCTGACTCCCCTCCCCAGATCCTCGCCTTAGAGGGTTCTCGGATGAGAACTAAACCCTAACACAGTCTCCCGAACAAAAACACAGATCAGTACATGCAAGTGCAGCTTTGACACACGTGCACCGTCCAGTGCACCCTTTCTGGCAGTTACACCGGATCAGCTCATGGCAAGATTTTGCTGCTTCAGGGAGAGCTGTCCAGAATGGCTGCCACCCAGTGGATTCTTTTGTCCAACCCCAGTCAGATGGCTCTGGTATCTTTGGATCCAAGACCAGTGACTGGTTCCACAGGTTGGCCTGAAAGCAAGTCCGCTTGATGTGCTCTTTAAGGGATGCCTGGGTTGGAGGGATGTTCTCCAAAGTGCTGGACTTCTGTGAGAAAAGGTGTTTCCTAGCATCATTTACCTCCATACAGTCACTCGTTCGGTGGTACATCAGCACCACAAATCGCTCTATCAGTGACCTTGATCCTTCACTGACCTCACTTGGCATGGCCAGGAGTTCCTGCAGAGCACCAGTGACCTCTGGGAAAGACTTCCAAGTCTCCCAGGCTGTCTTCTTCCCTCTGCCAGCAAATGCAGACACAGTGTCACACCCAGTGAAAGCGTGGAAGACAGGGAGAGTCAGGCACTTGGCAGGAGTCATTGTGGCAACGATTTGGTGAATAGCAATGTATCGGAAGCTTGGCCCAACACCAAAGGCAACCCAGAGCTCATCAGGAGCCACGTAGAGCTGGAAGTTGCCTTCTCGAATGGACCTGATATACCGTAGAAGGAGGAGCTCCAATGACAAGGTCTTGTACCAGTAGTCAAAGTGAACACTGGCCTTTGCTCGCTGAATACACCACTCCTCAAAAGATACACTGTCAGGTGGCATGGCATTATCAGATATGCATTCGGCATTGTAAGCTTGTTGTAGGAGTGTATAGAGGCTTGCAGCCGTGACCTGGTGTGCATGACGGGTCTTGGTGACATGGTTAGCATGTATGAAGGAATTGGCAGTGCCCGAACTTGCAATGTCAGCCTGGACCAGGGCATTGGTCCAGCCACTGTCTTCAAGCCAATCACCCAGCGTCTTCAACATGGCCATTTCGATGTGTAGACCACCGAACATAATCACAAATTGATCTTCTCCATGGGTGTCTGGCCAAGTCCATTGCACTTGTTTAGCAAGAGCAAACAGTGGTTGGTCAGCAGCAACAACAGGAATCTGACCAGGGTTCACATGTTGAACTGCTCTTCTGATGATGTCCATAGAGTGGCGAATCATTGCTACTGAATGTGCATTGTCAAGAAACAGAGGCAACAGTGCATTGATTGCTGCAGGTGGGATGACAGCTTGCTGAGAATCAGCATGGTAGGCAGACCACGATATCATGCCATCAATGGTTGACGTCTCAACAGCTGTCTTGACTTTTCTGAGCCACGCATACTCATCTTCTGTTGCAGTTGTAGAAGCCAGGAGGTTGGGAGGTCTCACAGGACCATGTGCTTGGGGCACAGTGAATTCCTTTGTCCGGAGGGTGGCTGGTGGCACAGCTGTGTAGGCTGATGGCAGAGGTGTCACTGACTTGGTGGAAGAGCCATCTTGACTTATCACTAGTACACCACGATCAGTTCCGCCATTTGTGTGTGACACATGCTGCATAAGGGAAATTCCTGTCCCGTGGAAGGAGTCTTTGGCTGTGGCAGAACTTGGATTATGGTCTATGTTGTCCACAGCTCCTGTTGTGAACAGTCCATCACGCAACTTTGGTGGGCACACAACATCCTCCATCCTAAATCGCTGGCAGACACCATTGGCAATATCTGATGTGATTTGCAACAGCCTGTCATAGGAAACACACAATCCCAGATTGAACAGTGAGTCAACTAGCACTCTACTTCTCGTGACTGCATGGATCTTGAGGGACAGATATAGTGGGAGAGGAGTTTCTCGTCTGTGCCTTGAACGTGCAGAGCTTGGTGAATCCTTGTTCTGTGTGTGCTTATTACTATTGAAGACCATCAATTGGGAGATTGATAGGGCAGCTTTTGTGGTGGTCTGATGTTCGATGTTTGTACCACCAAGTATCATGTTGACGAGAGCCAAGAGAGATTTCGGCACAGCTTCCTGCTGGCAGTTGTCCTGGAATGATCCATCAAAGGAGAAATTTGAATCAAAAATCTCTTTGCGCACTACCTGTGCTGCTCGCATTAAATACATTGCATCATTGTCATTCTGACAGGCTGTCATGAGAGCTGGTCCAATGTCCTTCTCAAAACTCAGTAGTGTGTCTCTTCCTTGCGAATATGCCTTCAGATGTGGAAGCTCAGAAAGCAGTCGATTTTTCAGCCTGGTCGTGTGGATCCGATTATCTACGGTCAGACCAAGTTGTTCCAGTCTGGTCTTGTACAACTTAGCGATGTCTGTCAATTTGAAGACTGGAGCACTGTTCTCATCACTGTTCATGTCTTCCAGATATGCCACTAACTGAGCAAAGGCTATGCCATGCAGGCGAGAATCATCTCCATCATCTCCATTGCCTTTCGATGCAGCCTGCCTGGCCTTGTAGTTGTTGTACAATGAACAAAGACAAGAGTGATGGTACTTGGCTTCAATAGCAATCATGTCACCTTCTGCAAGCTTGGCCAACAGAGCAGTGTCCTCAAGATCAAGGGCACACTTTCGCACATTTGCGTCGATGCTGTAAGTTGATGCATTATGGAAACTCGAAGAACCTGCTGCAGGCTTATCGCAAAAGAAGCAAGTAGGCTCTGTGGACTGTGAATGTTGGTGCGCTGATCGCGTGTGAACAGAAGAGGTATTTTCATGTTGCTCTGTATTTAATTTCTTACTTAAGACATCATAAGCTCTTTTGATGAATTTAATTCGACAAGTCTTGTGCCACCCAGCATTATGTCTCCTCAAAGTGGATTCTATGCCATCTCCATCATCTAATCGTTCCAGGTTGAGGTCCATTGGCATGTGCTGAAGAGTACGGAACCGGGCAAGGTCTTCTGCCAGGGATACATAGCCACTACCAACAGATTGTTTTTTGGTGTTTCTGAGTGGACACTGTAAAGGTTCATCTGTAACTGCTTGGCAGAGGACACAAATGTCCCAGTTAGTGTTGGGGGCTGGCTTTGATTGCTTGGATGAAGAGGGCTGGGCTGTAGGGTCCACCAAGCTATGACGCTTTGACATGGTTGCGATGACACTGCAAGAGAAGGTTAAAAATGTTACAACATTTCTCAAGTATGTATAATAGCAGAAATGTCTTGTCTTATACCTGAAGGAATTATAAAACATACATGTATCCTAATATAAGAATTATCAGAACCACATTTATGAATTAAATATGAATGTATAATGTATTAATATATTAATATAACAGCATTATTTATCAAAAACATAAGTCAGATTAATTTTCTTTCCTAGTGTACTTACAACCAAAGTTTTCTTGCACCCCTGGAACCAACCGCAATCTCAGGTGCATCGGGAGTAGACATCCTTCACTGCACTGAGAGAAACAAGAATGCTCACACACTGTCTTCCTCAAACAAATATTTACTTAATGTACCTTTCAACAATATGGTAATTGATTTCAATACTGTGATTCTAAAAGTTAACTTAATGGCTAGAATACTCACAGGTTATCCCAAGGTTTCTTGCACACCAGTAATGATCCGTGACAGTGATGGGCAGGTGCCGTGTCCAATATAAGGAGGTGGAGCACTATAGCCAACATACCAAGAGAAAAGGCACATCTGTCTCCACGGTCTCAATCAAAAATGTATTAACATAAGTGTTAAAGCCTGGCTGGCTGTTGAGCAAAGTTGAGCTAAGCTGGCTAACAAACAGCTAGCTAGCTAGCTAGCAAGCTAAGTTTGGTTTCAAGAATTATTAAGTACAGTACACCTGTAGCTATCAAGAGATGTGATATCCTTTACATTGCAAAACTGAAGTCTATACTGTGTTCAATCATTCAACTGACTTAGCTCACAAATTACTAATTTTAACAACATTCAGAAGATTACTAATAATATTGTTCAATTATTCAATCACTTTACCTGTTAGAGGTTTGTCAGAATATCCATGTCAGAATATTCCTGCCAGAAGTTGTCTCTCCTGCAGACTGTAATGTTAGCCTAGGCTACTCATCATGTCACCCACCCTACTGACAACTCTAATGTAATTAGCTACTGATAGAGGGCCACCTGGACCTGGTGGTAGTTCTGATCCTAGATAAAAATTAAATAACCACATCACAGTTAATAATAACAGAAAGTACAAAGGTATAGAAGAACATTATGGGGAACATGGATACAATTAAATAAATATTTATTGTCTTTTTTTAGATATTTTTTACCTTGACCTTAAAATAAATGCATTTTCTTGAATTCTATTGATCTCAGTATCACCAACTGACTGGGCACCCAAAAATTAGTGGGAAATGACACCTTAAATGTTCTTCTACTGTGTTTGGTTCCAAAGTTAAGCATTTTTCAATATTTTCGGCAGCCATTTAGAATTTGACCTCTACCGGGCCTCAGGGGTCAAATCTGACTTGACACCACATCTGAAAATACACCTCATGATATCATCTAACTATGGTAGAAGTTTCATGCTTTTTTGAAAAAGTGCACAATACCTCTTGTATTGGGGTATAAGCCGCTGTACTATTATGTCATATTGTCTCTTGTAATGCTTGTGTTGGCACCGTTTGTTTTACATCACCATTCCGTACATCACCTAATCAACATGAGTTAGACTTTAATTATATTAGCGCCCCTCACTTCACGGGTGTGATTTTTTTTTTTTTACCTGAGAGTGTGTGGCACCTTGTCTTCCCATGTAGTAATGTCAATGTTGACACATCAACCTCCTCTTCCATGTTTTCCTCTTTAATGTGTGTAGGTTGTGGTTCCTCCTTGACCAGACTGGACCTCCTCTCCTCATGTTGTGAGGGTTGTGGTTCCTCCTTGACCAGACTGGACCTCCTCTCCTCATGTTGTGAGGGCTGTGGTTCCTCCTGGACCAGACTGGACCTCCTCTCCTCATGTTGTGAGGGTTGTGGTTCCTCCTGGACCAGACTGGATGTGCTCTCCTCATGTTCAGGGGAAACCTCTTTACACACAGACACAAGGAGGAGAGAAGAAACCTCTTTACACACAGACACAAGGAGGAGAGAAGAGCTATGGCATCAGCACAACTACTCAAAGTGCTTTTCTAAACGTATGACATTTATTCTCCTATTTCTTGATTTGTCAGCTCAACAAACCTGGTTTGTATAATATGACTTGTGGCTGTAAAAGGACGTCCAGAAGTTTGTCTTGTCTCTTCAGCAGAGTTTCTAGTGTCTCCATCTCTCTCTGGAAGAAGCTGAACATGAATCCTGCAGCAGTGCTGAGGCGCTCCAACACAAACACTCTGACAAGCTTCAGCTGACCAGCATCACTCGGCTGTTTTTCCAAAACACACAATATCTCCTCTCCCACCGACGTCAGGTGTTCATTTATCGACAGCCTCAGCCTTAGAGAGTCCGTTTGACGCATTCTACCTCGTTTGTAAGACATTTTTCACCACGCTCATTTGTTCCTAGCCGCCATGAAAAACAACACGCATGCACAACAACGTGGTTCGCGCATGCGCAATAGCAGCAGCTTCTTCTTTGCTTTACGGCAGATGGCAACCATGGCAACCAGTTTTTGGTGCATTACCGCCACCTTGTGGCCCAAATCTTGGATCAACCTAAAATCTCTCTTTACTACTATGCTATATCAAATCCCTCTTTCAACCAATATGTGGTTATGGCACTGCTCAAAAAATGTGATAACTAGTCCTTACCCGTTCAAATATATGAACACCAAATTATCTACACTAGTGTGGGTACAGTGTAGTGATGTAATAGATCCTATTATTGATGTATTTTGAGGTGTAGGCCTAATCAGTCTGGTGTCAGAGGCGCTTGCCCGGTGTTGGGTGAAATCAGAGTAATCTAGTAAGAGAGTGGTGACATGCTTTGATCTCGCCGCAAAGCGGGTACCTATGGGGCGATAGTTCCAAACATTGCTCCTATGGCTGGAACTATTCCATTGAGATATAATGAGCACTTCCGCATTCCATTGTTACAATGAGAGTCAACGGGAGTGTCATTACTCTCTTACTAGATTACTCTGGGTGAAATCACCCCTCAGCTAAAGACCCGCGTGCCACTTTCCCGTGGGGTGCATACGTTGATTAGACATACCAACAGTCCTAGTAACCCATGCTGTGGGTTAAAATCACCCGTGGCGGCTTAAATATCACCGTGCCAGTGTGCAGTTAGGACTTAGGGTTAGGTTAGGGTTTTGGATAGGGTCTCGGACTCATGACTGCATAGGACTGTTGGTAGGCGTATAACATATGGACCCGCAAGTATAGCACAGGAAAGGTGCAATTCTGGGGCACTGGGCAAGTGTGGTTGGCTCGATGGCACAGATTGGGCAATGCCCTTGGGAAATGTAGGCCCCTCCCACTGATTTAGCTAGCCAATGATCACGTGTAAGTAATTAAGAGGGGAATGGGGATTTATCCCCCAAAAAGCATGTGTTTGCAACAAACGTCTAAATATTCCGCATTTGCGGCGCCCCCTATGGATGAAAATGAAAATGGAAAAAATCATGGACGTAAAATGTTGAGGTAGTCATACTGTACATAGGCCTGTACATAGCATTATGTTATGTGTAGGCCTGTGTGTGTGTGTGTGTGTGTGTGTGTGTGTGTGTGTGTGTGTGTGTGTGTGTGTGTGTGTGTGTGTGTGTGTGTGTGTGTGTGTGTGCGTGTGTACATGTGCGGGTGAGTAGTCTTATAGTATGGGTGTTCATTACACCCTGTGGCCACTGGGGGCGCCAGTGAGTAATTTATGTTAATTTATGTTAATTGATTCATACATTCCATACATTCCATAATCATATTGTATATATCATAAAAATCATATTATATTATAATTATTATTATTATTATTATTATTATAATCGTTTTATTTATGTATGTGATGTATTGCCATGCTTTTTGTTGTTGCTTAAGTGTTAAGCTTAAGTGTTTTACATTAAGTGCTTAAATCTCCCCATCTCTCCCTCTCTCTATGTCCCATGCATGTCACAGCCTGTGACCCCCCTCATGTGGGTCTGTCCCACAGATCAGACAGACATGCCGGCTCCCAGGTGTGAATAGGACAATAGAAATGTAGATTAACCTCTGTGTGGGGTGAGGGGTGGGGGATCCCTTCTCTTTTACAACTGCCAGGTGGCAGTTGTAACCGGGGGTGGGGGCCATTCTCTTTTAAGTGCCAGCTGGCAGTTGTAACCCCCTCCCCCTCAAAACATTGTTTGTTGTGTTAATGTGTTAATTAGATGAAGTTAAAACCGGGGGTGGGGGCCATTCTCTTTCAAGGGGTTTGTATGCATATGAACCTCTGTGGGGGCTAGGGGTGGGGGGGTCCCTTCTCTTTGAAAGTGACAGGTGACAGGTGACAGGTGCCAGGTGACAGGTGACAGATGACAGGTGACAGGTGACAGGTGACAGATGACAGCAGCTGACAGCTGACAGGAAAACACACAGCTTGGGTGTTGGTTTAGCCTTAACATTGCAATTTCCAGGTGCATATATACGTTGGAGTATTGGGTGTACAGTAGGTGTACACTATTGAGTATAGGTATGGAAAAATAAAAGTATGAATAAATTATGCAAATTTAAAAAGAACATTAATTTAAGCAAAACTTATAATGAAAAAATAAAAAATGAAAAAATGAAAAAATAAAAATAGAAAATAAAAAACACTTACAAAACATAAAACAAGAAAAAAAGTTTAAAAAAAAAGAAAAAAAGAAAAACTTAGTAAAAAGTTACAAAACAAGTTAAAAGTTAAAAACTTAAACAAATAAAGAAATGGAGAAAAATGAAAAAATCAAGAACTTTTAGTGTAAATGTGGTTTCTCAATAATTGTACTGCCTATGTACGTGTGAACTCGTAATGAAGAAAGCTTGAACTAGCTTGGGTGTTGTAGATGCCGCAAATATGTTCGAAAAGGTTTGTACAATGGTTAGTTAGAGGGGGTGGTCTACTGTGTGGGTGGGTTGTGTATGGGGGGTTGGTCTACTATGTGTAGGTGTAGTCTAGTGTAAATGTGGCGTATAGCTGGTACTGCAAGGTTTAAACATCAGGATGGTCTGCTGTCTAGCTTTTCTTTTTTGTCTAACAGATTTGTCCATTTTATGGTGTAATTCCATTTTTGTCCCATAGACTATGGATCTAATAATGTAGGTGTAATTCCTCATACAGCCACTACAGACCTGTAGGGGGTTTCAGCCTCCTAGTGCAATTAATCTATTTATTTTTCGTCCCAGTGGTTCAGAGGACATCCCCTCATCCACGGGCCCTACAAGGGGGGTGTAATACCAGTTTTGGCCCATAGACTATGGATTTGAGCATCTCATCGGGGTAATACCGGTTAACACCACTACACCCCAATGCATCAGGGTTTCAAGCCCTCTAGGGGAGTGGATCTCAGTCTGCTATTATTTGGTATCCTTCAGACATGATGAGGCTCTTACATGTAACATATCTGTCCTCTCTAATTATATTACAATATGGTTATGTTATGCTCATAGGGAACAGTGGTTCGAGCAGTAATTATTGTCTTCAGACAATGTATGATCAGGTTATTAACCAAACATTACAGAACAACAATCTGTAACAAACAACAATCATACAACAGCAGAAAAACAAGACAATACGTGACACAACAAACAAAAAATACTAAAACAAAATAAATAAACTACACAGCAGACAAGACAATATGTAACAAACAGATGTGATAAAAACACGAAACAAAATCAAAAACTGGACAAAACACAACAAAACAAAAACTTGACAAAACACAACACAAACGAAAAATACTAAAACAAAATAAATAAACTACACAGCAGACAAGACAATATGTAACAAACATATGTGATAAAAACACGAAACAAAATCTAAAACTGGACAAAACACAACAAAACAAAAACTTGACAAAACACAACACAAACAAGAAATACTAAAACAAATATCATGACACAAAAGTAAACAAAATAAATAAACTACACATCAGACAAAACAAACTTGACAAAACAAAAAACTTTTTCAAAACAAAAACACAAAACACACATTAAACAAACATCATGACACAAAAGCAAAACAAAAATTATACAACAGCAGAAAACAAAACAAAAATGACACAAAGCAAACAACAAAAAACATAACACAGCAGCAATACGAAACAAAATCAAAAAGGCTATACACCAGACAAGACAATATGTAACAAACACATGTGATAAAAACACGAAACAAAATCAAAAACTGGACAAAACACAACAAAACAAAAACTTGACAAAACACAACACAAACAAAAAATACTAAAACAAAATAAATAAACTACACAGCAGACAAGACAATATGTAACAAAAATATGTGATAAAAACACGAAACAAAATCAAAAACTGGACAAAACACAACAAAACAAAAACTTGACAAAACACAACACAAACAAAAAATACTAAAACAAATATCATGACACAAAAGTAAACAAAATAAATAAACTACACATCAGACAAAACAAACTTGACAAAACAAAAAACTTTTTCAAAACAAAAACACAAAACACACATTAAACAAACATCATGACACAAAAACAAAACAAAAATTATACAACAGCAGAAAACAAAACAAAAATGACACAAAGCAAACAGCAAAAAACATAACACAGCAGCAATACGAAACAAAATCAAAAAGGCTATACACCAGACAAGACAATATGTAACAAACACATGTGATAAAAACACGAAACAAAATCAAAAACTGGACAAAACACAACAAAACAAAAACTTGACAAAACACAACACAAACAAAAAATACTAAAACAAAATAAATAAACTACACAGCAGACAAGACAATATGTAACAAACATATGTGATAAAAACACGAAACAAAATCAAAAACTGGACAAAACACAACAAAACAAAAACTTGACAAAACACAACACAAACAAAAAATACTAAAACAAATATCATGACACAAAAGTAAACAAAATAAATAAACTACACATCAGACAAAACAAACTTGACAAACAACTTTTTCAAAACAAAAACACAAAACACACATTAAACAAACATCATGACACAAAAACAAAACAAAAATTATACAACAGCAGAAAACAAAACAAAAATGACACAAAGCAAACAGCAAAAAACATAACACAGCAGCAATACGAAACAAAATCAAAAAGGCTATACACCAGACAAGACAATATGTAACAAACACATGTGATAAAAACACGAAACAAAATCAAAAACTGGACAAAACACAACAAAACAACAACTTGACAAAACACAACACAAACAAAAAAAATACTAATACAAATATCATGATACAAAAGTAAACAAAATAAATAAACTACACATCAGACAAAACAAACTTGACAAAACAAAAAACTTTTTCAAAACAAAAACACAAAACACACTTTAAACAAACATCATGACACAAAAACAAAACAAAAAATATACAACAGCAGACAACACAAGAAAAAAAATAATAACTTGACAATGAAGTATATGACTAAACGTGTAGCTAGATGGAATAGGGGGGTGTACACAGACATGACCTGATACCCATACATGTCCAGATCAGGCGGTTATAGCACCACCAGCAGGTGGTTTTTGCTAAAACCCATTTTATTTTGGAACAAAATGGCTCAAATCATCAGATACCCTCCACGGCTAAGAAGAAAGGGACTATAATGTAGCACATTAAAGTGCTATCATGAGGCCCACAACCTGACAGGGCCGGTTTTTATCTAGTATCTAGGCTAGTTTCATCTATATAGTTGTATCTAGTATACAAGCTTTTGCTCAATATTACAAATTATTTACAGTTTTTATTTTATTTGTAATGATACGATGTTTTGTGGAGAAAACGTATAATTCCTACATAGGCAGGGGTTATCGATGTATACAAAAACATCTACGTGGATCAATTATCCTGGGATTATTTTTAGTTCTAAGATTATATTCTTGAAAAAGTTGCTAAACTCTGTTGTTAAATGCTAAACGCCTATTGTTTTCTAGATCTACAGTGATCTGTATAGATAGTTTCGTCAGTGATAGATAGTAAATCCTTCACCATCAATCACCAGGCATTTTTGACTCATTCACTCAGTTGTTCTCTCCCATTATATTATGACTAGTACATTATTCAACCAATACCAATAACTATTAACTAATAACTATTTTGCAACTCAAATTTGGAATAATTGTTAATTTCAGCTATTTTATCATTTTTCAGACATGCTCTCTATCCATTTTGTAACTGTGCAAACCTCTGTAGTGGTAAAAGACCCCCATACTTCACCATTCCCCCTGGTGGGTAGATAATTACAGTGCCCTAACAGCATCCTCCATCTGATTTCACCAGTCAATGGTCTATATGGTCTATCAGAGATACAGGACAGCAACATTTTTGAGTATTGGGTATTCTGAGTACATACACAAATTAACTTCAGTGACATATCCAACACTCATTCTACCATTACATTCTGGTTAAAACATGGTTTCCCCCCCTATTATCTCACTAAATTGATCCCTAGGGGGTATTGTATGGAAAAAAGCACACATCTATGGCATGAAATCTGATGTGGAACACCGTATCTTAACATCTTAGTCAAAATAATAGGCTAAATCATCAGTTCTCAATCCTGGCTGAGGATAGTAGGTAAATTAGGTCACTAGATAATTTGCTCACCCAAAGTTGGTGTGAAACTTCACAATATACAATAAATATATATATATTTATGTCATGGACTAGTAAAATATAGTGTAAGGGGTGCATTGGGGTAAATAAATAGGCATTTTCGGTTTATAAAGACCTAAAGAGCCCTGAAGATACTGTATTAATGTTAAAGCTCTGCATAATATAGATCCAGCTACCACTTATTGAACACTAAGGGCTGATTGTTTTAATGATAGACACAATATTTCTGACTTTTGACACCCTGATATATGACTTGTGTACTCTCTGTCACAACTGGTCAATACAAAATATACCAATTATGTACAGATTTGGTGTCTCTGCATCTTTACACAAAAATATTATAGCGTTAGGAGTGATGAAGACGATCATGGTATGAATTCTATCAGGGGTTTTCTAGGGGGAGTTTTGAAAAGAGTCAACAAGTTGGCACATTAAACTTGAAAATACTACATTCAAGTTGTTTATGTTTGGGCAAGGGTCACAATTTCAGACACAATTACTCCCCCATCACTGGGGAACACAGTCATGTGGACACAGTCACTGTACGTTTTACATACATAAACTATGTTGTTCATGGTGTAAATAAAAAATATTATACATTGAGTCACTAATATGACTTAATATAATAACCCCTTTTGACTAGACCCAATCACTCTTTGTATCACCAAATTCTTCTATTGTCGTCTATTCTACACACAAAGTATGAAGTGAAATGCTAAACCCCTCAAAAGAGACTGACCCCTAAACCAAGCCAAGCTACCAGAGCTGTTTCATAAAACAGATACTGATGTTAAACACATACAATGTTGCAGAAATGATTTGCACTAACAAAATGACAACAAAATATACACATTTTTATGATTGCATATTTTATTACGACTGCATATTTAGGAATATTCACAGTAGTCACTGTAGATGGTATACAATATCAGACCAATATTTGTCTCAATACAGTACATACAACATACAATGTGTACTATGTAATAATACGAGGGCAGAAAACTGTATGCAATATATGCAACTATACAATTGTTTCATTATGTGCATAACTTATACGTGCCGCATTAGCTATATCTTAGATTTTTGTGTGTATATAGGGTAAATCCTTCAACTCATTTAGGTACGATTCACAGATTTTATGGATTCTGGACACTGGTGCTACAACTCCGTGAGTTTCCAACACCTGCACGAGTCCTGGTAGAAATTCATCAGTCCATAGCTTGTTCGTTAAATCTTTAAAATGATTGTAGAAGTAATATCTAGGTGTATCACCCAAACACGGGTGTTCGGTTTGACTAGAATGGTTTATCTGACAACCGTTGCAACTTTCTCTCATCTGTTCAGTTATAGCCTCGTCGAGTAGTTAGCACCGATACTGTTATTAATTAAAATCATGAATATCGAAGCCTCGGTCGATCACTAAACACAAACACCTTTGTTATAAACATAATATTTCAAGTGCCAAACCAGGCAAGGATCTAGTCCTACACCTACAACATAGCAGAATAAAATAAAACGTACTGGTTTCCAGGTGGTCGTCAGGTTCCTGTTTCTGTACAGTGCAGGCTGGTTGTGGAGAACTCATGTTCACCAGCAGGCTGGACTCCACACACTGGTCTGGAATGAAGGAATTGAAGGACTTAAACATAAAGAAAGTAAAAATATGAAACGTGGAATGCCTGAGAAATACCCTATATGTATAATAGTGTCATCTTGTGATATGGTGTGATAATTTGATAATTTGTAATCATTCTGGCACCTGGGCATGTGTATTTGTACACATCGCCAGACAGCACAAACACTCATCCTCTTAATTTGAACACAAATGTCCATTTATTAAGAATCAAAAGTGTGAAAATAGAAAAAGAATCATGTCAATCTTAACTGACAAATATGATATACAATTAATGAACTATGACGTCAATGCAAAATACAAAACCTGAACTAGCTTCTGTGAGACTACAGTTATTTATGTAACATCAATTCACTCATACTCATACTACTTTAAATGCTGAGTATGAGGTATAAAATACAGCAGCCTTGTGTTCATAAAACAGAAAGATTGGGTAAGACTGACATTATGTATCTTTCAGGACCTTTCACTGCTTCGTCTCAACCATTACTCAATGGCTCTGGTCTCAGCCACCGCGGTGGATATATATATATATTTTTTTTTAATGTTGCCACTACTGTTGGAGCAGCCATAAACTACCAGCCAACCTAAAGCCATAAAAAGCAGGTAAAAGAGTAACGTTTGAGGCAGACTAACATCAGTCACTCTGCCGTTCACTATAGTAGAAGAGGTGCGCCTGGTGAGGGTTTAAACCCCGCAGCTATGTCGAGTCCGCCTACAGGAAATACGTAAGCTGCGACCATGAGACCCGTTTCTGGATTCGTCTATACAGGTTGTTAATGGTGTGGTCACATATTAGGCTAATTACTCAAATTGCTCAACATACAACTTTTAGCAACCAAGCTGGATTTCATCACCATTTCTGGGTTCATGAAAATTCCAGTACAGACACACACGCACGCACGCACAAACACACAATGCTACAGTACAGTACGGTACAGTACAGCCCTGTACACAAGGGTACAGTACTGTACAGTATGGTAAGGCACAGTACAGTACTGTAGTTTGCTACAGTACAGTACAGTACAGTACAGTACAGTACAGTACAGTACAGTACAGTACAGTACAGTACAGTACAGTACACTGGACTGCAGTACAGTACATTACAGTAGCGTAGAGTACAGCACAGAGTATTACAGCACAAATGAGTACAGTACAGGTAAGTACAGTACAGTACAGTACAGTTCGCTACAGTGCAGTATGGCACAGTACGGTACAGTATTGTACAGTACAGCACAGTACA
Organism: Electrona antarctica; assembly: GCF_951216825.1. Classification (NCBI taxonomy): domain Eukaryota; kingdom Metazoa; phylum Chordata; class Actinopteri; order Myctophiformes; family Myctophidae; genus Electrona; species Electrona antarctica. The sequence goes on along the minus strand of NW_027636995.1, from coordinate 2,913,008 downwards.
GTATGGTACAGTACATTAGGCTACAGTAGAGTACAGTGCAGTACAGTACAGTACAGTATGGTTAGGTACAGTACCGTACAGTATGCTGCAATACAGTACAGTATTGTACTGGGTCCAGTCCCAGACGGCACGACACATGCACGTTATGAGTATAATTTTATCACCATAGATTTCACTGTGTAGGCTAGTTTATGAATGGAACACATTGATAAAGGTCCCCCTGCTGCGTTTCCAATTGCTGCGGATGAGTGTGAAGGCAAACCGCAGCAAATTAAATATGCAAGAATCCCAATCTCTCCGCCCATTCGCATTGAGTCTACCGAAGTATTAGGTGGGAATGTGACCTTACTGTAGCTGTTTAATCAGTGCTGTGAGTCTTTATAGATTATTGTTGCATGGGATTTGGTACAGTTCATAGTGAAATATTGCACCCCATTCGACTGTTATCTCTCTATTGAATAGGCGAAATCATCCGTTATCAGCACCTTTGAATAGGCCCAATATGGCCATACTGGCATACTCACTGTTTCAGTATGTCATTATCACCTATTGTCATTATCACTGATTACCTCTTACTTCATTCTGTTTTCACTACATGCACTTGGAGTCTGCATTCAATATTTTGGAGTTTGAAGCATACATCCCGATTCATGTCCTCAGTGAATGGAGTTTGACTTGCTTTCTGTGGTTGCTACACCCCAGGGAGGACAGTATAGACAGCATTACTAGTATATCTATTTATGAAGGAAATAAGCTAATCGTGATTGACCAAGATAAGGGTACTTAGACATTATCTTCTTAGGTTGTTTTTTCCTGACCACAAATGATACGAATATAATACATAATAATGATAATCAACTTTATTTGTATAGCACATTTTTGCAACTCAAAGTGCTTTACAAAGCAATAGAGAAATAAAGAAAAGTAAAGACATAACAAAATATTAAAATAATAGCAGTTATGCAATACAGTGAGGACATGAATAACAACTTTTAATGTTAAAAGCTCAACTGAAAGCAAGAGTGTAGAAGTAGGTCTTGAGCAAAAATGTCCACAGAGCCTGCCTGTCGAAGGTATAGTGGGAGTTTGTTCCACGCCGTCAGCCTGTAGAAGCAGAAAGCTGCTTCACCTTGTTTTATAGTTCTCTTTTAGTATAGGCACATCAATCAGGTCAGCAGTGGAGGACCACTATTACCCGATGTCCGACTTTCTTGAGGCCCAACAACAGTGTTATTTAGACAGATGCCAGGTTCATGGTTCACCTGGTGTCCTAGTTCATTGAGGGCCTACCTACACCATCTCTCTGCATTCCATGTGATTATTAACCTTGCGTATTTAAATTAGCTCTGGATAAGATTGTCTGCTAAATGTCTAATTGGTAAATTGACAAAGTTTAACATGTGGTAATTGTCATATTGTGTGACTCATATATGCTTATATCTATGATTTGTCATAAATGTGTAGAAGGAGAAGTAGTCCGCACACTGCTTCGTAGCTCCCACAGGAAATGTATTTATTTAAGGATGACGTTTCGACCCCTTGTGGGTCTTCGCCAGGTATGAGTACAACAACGTAGGCGTGTTATATACAGATAGGGGCAAGTTTAACAATGAACAAGCCACTGTTTGCAATGACGATAATTACACTGACACACCCACCACGTCTATGAAGTCAGGCCGAGTAGTGTCAAGCCAAGAACACAGAGTAAAACTTCTAGAGGCACTAAGGCCAACTGTTATAATATAATATAAAAGTCAAGGGTAAGGTGGTACAGACTGAGGTACAGAAAAACTGAAAAAAAGAAAAGAAGTGCTACGTATATATATATATATATATATATATATATATATATATATATATATATATATATGTAGAGAAAAGGGTTTCATATAGCAAAGCACAAGAGTTCTTAAAACGTTCTATACCTTGAGTCAATGTCACTGTGGAAGGAGATATAAGGTGTCGAACTTAAAAGAGGGTCAAAGGCAGCTCCAGTTGAAGTAGAAACAAATCCTTTATTTAATTAATTCATTAGATATTAAAAACAAAGGTTAAAAACACGAACAACACGTTTCGGCCTGCATGGGCCTTCATCAGGGTCAACAGAAAAAACGATTTACTGCAACCAAACACAATATAACACTGCAAAAAAGAAAATCAAAACACAGCCTACATGAAGTGACCAGAATAAGGAAAATAATACATGTGTGGATTACTTGAAAGGGAGAGGAAAATAAATCCTCGTATCAGAAGTGAAATTGACCAATGCATTTGCCAAAAGCTCTAACTAAAGTGGTTCGTCCACTGTGTGACTCCTCATGTGTGTTTTAAGTGTTTTTATTTTTCTGAAGCATATGCCACAAACTGTACAAGAAAATGTTTTTCCCCCCGTATGAGTCTCCATGTGCTTATTTAGATTACTTTTTACCTTAAAGCCTTTGCTACAAACGTTACAAGTGAAGGGCCTTTCCCCATCCCCTGTATGAGTCCTCATGTGGTAAGTTAGACGACTCTTTAACATAAAGCCTTTGCTACAAACTTTACAAGTAAAGGGTTTTTCCAACGTATGAGTCCCCATGTGCTCTTTAAGATTTCCGTTTAACCTAAAGCCTTTGCTACAAACGTTACAAGTAAAGGGCCTTTCCCCTGTATGAGTCCTCATGTGTTGTTTTAGAATAAAGTTGCTACCAAAGCATTTGCCACAAACTGTACAAAGAAAGGTCATGTCCCCTGTATGCATCCCCATGTGTGCCTTAAGAGTACCCACTGCTGTAAAGCTTTTGTTACAAACTTTACAAGTGAATGGCTTTGCCCCTGCATGAGTCCTCATGTGGTTAATTAGATTATGCTTTGAACTAAAGCCTTTGCTACAAACTTTACAAGTAAAGGGCTTTTCTCCTGTATGAATCCTCATGTGCACTTTTAGATTACTTTTTTGACCAAAACCTTTGCTACAAACTTTGCAAGTAAATGGGTTTTCCCCCATATGAGTGGTCATGTGGTAAGTTAGACTCCACTTAACTCCAAAGCCTTTGCTACAAACTTTACAAGTAAAGGGCTTTTCCCCTGTATGAGTCCTCATGTGCTGGTTAAGATGTGCCTTCGTATTACACATTTTGCCACACTCTGTACAACTAAACCTTTTCTTCCCTGTGTGACTCCTCATGGAATCAGTTTGTTTCGTTGTTTTCAGGTCCTGGGACAGCTTGTTGCTCAACGACCAGGCTGGACCTTTCACATTTTGTGTCTTGTGTGATATCGGTGTGTTTAAATCTGATGGACCTTCCCTGGTCTCCTCTAACTCATCACTGTCAGATTTATTCTCTGATTCAGAAGAGTTTAAAGACAGGAGCTGGTTATCACTAGTTGGCTCCCACTCATCACTGTCAGATGCATTGTCCGATTCAGAAGAGTGTAAAGAGAGGAGCTGGTTATCACCAGTTGGTTGTGATGTTTCACAGTCCTCTACATCAGCTTGTGTATCCATGTGTTGAGTTGAAGTGCTGGCTAGAGGCTCTGTCTCTCTGCCTTCATCATCATCATCATCATCATTATCATCATCACTTTGCACTGCAAGTAATGTCAATGTTGACCCGTCATCCTCCACTGATCTTTGAAGTAGCTTCTGTTTAATCTGTAAAGACTCTAGTTCCTCCTGGACCAGACTGGACCTCCTCTCCTGATGTTCAGGGGAAAGCTCTTCTTTAGGCAAAAGATAAAATGAAAGAAATCCATTAAATGTTGAACTTAAAGGGTAAGACCACTTTTTTGAGGTTTGGGTTGTGTAGTTACCTTGCCATGATGTAACTCCATGTGGACAAGAAATAAAAAATAATTGCTCCAGTGATTAGAAATTGATAATTCAAAATATGCTCCTCATTGACTTACATTGTACGCTAAAACAGCTCTCAAAGTCACTATTTTAGTATGTAAACAAACACAAACAAAGTTGATTCAGACAATATAGAGCATCACCAAAACTCATGTAGTTTTATTTTTTCATAAAAATGTTAACTTCCTGTTGATTTGTCCATTTTATTAGGAAGCAAACCCGGACTGGATCCGTGGATACGGATCCAGATCTTCAAATAGTAAAATCAACAGAAAGTTAACATTTTTATGGAAAAAATAAGTTTATGTACTAAAAGAGTGACTTTGAGAGCTGTTTTAGCATACAATGTAAGTCAATTTCTAATCACTGGAACATTTCTTTTTAATTTCTTGTCCACATTTGGAGTTACATAATGGCAAGGTAACTACACAACACAAACCTCAAAAATGTGGTCTTACACTTTAACATTTTCCATGCAGTGTTTCCTCTGTTGTACTACAAGGAAGTAAACACTTCAGACAAACATTTCCTCCAACTACCAGAGGAAATATTAGCCATGGTGATGCTCGTTTTTAACGAGCATGATGGCATACCTTCCCACTGTTTTGAGCGCCTTGCTACATTTACAAAGCTAACGTGTATATGAGCGTTCAGATTTAAAATCTTAAGTGCTCACCTCCGGGGCCACGGATGTTAGAATTTTGCACAGGTGGCTATTAGCACCCGTGCATCCCGTGTTCTTCAATAAAAAGCATTTTATTCCGATCTGTGGCCATTTTCTCAAGTTATATATCAGAGTGCAATACACCTCCCAACCGTTAGTGGTGCGTAGTTGAAAGCATGGTGGCCGGCGGTGGGAAAATAAATATGAATTATTGAACAACGCATAATGCAAGGTTGCTAAAACCCACCCGAGGAAAACTCGAACATCCGTGGCCCCGGGGTGAGCACTTTATATTTGAGATCTGAATGTTTATGTAGACTTAAATGTTGTAAATGTAGCAAGGTGCCCAAAACAGGCTGAAACAAAATCAACTCGATCAACTTTAACGTCATTCTCATTTATCCACAATTCTACTGTACTCTGTGCTTTACTACTCTGTATTGGACTGTACTCTGTACTGTACACTACACTGTACTATACAGGGCTCTCGGAGATAACACCTGGACCACTTTGGTGCAGACCTAACAACTGCAACGAAAGGTAAGAAAGCCTTCTAGCATGGAATTATCCTTTAAGTAATGAAGGAAGGAGGTTCTTCAATCCGATGCAACACATACTGATCTGAATACTACTTCCAGCTGTCTGTCATACAATACAGTAATAGAAATCAGTACAGTAATTGTAAAGAGTAAAACACTCTGTCTAAAAGCACCATTCCCAATAGTTATAAACACAAATAATGATCGACCAATATGGTTTTTGGCCGATATATCCGATCACCGATTAGTGGACAATCAAAAAGCCGATAGCCGATATTATGAGCAGATATGAATTTAAGTTAAAAAAAAATGTTTTTACAGTAACATAAATTCCAACACAAGAATTCCTTTAAATGCATTGGAGAATATTTATCGCTTATAAAAAAGGAAGTGCAAGAAGCACCAACATTGTTTCAGTAACACTTCCCCACTCCATCAAATGCAGCTTTAAAAAAAAAAAAAAAGTTCAAACATGTACTGTAGCAGCATATATATATTTTTTTCAATATCAATCTATCTATCTATCTATCTATCTATCTATCTATCTATGAATGCACCAAGTGTGTGTGTGTGTGTGTGTTTGTGTGTAAAAAGGCCTCTGCCCGGGCTCTGGACCGTCCCATGCCCAGCGTCCATATATGGAGCTGGCCTGTTCTGACCTCACAGCACTCCATATTATATCCCCTCTAAATGTCTGTGCACGCCACTGCCTCTCTCTGACTCCGTGTGTGTGTGTGTGTGTGAGAGAGGAGACATCAGTGCAGAGTGTGCGTCTGTAGAGCGGAGCCGTGTCTACTCCTCCGGGGGTGGAGCACTGGGAGAGTCAGACACGCAGCTATACATCTCCTTACAACCGTACACTACCGGATTTTCAATGAAAGTGGTTGTTTCACCATGTTTGCGCATTTATGAGAAATATAATAATCGGCCGTTTTTTTTCCGATTATTTGTTTTTAGCACCGATACTGTTATTAATTAAAATCATGAATATCAAAGCCTCGGTCGATCACTAAACACAAACACCTTTGTTATAAACATAATATTTCAAGTGCCAAACCAGGCAAGGATCTAGTCCTACACCTACAACATAGCAGAATAAAATAAACGTACTGGTTTCCAGGTGGTCGTCAGGTTCCTGTTTCTGTACAGTGCAGGCTGGTTGTGGAGAACTCATGTTCACCTGCAGGCTGGACTCCACACACTGGTCTGGAATGAAGGAATTGAAGGACTTAAACATAAAGAAAGTAAAAATATGAAACGTGGAATGCCTGAGAAATACCCTGCATGTATAATAGTGTCATCTTGTGATATGGTGTGATAAGAATAGCTGCAGATAATTTATAATCATTCTGGCACCTGAGCATGTGTATTTGTACACATCACCAGACAGCACAAACACTCATCCTCTTGATTTGATTTGAACACAAACGTCCATTTATTAAGACTCAAAAGTGTGAAAACAGAAAAAGAATCATGTCAATCTTAACTGACAAATATGATATACAATTAATGAACTATGACGTCAATGCAAAATACAAAACCTGAACTAGCTTCTCTGTGAGACTACAGTTATTTATGTAACATCAATTCACTCATACTTTAAATGCTTAGTATGAGGTATAAAATACAGCAGCCTTGTGTTCATAAAACAGAAAGATTGGGTATTGGGTAAGACTGACATATCTTTCAGGACCTTTCACTGCTTCGTCTCAACCATTATATATATTTTGTAATGTTGCCACTACTGTTGGAGCACCCATAAACTACACAGGTTCATCTCGATGTTCTGGGCATCTTTGTAATGTTAGTGCGACGCGTGCATTAAAATTGAACCGGTGCGTTTTTTGACGCGACGCAGACGCAACGCAACGCGTCCGGTGGAGCCCGGCCGTTAGGCAGACTAACATCAGTCACTCTGCCGTTCACTATAGTAGAAGAGGTGCGCCTGGTGAGGGTTTAAACCCTGCAGCTACGTCGAGTCCGCCTACAGGAAATACGTAAGCTGCGACCATGAGACCCGTTTCTGGATTCGTCTATACAGGTTGTTAATGGTGTGGTCACATATTAGGCTAATTACTCAAATTGCTCAACATGCAACTTTTAGCAACCAAGCTGAATTTCATTTCATCCATTAGGCGATAACATTTCTATAATAAAAGTTTACACTAATCACCATTTCTGGGTTCATGAAAATTCCAGTAGACAGACACGCACGCACGCACGCACAAAGCTACAGTACAGTACGGTACAGTACAGCCCTGTACACAAGGGTACAGTACTATACAGTATGGTAAGGCACAGTACAGTACTGTAGTTTGCTACAGTACAGTACAGTACAGTACAGTACAGTACAGTGGATTGCAGTACAGTACATTACAGTAGCGTAGAGTACAGCACAGTACAGTACAGTGGAGAACAGTACAGTACAATACAGTACAGCACAGCAAAGTACAGTACAGCAGAGTACAGTACAGGACTGCAGTACAGAGGAGTACAGTACAGCACAGTAGCATAGCGTCATGTAGCATACAGAGGAGTACAGTACAGCACAAAGGAGTACAGTACAGCACAGGTAAGTACAGTACAGTACAGTACAGTACAGTACAGTACAGTACAGTACAGTACAGTACAGTACAGTACGGTACAGCACAGCACAGCACAGTACAGTACAAAACAGAGGAGTACAGTACAGTACAAAACAGAGTACAGTACATATGAGTACAGCACAGTACAGTACAGTGGATTGCAGTACAGTACAGTAGCGTAGAGTACAGCACAGAGTAGTACAGTACAGTACAGTACAGCACAAATTATTCACACTATTCCCGCTAGGTTGCCACATTTGCGACATCCAAGCAACTTGGTATATAGAAACATTGCCACTTTCCATGCTTGCTTTCATACGGAAATAAAAACAAGCAAAACAATAAATAGGGCCACTCAGCCTAGTTGCTAAGTTTGCACTTTCCAAGCAACTTGGTACTGTATATGAAAAAATCATGGGTTGCCATTTTCCTTTCCAAGTAAAAAAACAAAAACATTATTGCCTTCTTCCCATTTGCAACGCGTGGCGCTAGGATGAGGCCCGCGGAATTCTAGTAATGGTCATGCCTGGGGTGACAAGCTACTAACTAACTGACGGGAAATGTACGTTTTCATTAGTAAATGCAACCTGCAGTCACAATAATATCGATTTGCATCTTTGCGACAGGCATAAACATTCTCCCCTTCCTCCCCACACACACAGGAACCGTTTGAACGTGGGTTTTGAATTTTTTTTTTAGAAATATTCAAATGTTCCCCTTACACATAAGATCGGTATTGGTCGATCGTGAGAAGAAATAATCTGTGATTGGGATCGGTCCCAAATAAACCTGATCAGAGCACGCCTACTGAAGTGGCAAAAAAAAAAAAACGTTCTGGCCTTGACAGCCCATACATCCAAAAAGAAAAGTCCCATTGGATTGCATTAAACTCACATTGCCACTCACTCACTCCAAAACATTTTGTTTTGTTTCTGAACCCACCCCCATCTGACCTAGAATAATGTATAGGCTGCTATAGTATGACTTTTAGACTTGAATTAATTAGTGATGCTTATTTTTGAGGGGCGCTATATATACAGGTTTAATGTTTGTTTTTAGTTTAAATTTAAATGATGTAAATTTACATCATATTGTCCCTCTTTACTTCATATTGTCTCTTGTAATGCTTGTGTTGGCACCGTTTGTTTTCACCATTCCGTAAATCAACATGAGTTAGACTTTAATTATATTAGCGCCTCTCACTTCACGGGTGTGATTTTTATGTTTTACCTGAGAGAGTGTGGCACCTTGTCTTCCCATGTAGTAATGTCAATGTTGACACATCAACCTCCTCTTCCATGTTTTCCTCTTTAATGTGTGTAGGCTGTGGTTCCTCCTTGACCAGACTGGACCTCCTCTCCTCATGTTGTGAGGGTTGTGGTTCCTCCTTGACCAGACTGGACCTCCTCTCCTCATGTTGTGAGGGTTGTGGTTCCTCCTTGACAAGACTGGACCTCCTCTCCTCATGTTGTGAGGGCTGTGGTTCCTCCTGGACCAGACTGGATGTGCTCTCCTCATGTTCAGGGGAAACCTCTTTACACACAGACACAAGGAGGAGAGAAGAAACCTCTTTACACACAGACACAAGGAGAGAAGAGCTATGGCATCAGCACAACTACTCAAAGTGCTTTTCTAAACGTATGACATTTATTCTCCTATTTCTTGATTTGTCAGCTCAACAAACCTGGTTTGTATAATATGACTTGTGGCTGTAAAAGGACGTCCAGAAGTTTGTCTTGTCTCTTCAGCAGAGTTTCTAGTGTCTCCATCTCTCTCTGGAAGAAGCTGAACATGAATCCTGCAGCAGTGGTGAGGCGCTCCAACACAAACACTCTGACAAGCTTCAAGTTCAGCTGACCAACATCACTCTGCTGTTTTTCCAAAACACACAATATCTCCTCTCCCACCGAGGTCAGGTGTTCATTTATCGACAGCCTCAGCCTTAGATAGTCCGTTTGACGCATTCTACCTCGTTTGTAAGACATTTTTCACCACGCTGATTTGTTCCTCTCCGCCATGAAAAACAACACTCATGCACAACAACGTGGTTCGCGCATGCGCAATAGCAGCAGCTTCTTCTTTGCTTTACGGCAGATGGCAACCATGGCAACCAGTTTTTGGTGCATTACTGCCACCTTGTGGCCCAAATCTTGGATCAACCTAAAATCTCTCTTTACTACTAGGCTATATCAAATCCCTCTTTCAACCAATATGTGGTTATGGCACTGCTCAAAAAATGTGATAACTAGTCCACTCCTTACCCGTTCAAATATATGAACACCAAACCAAATTATCTACACAAGTAAGACGCGCGAACGCGGGAAGCGAACGCAGCTCGTGAATTGCAAAAATAACAATTAGAATAAATTACGTAATTTTTTAAGTTTTTTTTAAGTTCTCTTTTTTTGTGTTTAAGATTTTTCTTAAGTTAAGTTTTTTTTTAAGTTTTTTTTTTTAAAATTTTTTCCTTGAAGCTTTTCCTTTTTAAGTTTTTTTTTTTTTTTTAAGTTAATTTTTTTTTTAAGTTAAGTTTTTTTTAAGTTTTTCCTTAAAGCTTTTCCTTTTGAAGTTTTTTTTTTTTTTTTAAGTTAAGTTTTTTTGTTTTTTTTAAAAGTTTTTCCTTAAAGCTTTTCCTTTTTAATTTTTTTTTTTTTTTTTAAAGTTAAGTTTTTTTTTAAGTTAAGTTTTTTGTGTGTGCGTTTTTCCTTTTTAAGTTTTTTTTTTAAGTTAAGTTTTTTTTTAAGTTAAGTTTTTTTTAAGTTAAGTTTTTTGTGTGCGTTTTTCCTTTTTAAGTTTTCTTTTTAAGTTAAGTTTTTTTTTAAGTTAAGTTTTTTTTAAGTTAAGTTTTTTGTGTGTGTGTGTGTGCGTGTGTGTGTGTGTGTGTGTGTGTGTGTGTGTGCGTGCGTGCATGTGTGTGTGTGTGTTTTTGTGTGTGATACAGCTGCGCCCTCTGGTGGTGGGCGGGTGGTGTTACAGCGTGACACACACACAGACACACACACACACACACAGACACACAGACGTGATCTGCTGGGTCTCATAGTAAATGCTCACTGCGTTCGCAACTAGTGTGGGTACAGCGTAGTGATGTAATAGATCCTATTATTGATGTATTTTGAGGTGTAGGCCTAATCAGTCTGGTGTCAGAGGCGCTTGCCCGGTGTTGGGTGAAATCAGAGTAATCTAGTAAGAGAGTGGTGACACGCTTTGATGTCGCCGCAAAGCGGGTACCTATGGGCGATAGTTCCAAACATTGCTCCTATGGCTGGAACTATTCCATTGTGATATAATGAGCACTTCCGCATTCCATTGTTACAATGAGAGTCAACGGGAGTGTCATTACTCTCTTACTAGATTACTCTGGGTGAAATCACCCCTCAGCTAAAGACCCGCGTGCCACTTTCCCGTGGGGTGCATACGTTGATTAGACATACCAACAGTCCTACAGTCATTAGTCCGACAACACCGTCGCTCCCCGACATGCGCTGCAGTTTAAAAGTAACCCATGCTGTGGGTTAAAATCACCCGTGGCGGGTTAAATATCACCGTGCCAGTGTGCGGTTAGGACTTAGGGTTAGGTTAGGGTTTTGGATAGGGTCTCGGACTCATGACTGCATAGGACTGTTGGTAGGCGTATAACCAAACATATGGACCCGCAAGTATAGCACAGAAAAGGTGCAATTCTGGGGCACTGGGCAAGTGTGGTTGGCTCGATGGCACAGATTGGGCAATGCCCGTGGGAAATGTAGGCCCCTCCCACTGATTTAGCTAGCCAATTACAATGTCAAGTCACCCCAGCTGTGATCACGTGTAAGTAATTAAGAGGGGAATGGGGATTTATCCCCCAAAAAGCATGTGTTTGCAACAAATGTCTAAATATTCCGCATTTGCGGCGCCCCCTATGGATGAAAATGAAAATAGAAAAAAGCATGGACGTAAAATGTTGAGGTAGTCATACTGTACATAGGCCTACTCTGTGTTTGTGTGTGTGTGTGTGTGTGTGTGTGTGTGTGTGCGTGCATGCGTGCGTGCGTGTATGTGTGTGTGTACATGTGCGTTCACATATCATCCAATTTATGGTAAAACAACACAACAAATATAATAACAAAGAACATGGACGACAATGTGAGCCATATTTATACCCGAAAATGATACAACTAAATTTACAACGTAATTGTTCTTAGAGAGGTTGAAGTGGTGGGGTGGGGGGGTGTTAATGGGTAACAGAAAAAAAAGAAAACAACAACAACGCATGTTGTCGGTACATTCCTCATCTCCTTGAGTTCACAATCTCGTCGACCGCCTCCCTCTCATTTCACTGAACATTATGGCCAGATTTTGGCCATGCAGGTCCCACTCCCTCGACCTCATTTCAGTCAGAGTTTAAGTCTGCTGGTTTGGCTTGCATCCCAAGTCCACATTCTCAGAGCAGGTTGGTGTTATATGGGTTTGGGGTAAAACGAGTCCACCTTCAGAGCAGGTTGGCGTTTTGGGTTTGGGGTAAAACGAGTCCACCTTCAGAGCAGGTTTGGCGTTTTGGGTTTGGGGTAAAACGAGTCCACCTTCAGAGCAGGTTGGCGTTATGGGTTCGTTTTGGTAAAACGACCATCGCGGTGGCGATGAAGAAGAGACGTCAGTGGAACATGGTGGTCATGGAGTGAGAACGGCAGAAAAAGCTGCATCACGCAACGTGCCGCATGGCCGCGCACACCGGAACACAGCCCGTCTACAAGCTCTAAAGCAGGGCTTCTCAAAGTGGATAACAGCCCGTCTACAAGCTCTAAAGCAGGGCTTCTCAAAGTGGGTGCCTTGGCACCCTAGAGTGCACTCTAGGGTGCCAAGCGCCGCATGCCAAAGCGCCAGCGCTCGCCCAGCAGTCTGCCGTCAACGAGGCGGATGCGTACAAGGGTGAGGTCGCTTCTCGCCCTCAGGCGTCTTAGGTGACATTCACACCAGAAAGCTTTATTGCGATTAAAACGAATCCTGCTGCGCATTGTCAGAAACTGCGCTTCGTTTGGCAGGTGTGAAGCCTCATTCGAATCCTAATGCGCAGCAAAGAACCGCATTCTACTTCGACCAAAAACGGGGGTTTCGCTTCGCTTCCAATCGCACTTGATTTCGATTCGGTGCAGGTGGGAATGCAATCCGCAGCAAATAAAGGAAATGAAGCAAACAATGTGGCGGGTGAGGAGTTACCGTGGATAGACGTGGTCGAATGAGAAGACTGAAGCCCTGATCGAATTGAGGACGAGTACATTAATCAATTGCTTATGGAAACACATAAAAACACTGCAGTGTATTATAGCCTACAAAATATTCTGTCTGTCTGTCTGTGGGTGCCGTAAACATGGAGTGCTGTCACTGTGTGGGGACTGGGGAGTAGCGACTTTCATCTCGATAAACTTGTAAACATTTTGCGCTGCTTGTCTGTTATATCAGTGCGCTCAGCGCTGTGCCTCCATGCCCAAAAGAACAGTGCGTGGCTGCGTGCGTATAGTGTGTGTGTGAGAGAGAGAGGGGGGGGGGTCCAGTCCCAGACGGCACGACACATGCACGTTATGAGTATAATTTTATCACCATAGATTTCACTGTGTAGGCTAGTTTATGAATGGAACACATTGATAAAGGTCCCCCCTGCTGCGTTTCCAATTGCTGCGGATGAGTGTGAAGGCAAACCGCAGCAAATTAAATATGCAAGAATCCCGATCTCTCCGCCCATTCGCATTGAGTCTACCGAAGTATTAGGTGGGAATGTGACCTTACTGTAGCTGTTTAATCAGTGCTGTGAGTCTTTATAGATTATTGTTGCATGGGATTTGGTACAGTTCATAGTGAAATATTGCACCCCATTCGACTGTTATCTCTCTATTGAATAGGCGAAATCATCCGTTATCAGCACCTTTGAATAGGCCCAATATGGCCATACTGGCATACTCACTGTTTCAGTATGTCATTACCACCTATTGTCATTATCACTGATTACCTCTTACTTCATTCTGTTTTCAATGCATTCAATATTTTGGAGTTTGAAGCTTACATCCCGATTCATGTCCTCAGTGAATGGAGTTTGACTTGCTTTCTGTGGTTGCTACACCCCAGGGAGGACAGTATAGACAGCATTACTAGTATATCTATTTATGAAGGAAATAAGCTAATCGTGATTGACCAAGATAAGGGTACTTAGACATTATCTTCTTAGGTTGTTTTTTCCTGACCACAAATGATACGAATATAATACATAATGATAATCAACTTTATTTGTATAGCACCTTTTTGCAACTCAAAGTGCTTTACAAAGCAATAGAGAAATAAAGAAAAGTAAAGACATAACAAAATATTAAAAATAATAACAGTTATGCAATACAGTGAGGACATGAATAACAACTTTTAATAAATAATAATAAGCTCAACTGAAAGCAAGAGTGTAGAAGTAGGTCTTGAGCAAAAATGTCCACAGAGCCTGCCTGTCGAAGGTATAGTGGGAGTTTGTTCCACGCCGTCAGCCTGTAGAAGCAGAAAGCTGCTTCACCTTGTTTTTTAGTTCTCTTTTAGTATTAGGCACATCAATCAGGTCAGCAGTGGAGGACCACTATTACCCGATGTCCGACTTTCTTGAGGCCCAACAACAGTGTTATTTAGACAGATGCCAGGTTCATGGTTCACCTGGTGTCCTAGTTCATTGAGGGCCTACCTACACCATCTCTCTGCATTCCATGTGATTATTAAATTAAATTAGCTCTGGATAAGATTGTCTGCTAAATGTCTAATTGGTAAATTGACAAAGTTTAACATGTGGTAATTGTCATATTGTGTGACTCATATATGCTTATATCTATGATTTGTCATAAATGTGTAGAAGGAGATAGGGGCAAGTTTAACAATGAACAAGCCACTGTTTGCAATGACGATAATTACACTGACACACCCACCACGTCTATGAAGTCAGGCCGAGTAGTGTCTAGCCAAGAACACAGTAAAACTACTAGAGGCACTAAGGCCAACTGTTATAATATAATATAAAAGTTAAGGGTAAGGTGGTACAGACTGAGGTACAGAAAAACTGAAAAAAAGCGCTACGTGGGTCCTTTATATGTAGAGAAAAGGGTTTCATATAGCAAAGCGTTCTTCAAAAGTTCTATACCTTGAGTCACTGTGGAAGGAGATAAGGTGGCGAACTTAAAAGAGGCCAAGGCAGCTCTGTCCAGGTGAAGTAGAAAAAAATACTTTATTTCATTAATTCATTAGATATTAAAAACAAGGGTTAAAAACACGACCAACGCGTTTCGGCCTGCATGGGCCTTCATCAGGGTCAACAGAAAAACTGATTTACTGCAACCAAACACAATATAACACTGCAAAAAAGAAAAGAAAAAACAGCCTACATGAAGTGACTAGAATAATAATAATAATGGCTTTTCCCCATCCACCGTATGAGTCCTTGTTGGAAATATATAAGATAAGACCAATTTGTTTGCAGATAAAATGCAGAAGGGACAATTAATGATTCACTAATGATATAAAGGACTGTATAATACTGAAACTGCAACAGAGCTGAAACTATAAAAATACTTTTAAGAAAGTATAAATAAATACTCTGCACCACAAATCTAGGCCGAGAGCCTCTAACAATGGTAAAAATGGTTACCAAACCTTTTAGATGACAAAGTTAACAATTAGCTTTAACAGGATTACTTTAAGCAGGAAATACTCTTTAGAAAAATACCTTTAAAATACCCAATATAAAAATGAGACCACCAGGAAGAATTGAGTCCAGTCAGAGCAGAATATGGTTTTGTCGATTCATTTCAGTTCAGAGAGACAGGACAGATCCCACATACACCCAAATTACAAAAAGTCTCTCCCCTGTGCCACAAAATGCACAGGGTTGTCTCTGCCTGACACATCATGTCCCAGGCATTAATACTGTAGATCACGTCAGTTGTTGATAAACGTTCATTGGCTGAATAGATAGTTAATTTCCGCAATATCCCACAGTGGTGCTGGTTGTCGAGCACTCATTGGACCAGCACAAGGATGATGAGACTGGTATCGTGACATCTTCCTTGGTTCAGTCATTGAGGGCCATAGACGGGAAAGCACAGAGGCTGGCGTTGCTATGGCAACCTGAAGATAACATTCTTTCCCTGCTAGCTGTAAACTTTCGACAGAGAGAAATACTCCTATCTACTTTCTCACTAGGCACCAAGGTCAAATACATGTCTCAAATCAAAATAGGCCTCTCAGTATGCGAGTTAACTTGCCTGGGGACAGACAGTATGGAGACTTCCATAAGATATTAAATCTGAATGTGGCGTCAGGAAATCCATAATATAAATATGATAAAATAATATAAAGGATAAGATGAACAATCCTGTGTAAACAGGCAGTAGGCTATGAGTAAACTGATGATAAAAGGGCAAGATGACAAAATATGACCTATAAGGAACACGGTCTGGGCCAAAGTTCTATCTGAGTTGACCAACAGAAT
This sequence comes from Electrona antarctica, assembly GCF_951216825.1. Classification (NCBI taxonomy): domain Eukaryota; kingdom Metazoa; phylum Chordata; class Actinopteri; order Myctophiformes; family Myctophidae; genus Electrona; species Electrona antarctica. The sequence continues at coordinate 2,896,900 of NW_027636995.1, read as the reverse complement.
ATGATGGAGTGGCCAACTTGACATGACGTGTAAACAACATGTCAGAATTTATCTAAACGTTGGGCAGAAATGAGATGTAAACTCAGTGGCACACAGGGCATGAAGATACAAAGTTATTGGGAACATTTAAACAATTCCACAAAATAACAGATCTACAATAACTCAAAAATATCCATCAGTCCTCATGTGGTAAGTTAGACGACTCTTTACACTAAAGCCTTTGCTACAAACTTTACAAGTAAAGGGTTTTTCCCCTGTAAGTCGTCATGTGCCTTTTTAGATGACAGTTTGTCTTAAAGCCTTTGCTACAAACGTTACACGGGCCTTTCCCCTGTATGAGTCCTCATGTGGCAAGTTAGATTAGTCTTTGCGCCAAAGCCTTTGTTACAAACTTTACAAGTAAATGGTTTTTCCCCAGTATGAGTGGTCATGTGGTAATTTAGACCCTTCTTACCAACAAAGCCTTTGCTACAAACGTTACAAGTAAAGGGCCTTTGCCCTGCATGAGTCCTCATGTGGCAAGTTAGATTAGTCTTTGCTCCAAAGCCTTTGTTACAAACTTTACAAGTAAATGGTTTTTCCCCCGTATGAGTCCTCATGTGCACTTTTAGATAATCTTTAGAACCAAAGCCTTTGCTACAAACTTTACAAGTAAATGGCTTTTCCCCTGTATGACTCATCATGTGAACTTTCAGAATACTCATTTTATAAAAGCCTTTCCCACAAACTTCACATGTGAAGGGCCTTTCCCCTGCATGAGTCCTCATGTGGCTAGTTAGATTAGTCTTTGCACCATAGCCTTTGCTACAAACTTTACAAGTAAAGGGCTTTTCTCCTGTATGAGTCCTCATGTGCACTTTTAGATAATCTTTAGAACCAAAGCCTTTGCTACAAACTTTACAAGTAAATGGCTTTTCCCCCATATGAGTGGTCATGTGGTAAGCTAGATTACACTTAACATTAAAGCCTTTGCTACAAACTTTACATTTAAATGTTTTTTCCCCTGTATGAGTCCTCATGTGAACTTTTAGACTACCTTTTTGACCAAAACCTTTGCTACAAACTTTGCAAGTAAATGGCTTTTCCCCTGTATGAGTCCTCATGTGCTGGTTAAGATGTGCCTTCAAAATAAACATCTTGCCACACTCTGTACAAATAAACCTTTTCTTCCCTGTGTGACTCCTCATGGAATCAGTTTGTTTTGTTGTTTTCAGGTCCTGGGACAGCTTGTTGCTCAACGACCAGGATTGACCTTTCACATTTTGTGTCTTGTGTGATGTCGGTGTGTTTAAATCTGATGGACCTTCCCTGGTCTCCTCTAACTCATCACTGTCTTCAGTGTCAGATTTATTGTCTGATTCAGAAGAGTTTAAAGACAGGAGCTGGTTATCACTAGTTGGCTCCCACTCATCACTGTCGGATGCATTGTCCGATTCAGAAGAGTGTAAAGAGAGGAGCTGGTTATCACCAGTTGGTTGTGATGTTTCACAGTCCTCTACATCAGCTTGTGTATCCATGTGTTGAGTTGAAGTGCTGGCTAGAGGCTTTGTCTCTCTGCCTTCATCATCATCATTATCATCATCACTTTGCACTGCAAGTAATGTCAATGTTGACCCGTCATCCTCCACTGATCTTTGAAGTAGCTTCCGTTTAATCTGTAAAGACTCTGGTTCCTCCTGGACCAGACTGGACCTCCTCTCCTGATGTTCAGGGGAAAGCTCTTCTTTAGGCAAAAGATAAAATGAAAGAAATCCATTAAATGTTGAACTTAAAGGGTAAGACCACTTTTTTGAGGTTTGGGTTGTGTAGTTACCTTGCCATGATGTAACTCCATGTGGACAAGAAATACAAAATAATTGCTCCAGTGATTAGAAATCGATAATTCAAAATATGCTCCTCATTGACTTACATTGTACGCTAAAACAGCTCTCAAAGTCACTATTTTAGTATGTAAACAAACACAAACAAAGTTGATTCAGACAATATAGAGCATCACCAAATCTCATGTAGTTTTATTTTTTCATAAAAATGTTAACTTCCTGTTGATTTGTCCATTTCATTAGGAAGCAAACCCGGATCTTCAAATAGTAAAATCAACAGGAAGTTAACATTTTTATGGAAAAAATTAAACGAAAAAATGAGTTTTGGTGATGCTCTATATTGTCTGAATCAACTTTGTTTGTGTTTGTTTATGTACTAAAATAGTGACTTTGAGAGCTGTTTTAGCGTCGCAGTCAATGAGGGGCATATTTTTAATTCAATTCAATTTCTAATCACTGGAACATTTCTTTTTAATTTCTTGTCCACATTTGGAGTTACATCATGGCAGGGTAACTACACAACCCAAACCTCAAAAAAGGTGGTCTTACACTTTAACATTTTCCATGCAGTGTTTCCTCTGTTGTACTACAAGGAAGTAAACACTTCAGACAAACATTTCCTCCAACTACCAGAGGAAATATTAGCCATGGTGATGCTCGTTTTTAACGAGCATGATGGCATACCTTCCCACTGTTTTGAGCGCCTTGCTACATTTACAATGCTAACGTGTACATGGACGTTCAGATTTAAACTCTTAAGTGCTCACCTCCGGGGCCACGGATGTTAGAATTTTGCACAGGTGGCTATTAGCACCCGTGCATCCCGTGTTCTTCAATAAAAAGCATTTTATTCTGATCTGTGGCCATTTTCTCAAGTTATGTATCAGAGTGCAATACACCTCCCAACCGATAGGGGTGCGTAGTTGAAAGCATGGTGGCCGGCGGTGGGAAAATAAATAAGAACTAGAAAAAGTGCCCTTCTGGGCACAGGTCTCCACCAGGAGGATAGGAGTGTGTGTGTGTGTGTGTGTGTGTGTGTGTGTGTGTGTGTGTGTGTGTGTGTGTGACGCGACTTGGCCTGTTGTAGCGCCACCATGAGGCTGATTTGAAAACTGTCAAGTGGCATTTCTTCCTCAGCCTAGTAGTGGGAATAGGCATGCACAGTTTCACCGCAATCGGATGCTGCGTTGAGGAGTTGTGGCGATTTGTACAAAACGGGCTACTACTGAAAAATTTAGAAGCCAATAGTAGCCAATCAGGATGGATAATTATGAGAAATCAAACAAATCCCATGATCACATGACTATGGAGAGCATGTGTACCGATTTGCGCGAAATTTGGATAAAATCTGAAGGAGTAATATTAGAAAATGTGTTTTACATATGTCGGCCTCCTGGTGGCGCTATAAAGAGCAGATGTGAAAAATTCCAGGCAAAGGTTTTTCCTTGACGTCTAGGGAGTGTGCATACATGGTTTTACACAGATCGGTGCAGTTATAGGTAAAAACACAAATCGGCCAGTTATAGCGCCACCATGAGGCTGAGTTGAAAATATTCAAGTGGCATTTCTTCCTCGGCCTAGTGGGAATGTGCGTGCAAAATTTCACGGAAATCACACGATGTGTTCATGATTTGCAGCATTTTGTTTGAAACGGAGCACTCCTGCGAACTTTGGAAGCCAATCGTAGCCAATCAGGATGGAGTCTGAAAAATCTGAAAGACCCGTTTTGTTGAATGGCTCTAGAGAGACTGTACCAATTTGCGTAATGTTTGGACAAAATCTGTAGGTATAATGTCAAAACATTTGTTTTGCACAAAGCGGCCTCCTGGTGGCGCTATAACAGGCCAATGTGAAAACTTTGGAGCAGAGGTTCAGCTCTGGCATCCAGGGAGTGTGTGTGCAGAGTATGGCTGCGATCAAGCCAACGGTGCCAGAGATTAGCTGTTCACAGACGGACGGACACACGGACGGACGGACACACGGACGGACGGATGGAGTGCAAAACATACTCTCTCCCAATGCCTTCGGCCTGGTGGAGACAATTATTGAACAATGCATAATGCAAGGTTGCTGGACCACTTTGGTGCAGACCTAAAAACTGCAACGAAAGGTAAGAAAGCCTTCTAGCATGGAATTATCCTTTAAGTAATGAAGGAAGGAGGTTCTTCAATCTGGTGCAACACATTTACGTTTATTTTACTGCACTGATCTGAATACTACTTCCAGCTGTCTGTCATACAATACAGTAATAGAAATCAGTACAGTAACTGTAAAGAGTAACATACTCTTTCTGTCTAAAAGCACCATTCCAATAGTTATAAACACAAATAATGATCGACCGATATGGTCTTTGGCCGATATATCCGATCACCGATTAGTGGACAATCAAAAAGCTGATAGCCGATATTATGAGCCGATATGAATTTAAGTTAAAAAAAAATGTTTTTACAGTAACATAAATTCCAACACAAGAATTCCTTGAAATGCATTGGAGAATATTTATCGCTTATAAAAAAGGAAGTGCAAGCACCAACATCGTTTCAGTAACCCCCCTCCATCAAATGCAGCTTTTTTTTTTAATTCAAGTTCAGTTTACTGTAGCAGCATATATATCATTTTTTCAATATCTATCTATCTATGAATGCACCAAGTGTGTGTGTGTGTGTGTGTGTGTGTGTGTGTGTGTGTGTGTGTGTGTGTGTGTGTGTGTGTGTGTGTGTAAAAAGGCCTCTGCCCGGGCTCTGGACCGGGCCCATGCCCAGCGTCCATATATGGAGCTGGCCTGTTCTGACCTCACAGCTCTCCATATTTGGGCATGCCTGACACAGAACACAGAACTCCACAAGCTGGCTGCATATACTCCCTATTTGGGCATGCCTTACAAAGAACTCCATATATGGGCATAAAAGGGAGACAGACATAATATCTGGGTGGGGCATTCATTTCCAACTTTCATCGTTCCAAGTAGGTCAGTGCCCAATGGGCTGTAGAGGCCCTACGGGCACCGTTCTAGTTTATCAAAATTGGTGATCTACAAGCCCACAGCATATTGCAGCATGACATGCTGAGAGCTTGTAGATCTGCTGCCCAAACTCTCCAAAGCCATGTGACCTTGTTGTTTTTACTCCACCACTGAAATTTGCAACTTTCAAGATCACTGGCCACTTTTTTAATGCATGTAGAATTTGTTTTTACCATTCATTTTATAGCAATAAAAGACAATATGTCTCAAAACACTGGCCAACAGTAAAATTATTGGCAACTAAATTAATATGAATTAGAAATTAAGACAATGCTACTGATTGGTTCATTCTTCATTGGCTTGCAGTTAGTTATTGCATATAGCCAAAATGCAATAATCATATTAGTTTGGTCAGGATGGGGGGAAAAAAAGTTCAGTTAGCTGGCGCTCGCTCGTGCACGCACGCACGCGCACACGACAGGCAATCAATAGACAACTTGTTACAGGTGTTGATTGCAGCGTTAGCAGGCGGCAGCTAGCTTGGCTAACGTAGTTCTACCACTGCTCTCTGACTGTCCCTCTTACGTGTGGATTTTATTTTGGTTAATTGAAGATGAAAACAGCAAAGCTTTTTATGGTTACAAGGTTAGTAGCCTATAATCCTTTCTCCTCCCTGCAGTCAGTGCAGTGGCCCTCTCTCCAGTGGCGTGCACAGATAGACACTAGGGGGTGCTAGAGCACCCCCTGCCGTTTTGGCAATGTGCCCTTTCTTATTTTGTACAGTTACACTGTACAGTATGTGGACCATGGTAACATTGATCAATTCTTGATAAAAAGCTTCTAATATATTATTTAGGCCCCACAATCTATAAATCTCACACTATTAAGGCAACCGTCCGGTTCCACGCGCTGCACAAAGTGCCATTTTTTTCCACTTGGAGCACCTGCCCCTCTAAATGTCTGTGCACGCCACTGCCTCTCTCTGACTCCGTGTGTGTGTGTGTGTGTGTGAGAGAGAGGAGTGTGTGTCTGTAGAGCGGAGCCGTGTCTACTCCTCCGGGGGTGGAGCACTGGGAGAGTCAGACACGCAGCTATACATCTCCTTACAACCGTACTCTACCGGATTTTCAATGAAAGTGGTTGTTTCACCATGTTTGCGCATTTATGAGAAATATAATAATCGGCCGTTTCTTTTTCGATTATTTGTTTTTAGCACCGATACTGTTATTAATTAAAATCATGAATATCGAAGCCTCGGTCGATCACTAAACACAAACACCTTTGTTATAAACATAATATTTCAAGTGCCAAACCAGGCAAGGATCTAGTCCTACACCTACAACATAGCAGAATAAAATAAAACGTACTGGTTTCCAGGTGGTCGTCAGGTTCCTGTTTCTGTACAGTGCAGGCTGGTTGTGGAGAACTCATGTTCACCTGCAGGCTGGACTCCACACACTGGTCTGGAATGAAGGAATTGAAGGACTTAAACATAAAGAAAGTACAAATATGAAACGTGGAATGCCTGAGAAATACCCTATATGTATAATAGTGTCATCTTGTGATATGGTGTGATAATTTGATAATTTGTAATCATTCTGGCACCTGAGCATGTGTATTTGTACACATCACCAGACAGCACAAACACTCATCCTCTTAATTTGAACACAAACGTCCATTTATTAAGAATCAAAAGTGTGAAAATAGAAAAAGAATCATGTCAATCCTAACTGACAAATATGATATACAATTAATGAACTATGACGTCAATGCAAAATACAAAACCTGAACAAGCTTCTGTGAGACTACAGTTATTTATGTAACATCAATTCACTCATACTTTAAATGCTTAGTATGAGGTATAAAATACAGCAGCCTTGTGTTCATAAAACAGAAAGATTGGGTATTGGGTAAGACTGACATTATTTATCTTTCATGACCTTTCACTGCTTCGTCTCAACCATTACTCAATGGCTCTGGTCTCAGCCACCGCGGTGGATATTTTGACATTCCGTTTTTTTATTTGTTTATATTGCCACTACTGTTGGAGCAGCCATAAACTACACAGGTTCATCTCGATGTTCTGGGCATCTTTGTAATGTTAGTGTTAGTAAAAAGCAGGTAAAAGAGTTTTGATTGATTGATTGAAGAATTTATTAACAGTTTGCAGAATTACAGTACATTTCAAGCACAAACTCAATACAAAGGCTGTTAACTGTGAGTGGACGACCCAATTAAGCATTACACTTGTTTCCAATAGGGTCCACCATGTTCAAATCATCAAAACATTTAGAGACGTACAAATAGACACTTCTATAGACAGAACAGGAATTCATCATAAAGGAGGTAAAAAGGGAAAAGAAACATATACAGTGAGGGGGGGAAAAAGGGGTGGGCGGTGGGGGGGATTCACGTCCAGCTCCGTTTTCCTTGGAGGAGCTGCGTTGGGTCCCCAAGTCGGCTCCGTGGCCGTACCTTGAGTTGGCTGTGTGGGCGTGACCGTCTCTTGTGTTGTCCTTGCGTTGGGTCCCCAAGTCGGCTCAGTGGCCATACCTTGAGTTGGCTGTGTGGCCGCGACCGTCTCTTTTGTTGGCCTTGCGTTCGTGTTTGAGGGATTCCGATTTTACAGGGGCCAGTTTCGAATTGCAGCCGTCCGTAGGTGCCCTTTGAGAGCGGTTTTGAAAGAGTCAAGGGATTCGCATGTCTTAATGACAGTTGGTAGGGCGTTCCACATTTTGGTGGCATAGGAGCGAAATTAATTTAGTCCCTTGTTTGTGCCGAATCTGGGTTGTACATGGTTCGTTGCACTCCCTCTGGTGTTGTGGGTGTGGACTTCGTTAACATTAAGGAAGTATCTAGACAGGTACATGGGTATCTTGGTGGTGTATCGAATCTTGTGGACCAGACCCATTGCAAGATGCTGTACTCTGTCGAGTAACGTTTGAGGCAGACTAACATCAGTCACTCTGCCGTTCACTGTAGTAGAAGAGGTGCGCCTGGTAGGGTTTACAGGTTGTTAATGGTGTGGTCACATATTAGGTTAATTACTCAAATTGCTCAACATGCAACTTGTAGCAACCAAGCTGAATTTCATTTCATCCATTAGGCGATAACATTTCTATAATAAAAGTTTACACTAATCACCATTTCTGGGTTCATGAAAATTCCAGTAGACAGACACACACGCACGCACGCACGCACAAACAACAGCACAGTACAGTATGGTACAGTACAGTAGGCTACAGTAGAGTGCAGTACAGTACAGTATGGTTAGGTACAGTACCGTACAGTATGCTGCAATACAGTACAGTATTGTACAGTACAGCACAGCATGTTACAGTACAGTACAGTACCGTACAGTATGGCACAGTTCAGTACAGTACAGTAGCATATCGCCGTGTAGCGTACAGTACAGTACAGTACAGTACAGTACAGTACAGTACAGTGGATTGCAGTACAGTACAGTAGCGTAGAGTACAGCAGAGTAGTACAGTACAGCACAAATGAGTACAGCACAGGTAAGTACAGCACAGCACAGAGGAGTACAGTACAGTACAGTACAGTACAGTACAGTACAGTACAGTACAGTACAGTACAGTACAGTATTCCCGCTAGGTTGCCACATTTGCGACATCCAAGCTTGGTATATAGAAACATTGCCACTTGCCATGCTTGCTTTCATACAGAAATAAAAACAAGCAAAACAAAAAATAGGGCCACTCAGCCAGGTTGCTAAGTTTGCACTTTCCAAGCAACTTGGTACTGTATATGAAAACATCATGGGTTGCCATTTGCCTTTCCAAGTAAAAAAACAAAAAACAAAACATATCGCCCTCCCGTTATTGCCTTCTTCCCATTTGCAACGCGTGGCGCTAGGATGAGGCCCGCAGAATTCTAGTAATGGTCATGCCTGGGGTGACAAGCTACTAACTAACTGACGGGAAATGTACGTTTTCATTAGTAAATGCAACCTGAAGTCACAATAATATCGATTTGCATCTTTGCGACAGGCCTAAACATTCTCCCCTTCCTCCCCACACACACAGGAACCGTTTGGATGTGGGTTTTGACATAAAATTATTTTAGAAATATTCAAATGTTCTCCTTACACATAAGATCTGTATTGGTCGATCGTGAGAAGAAACAATCTGTGATTGGGATCGTTCCCAAATAAACCTGATCAGAGCACGCCTACTGAAGTGGCAAAAAAAAAAAATACGTTCTGGCCTTGACAGCCCAAACATCCAAAAAGAAAAGTCCCATTGGATTGCATTAAACTCACATTGCCACTCACTCACTCCAAAACATTTTGTTTTGTTTCTGAACCCACCCCCATCTGACCTAGAATAATGTATATGCTGCTATAGTATGACTTTTAGACTTGAATTAATTAGTGATGCTTATTTTTGAGGGGCGCTATATATACAGGTTTAATGTTTGTTTTTAGTGAAATGTTTATTTTAAAAACGGGTAAATTTACATCATATTGTCCCTCTTTACGTCATATTGTCTCTTGTAATGCTTGTGTTGGCACCGTTTGTTTTACATCACCATTCCGTACCTAATCAACATGAGTTAGACTTTAATTATATTAGCGCCCCTCACTTCACGGTGTGATTTTTATTTTTTACCTGAGAGAGTGTGGCACCTTGTCTTCCCATGTAGTAATGTCAATGTTGACACATCAACCTCCTCTTCCATGTTTTCCTCTTTAATGTGTGTAGGTTGTGGTTCCTCCTTGACCAGACTGGACCTCCTCTCCTCATGTTGTGAGGGTTGTGGTTCCTCCTTGACCAGACTGGACCTCCTCTCCTCATGTTGTGAGGGCTGTGGTTCCTCCTGGACCAGACTGGACCTCCTCTCCTCATGTTGTGAGGGTTGTGGTTCCTCCTGGACCAGACTGGATGTGCTCTCCTCATGTTCAGGGGAAACCTCTTTACACACAGACACAAGGAGGAGAGAAGAAACCTCTTTACACACAGACTATGCTATGGCATCAGCACAACTACTCAAAGTGCTTTTCTAAACGTATGACATTTATTCTCCTATTTCTTGATTTGTCAGCTCAACAAACCTGGTCTGTATAATATGACTTGTGGCTGTAAAAGGACGTCCAGAGGTTTCTCTTGTCTCTTCAGCAGAGTTTCTAGTGTCTCCATCTCTCTCTGGAAGAGGCTGAACATGAATCCTGCAGCAGTGGTGAGGCGCTCCAACACAAACACTCTGACAAGCTTCAGCTGACCAACATCACTCTGCCGTTTTTCCAAAACACACAATATCTCCTCTCCCACCGACGTCAGGTGTTCATTTATCGACAGCCTCAGCCTTAGAGAGTCCGTTTGACGCATTCTACCTCGTTTGTAAGACATTTTTCACCACGCTGATTTGTTCCTCTCCGCCATGAAAAACAACACGCATGCACAACAACGTGGTTCGCTAGTAAGAGAGTGGTGACACGCTTTGATCTCGCCGCAAAGCAGGTACCTATGGGTGATAGTTCCAAACATTGCTCCTATGGCTGGAACTATTCCATTGAGATATAATGAGCACTTCCACATTCCATTGTTACAATGAGAGTCAACGGGAGTGTCATTACTCTCTTACTAGATTACTCTGGGTGAAATCACCCCTCAGCACCCGTGGGGTGCATACGTTGATTAGACATACCAACAGTCCTACAGTCATTAGTCCGACAACACCGTCGCTCCCTGACATGCGCTGCAGTTTAAAAGTAACCCATGCTGTGGGTTAAAATCACCCGTGGCGGGTTAAATATCACCGTGCGGTTAGGACTTAGGGTTAGGTTAGGGTTTTGGATAGGGTCTCGGACTCATGACTGCATAGGACTGTTGGTAGGCGTATACCCAAACATATGGACCCGCAAGTATAGCACAGGAAAGGTGCAATTCTGGGGCACTGGGCAAGTGTGGTTGGCTCGATGGCACAGATTGGGCAATGCCCTTGGGAAATGTAGGCCCCTCCCACTGATTTAGCTAGCCAATTACAATGTCAAGTCACCCCAGCTGTGATCACGTGTAAGTAATTAAGAGGGGAATGGGGATTTATCCCCCAAAAACCATGTGTTTGCAACAAACGTCTAAATATTCCGCATTTGCGGTGCTCCCTATGGATGAAAATGAAAATGGAAAAAATCATGGACGTAAAATGTTGAGGTAGTCATACTGTACATAGGCCTACTCTGTGTGTGTGTGTGTGTGTGTGTGTGTGTGTGTGTGTGTGTGTGTGTGTGTGTGTGTGTGTGTGTGTGTGTGTGTGTGTGTGTACAAGTGCGGGTGCGTTCACATATCATCCAATTTATGGTAAAACAACACAACAAATATAATAACAAAGAACATGGACGACAATGTGAGCCATATTTATACCCGGAAATGATACAACTAAATTTAGAACGTAATTGTGGGTGTTAATGGGTAACAGAAAAAAAAGAAAACAACAACGCATGTTGTCGGTACATTCCTCATCTCCTTGAGTTCACAATCTCGTCGACCGCCTCCCTCTCCTTTCACTGAACATTTTGGCCAGATTTTGGCCATGCAGGTCCCACTCCCTCGACCTCATTTCAGTCAGAGTTTAAGTCTGCTGGTTTGGCTTGCATCCCAAGTCCACATTCTCAGAGCAGGTTGGCGTTATATGGGTTTGGGGTAAAACGAGTCCACCTTCAGAGCAGGTTGGCGTTTTGGGTTTGGGGTAAAACGAGTCCACCTTCAGAGCAGGTTGGCGTTATGGGTTCGTTTGGGTAAAACGACCATCGCGGCGGCGATGAAGAAGAGACGTCAGTGGAACATGGTGGTCATGGAGTGAGAACGGCAGAAAAAGCTGCATCATGCAACGTGCCGCGTGGCCGCGCACACCGGAAAACAGCCCGTCTACAAGCTCTAAAGCAGGGCTTCTCAAAGCGCAAAACAGCCCGTCTACAAGCTCTAAAGCAGGGCTTCTCAAAGTGGATAACAGCCCGTCTACAAGCTCTAAAGCAGGGCTTCTCAAAGTGGGTGCCTTGGTACCCTAGAGTGCACTTTAGGGTGCCACGGCACCCCGCATGCCAAAGCGCCAGCGCTCGCCCGGCAGTCTGCCGTCAACGAGGCGGATGCGTACAAGGGTGAGGTCGCTTCTCGCCCTCAGGCGTCTTAGGTGACATTCACACCAGAAAGCTTTATTGCGATTAAAACGAATCCTGCTGCGCATTGTCAGAAACTGCGCTTCGTTTGGCAGGTGTGAAGCCTCATTCGAATCCTAATGCGCAGCAAAGAACCGCATTCTACTTCGACCAAAAACGGGGGTTTCGCTTTGCTTCCAATCGCACTTGATTTCGATTCGGTGCAGGTGGGAATGCAATCTGCAGCAAATAAAGGAAATGAAGCAAACAATGTGGAGGGTGAGGAGTTACCGTGGATAGACGTGGTCGAATGAGGAGACTGAATCCCTGATCGAATTGAGGACGAATACATTAATCAATTGCTTAAGGAACCACATAAAAACACTGCAGTGTATTATAGCCTACAGAATATTCTGTCTGTCTGTCTGTGCGTGCCGTAAACATGGAGTGCTGTCACTGTGTGGAAACTGGGGAGTAGGGACTTTCATCTCGATAAACATTTTGCGCTGCTGTCTGTTATATCAGTGCGCTCAGCGCTGTGCCTCCATGCCCAAAAGAACAGTGCGTGGCTGCGTGCGTATAGTGTGTGTGAGAGAGAGAGAGAGAGAGGGGGGGGTTCCAGTCCCAGACGGCACGACACATGCACGTTATGAGTATACTTTTATCACCATAGGTTTCACTGTGTAGGCTAGATTATGAATTGATAAAGGTCCCCCCTGCTGCGTTTCCAATTGCTGCGGATGAGTGTGAAGGCAAACCGCAGCAAATTAAATATGCAAGAATCCCGATCTCTCCGCCCATTCGCATTGAGTCTACCGAAGTATTAGGTGGGAATGTGACCTTACTGTAGCTGTTTAATCAGTGCTGTGAGTCTTTATAGATTATTGTTGCATGGGATTTGGTACAGTTCATAGTGAAATTTTGCACCCCATTCGACTGTTCTCTCTATTGAATAGGCAAAATCATCCGTTATCAGCACCTTTGAATAGGCCCAATATGGCCATACTGGCATACTCACTGTTTCAGTATGTCATTATCACCTATTGTCATTATCACTGATTACCTCTTACTTCATTCAGTTTTCACTACATGCACTTGGAGTGCACTTGAAGCATACATCCCGATTCATGTCCTCAGTGAATGGAGTTTGACTTGCTTTCTGTGGTTGCTACACCCCAGGGAGGACAGTATAGACAGCATTACTAGTATATCTATTTATGAAGGAAATAAGCTAATCGTGATTGACCAAGATAAGGGTACCTAGACATTATCTTCTTAGGTTGTTTTTTCCTGACCACAAATGATACGAATATAATACATAATGATAATCAACTTTATTTGTATAGCACCTTTTTGCAACTCAAAGTGCTTTACAAAGCAATAGAGAAATAAAGAAAAGTAAAGACATAACAAAATATTAAAATAATAGCAGTTATGCAATACAGTGAGGACACGAATAACAACTTTTAATGTTAAAAGCTCAACTGAAAGCAAGAGTGTAGAAGTAGGTCTTGAGCAAAAATGTCCACAGAGCCTGCCTGTCGAAGGTATAGTGGGAGTTTGTTCCACGCAGTCAGCCTGTAGAAGCAGAAAGCTGCTTCACCTTGTTTTATAGTTCTTTTAGTATAGGCACATCAATCAGGCCAGCAGTGGAGGACCACTATTACCCGATGTCCGACTTTCTTGAGGCCCAACAACAGTGTTATTTAGACAGATGCCAGGTTCATGGTTCACCTGGTGTCCTAGTTCATTGAGGCCCTACCTACACCATCTCTCTGCATTCCATGTGATTATTAACCTTGCATATTTAAATTAGCTCTGGATAAGATTGTCTGCTAAATGTCTAATTGGTAAATTAGACATTGAAAGTTTAACATGTGGTAATTGTCATATTGTGTGACTCATATATGCTTATATCTATGATTTGTCATAAATGTGTAGAAGGAGAAGTAGTCCGCACACTGCTTCGTAGCTCACACAGGAAATGTATTTATTTAAGGATGACGTTTCGACCCCTTATGGGTCTTCGCCAGGTATGAGTACAACAAAGTAGGCGTGTTATATACAGATAGGGGCAAGTTTAACAATGAACAAGCCACTGTTTGCAATGACGATAATTACACTGACACACCCACCACGTCTATGAAGTCAGGCCGAGTAGTGTCAAGCCAAGAACACAGTAAAACTACTAGAGGCACTAAGGCCAACTGTTATAATATAATATAAAAGTCAAGGGTAAGGTGGTACAGACTGAGGTACAGAAAAACTGAAAAAAAGCGCTACGTGGGTCCTTTATATGTAGAGAAAAGGGTTTCATATAGCAAAGCGTTCTTAAAAAGTTCTATACCTTGAGTCAATGTCACTATGGTAGGAGATAAGGTGGCGAACTTAAAAGAGGGTCCAAGGCAGCTCTGTCCAGGTGAAGTAGAAAAGAATACTTCATTTCATTAATTCATTAAACACGACCAACGCATGGGCCTTCATCAGGGTCAACAGAAAAACTGATTTACTGCAACCAAACACAATATAACACTGCAAAAAAGAAAATCAAAAACAGCCTACATGAAGTGACTAGAATAATAATAATAATGGCTTTTCCCCATCCCTGTATGAGTCCTCATGTGGTAAGTTAGACGACTCTTTACCCTAAAGCCTTTACAAGTAAAGGGTTTGTGGTAACAAATCCCCTGGTGTGTGTGTGTCGTCTCGGACGAGGAGCAGGAGAAAGAACAAAGGAAGAACGTGTGATGGTGTTCTCAGGACATCAGCATTTATTTGGTAAACACAGATGATCAGGTCGTTACAAAGCAGCGTGTAAAAAGGTACACGCAATTGTCTGTCTCTACCAGCCTCCGTCCAAAATGAGACTAGTCGATTCAGCCCTGAACGAAGACGTCCAAGACATTATATACACAAGATTTGCTTCGCCCCGAAGTCCCTCCCCTCACCGGGCATGAACACTTCCTGACTTTTAACCAATGAGGTCTGAGTCAGGCTTCCGGTTACAGAGGCGGGCGTTCTAGACAAAGGCATGTCTCATCTTAATTTGGTAAACTTTTAACAGGGTTAACTTTGAAATAAAACCACAATGATGAATTAAAGATACAATGAAAACGTACAGAGTTAAATGAAAACGTACATAGTTACAACATAATGAAAGTATATAAAACTGAACTGACTATATATTGAGAAATGAATGAACTGTTTAACTCGGTACATAAAACTATATTCCTGAAATACCCTATGTTAAGAGTACATTTTTAAATCAGTACAAACTGCACTCACTTTAGTAACCAGTCTATGTATTAGTTTCCTAGCGTTTATCTTTATTCTATAATGACAGAAGAGTGTTTTAAATTTTTTTTAAGAAAGTCAATTCAATATAGAATGTTTTAAGTCAACAAGCATAGGCCCAAGCAGGAATAAGATACTAGATGAACATTTTCAGTCAGTCAGTAAAATTAGCAGTCTGTCTGTAGGACAATAAAGTCTATTTTGGTTTATACCTTCTGTGTTCTTCAAAGAAGCTCAGAACAAAAGGCTTTGCATGATTCTACCCTTGTGAGGTGTTACTAGCTCAGACATTGACAATAGCCCCTTTGGTCCCGCTCGTTGAAGTGTAAACATGCTTTACTTATGATAAATAAGTCTACTGAAATCTCCACACTTTGCCTAAGAGAAACCTTTGTAGCAGTCTAATTTTAACATTGTATGTTCAAGTAGTTATGATATATACACCATATGATTCATAATACACCACAGGTGTTTCCCCTGTAAGTCGTCATGTGCCTTTTTAGATGACAGTTTATCTTAAAGCCTTTGCTACAAACGTTACACGGGCCTTTCCCCTGTATGAGTCCTCATGTGTGTCTTAAGATTACACGCTGCAGCAAAGCTTTTGTTACAAACTTCACATGTAAAGGGCCTTTCCACTGCGTGAGTCCTCATGTGGCGAGTTAGATAAGTCTTTACACCAAAGCCTTTGTTACAAACTTTACAAGTAAATGGTTTTTCCCCCGTATGAGTGGTCATGTGGTAAGTTAGATCCCTCTTAAGAGCAAAGCCTTTGCTACAAACGTTACAAGTAAAGGGCTTTTCCCCTGTATGACTCATCATGTGAACTTTCAGAATACTCATTTTAGAAAAGCCTTTCCCACAAACTTCACATGTAAAGGGCTTTTCTCCTGTATGAGTGGTCATGTGGTAAGTTAGACCGTGCTTAGTACCAAAGCCTTTGCTACAAACTTTACAAGTAAATGGTTTTTCCATTTCCCCCATATGGGTGGTCATGTGGTTAGTTAGACTACGCTTAGTCCCAAAGCCTTTGCTACAAACTTTACAAGTAAAGGGCTTTTCTCCTGTATGAGTGGTCATGTTGTAAGTTAGACCGTGCTTAGTACCAAAGCCTTTGCTACAAACTTTACAAGTAAATGGTTTTTCCATTTCCCCCATATGAGTGGTCATGTGGTTAGTTAGACCAAGCTTAGTAGCAAAGCCTTTGCTACAAACTTTACAAGTAAAGGGCTTTTCCCCTGTATGAGTCCTCATGTGCTGGTTAAGATGTGCCTTCGAAATACACATCTTGCCACACTCTGTACAACTAAACCTTTTCTTCCCTGTGTGACTCCTCATGGAATCAGTTTGTTTCGTTGTTTTCAGGTCCTGGGACAGCTTGTTGCTCAACGACCAGGCTGGACCTTTCACATTTTGTGTCTTGTGTGATGTCGGTGTGTTTAAATCTGATGGACCTTCCCTGGTCTCCTCTAACTCATCACTGTCAGATGTATTCTCTGATTCAGAAGAGTTTAAAGACAGGAGCTGGTTATCACTAGTTGGCTCCCACTCATCACTGTCAGATGCATTGTCCGATTCAGAAGAGTGTAAAGAGAGGAGCTGGTTATCACCAGTTGGTTGTGATGTTTCACAGTCCTCTACATCAGCTTGTGTATCCATGTGTTGAGTTGAAGTGCTGACTAGAGGCTCTGTCTCTCTGCCTTCATCATCATCATCATTATCATCATCACTTTGCACTGCAAGTAATGTCAATGTTGACCCATCATCCTCCACTGATCTTTGAAGTAGCTTCTGTTTAATCTGTAAAGACTCTGGTTCCTCCTGGACCAGACTTGACCTCCTCTCCTGATGTTCAGGGGAAAGCTCTTCTTTAGGCAAAAGATAAAATGAAAGAAATCCATTAAATGTTGAACTTAAAGGGTAAGACCACTTTTTTGAGGTTTGGGTTGTGTAGTTACCTTGCCATGATGTAACTCCATGTGGACAAGAAATAAAAAAGAATTGCTCCAGTGATTAGAAATTGATAATTCAAAATATGCTCCTCATTGACTTACATTGTACGCTAAAACAGCTCTCAAAGTCACTATTTTAGTATGTAAACAAACACAAACAAAGTTGATTCAGACAATATAGAGTAGGGCGGCTGTGGCTCAGGAGGTAGAGCAGGTCGTCCAATGATCCCTGGGTCGGCGGTTCGAATCCCGGCTCCTCCTGTCCACATGTCGAAGTGTCCTTGGGCAAGACACTGAACCCTACATTGCCTCCAATGAGTCGGTCGGTGTGAGCTCGCCACCATTGGTGTGTGAATGTGGGAAGTGAGGACGCTGGCGTCGACTGTTCGCCGCTTCACCTCCCAATGTATGAATGAATGAACCATTGTAAAGCGCTTTGAGCACTTGGAAAAGCGCTATAAAAATGCAATTCATTATTATTATAGAGCATCACCAAAACTCATGTGGTTTTATTTTTTCATAAAAATGTTAACTTCCTGTTGATTTGTCCATTTTATTAGGAAGCAACCCCGGACTGGATCCGTGGATACGGACCCAGATCTTCAAATAGTAAAATCAACAGGAAGTTAACATTTTTATGGAAAAAATAAAACGAAAAAATGAGTTTTGGTGATGCTCTATATTGTCTGAATCAACTTTGTTTGTGTTTGTTTATGTACTAGAAAGAGTGACTTTGAGAGCTGTTTTAGCGTCAAAGTCAATGAGGGGCATATTTTGAATTCAATTCAATTTCTAATCACTGGAACATTTTTTTAATTTCTTGTCCACATTTGGAGTTACATCATGGCAGGGTAACTACACAACCCAAACCTCAAAAAGGTGGTCTTACACTTTAACATTTTCCATGCAGTGTTTCCTCTGTTGTACTACAAGGAAGTAAACACTTCAGACAAACAATTCCTCCAACTACCAGAGGAAATATTAGCCATGGTGATGCTCGTTTTTAACGAGCATGATGGCATACCTTCCCACTGTTTTGAGCGCCTTGCTACATTTACAATGCTAACGTGTACATGGACGTTCAGATTTAAAATCTTAAGTGCTCACCTCCGGGGCCACGGATGTTAGAATTTTGCACAGGTGGCTATTAGCACCCGTGCATCCCGTGTTCTTCAATAAAAAGCATTTTATTCCGATCTGTGGCCATTTTCTCAAGTTATGTATCAGAGTGCAATACACCTCCCAACCGTTAGTGGTGCGTAGTTGAAAGCATGGTGGCCGGCGGTGGGAAAATAAATATGAATTATTGAACAACACATAATGCAAGGTTGCTAAAACCCACCCGAGCAAAACTCGAACATCCGTGGCCCCGGGGTGAGCACTTTATATTTGAGATCTGAATGTTTATGTAGACTTAAATGTTGTAAATGTAGCAAGGTGCCCAAAACAGGCTGAAACAAAATCAACTCGATCAACTTTAACGTCATTCTCATTTATCCACAATTCTACTGTACTCCTACAATTCTACTGTACTCCACAATTCTACTGTACTACACCTGGACCACTTTGGTGCAGACCTAACTGCAACGAAAGGTAAGAAAGCCTTCTAGCATGGAATTATCCTTTAAGTAATGAAGGAAGGAGGTTCTTCAATCCGGTGCAACACATTTACTTTACTGCACTGATCTGAATACTACTTCCAGCTGTCTGTCATACAATACAGTAATAGAAATCAGTACAGTAACTGTAAAGAGTAAAATACTCTTTATCTGTCTAAAAGCACCATTCCAATAGTTATAAACACAAATAATGATCGACCGATATGGTTTTTGGCCGACATATCCGATCACCGATTAGTGGACAATCAAAAAGCTGATAGCCGATATTATGAGCCGATATGAATTTAAGTTAAAAAACAATGTTTTTACAGTAACATACAATCCAACACAAGAATTCCTTTAAATGCATTGGAGAATATTTATCGCTTATAAAAAAGGAAGTGCAAGAAGCACCAACATCGTTTCAGTAACACTTCCCCCCTCCATCAAATGCAGCTTTTTTTTAAATTCAAGTTCAGTTTACTGTAGCAGCATATATATTTTGTTTTCAATATCTATCTATGAATGCACCAAGTGTGTGTGTGTGTGTGTGTGTGTGTGTGTGTGTGTGTGTGTGTGTGTGTGTGTGTGTGTGTGTGTGTGTGTGTGTGTGTGTGTGTGTGAAAAGGCCTCTGCCCGGGCTCTGGACCGGGCCCATGCCCAGCATCCATATATGGAGCTGGCCTGTTCTGACCTCACAGCTCTCCATATTTGGGCATGCCTGACACAGAACACAGAACACCACAAGCTGGCTGCATATACTCCCTATTTGGGCATGCCTTACAAATAACTCCATATATGGGCATAAAAGGGAGACAGACATAATATCTGGGTGGGGCATTCATTTCCAACTTGCATCGTTCCAAGTAGGTCAGTGCCCAATGGGCTGTAGAGGCCCTACGGGCACCGTTCTAGTTTATCAAAATTGGTGATCTACAAGCCCACAGCATATTGCAGCATGACATGTTGAGAGCTTGTAGATCTACTGCCCAAACTCTCCAAAGCCATGTGACCTTGTTGTTTTTACTCCACCACTGAAATTTGCAACTTTCAAGATCACTGGCCACTTTTTTAATGCATGTAGAATTTGTTTTTACCATTCATTTTATAGCAATAAAAGACAATATGTCTCAAAACACTGGCCAACAGTAAAATTATTGGCAACTAAATTAATATGAATTAGAAATTAAGACAATGCTACTGATTGGTTCATTCTTCATTGGCTTGCAGTTAGTTATTGCATATAGCCAAAATGCAATAATCATATTAGGCTGTAAAGTTCTCAAACTCTGCCCGAACCCGAACAGGCCCGACCAGGCCCGGCCCGACCCGACGTTTTCGGGCCGGGCCGGGCCCAAACAATTATGCTAATTAGTCGGGCCGGGCCGAGCCTCGGGCTTAGTGATTTTCCGCGATTGTTATTTTTTCTTTCTTTTTTTAAAAGAGTGTTATTATAATAAAAATAGCAATTCTGTTATTTGTGTAATCTTGTGTATACATGTACTTTATGTATTTATTATGAAGAGGGCTGCGCTAGGCGATTCACTTGTGACAGGAGGAGGACTGGAGACGGGGGTCGCATCGCACTGGCATTTCAGACTCAGAGGCCTCTTACACACAATCACACATGTCAAACCACATGACTTCCATTGGAAAAGCATTGAGCCTGAGGCGGCCATGAAACACAGACAGAACAGATCATGTCCGTCCGGCATGTGTGTACGAGGCCAGAGCAACATGCAGCCTGCCCCGCAGTCCTGCACTGCGCGCAGGCAGTACAGTAGAGAGAACAGTGAACGGTGTGAGACTTGCTTGCTTGCCTTGCTACCGCTGGTTTCCCTCTGGTTTTCTACTAACCACCAGTTAACTTGCCAAGTTGCCATATGCTTAAATATTTTATAAAATCAATCGGATTATCACAGCTGAAGAAGCGTCAGGTTTTCGTCATGTTGCACTGAGTCTCGTTAACCCAGCTGGCTGCGATGAATAAAACCTAATTATTAATCAACCTCACCAAACGATCCATGGTGATATAAAACTACACGCTACACGTAAAGCAACTTCACTTCAGAGGAAACTTAAGGGAGGGAGCTGCAGCTGCTATTCGTGTTTACTCACCAGTCAGTCACCACCACCACTGTATGGAATCCATTAGAATGATTGGAAATGGAAGTTATGGAACATTAATAGCCTATTCTAACGTGAGTTACATACATCCTTTATTTCGATAAATCCGTTGATCTCCGTTCTCACTTTCACACTGAAACACGGCGCCGCAACGCTGATCTACAAGCTCACAACGTGTCGCGCTGCTTTTTTTCTGTCGGGCTTTTTTCGGGCTTCGGGCTTAACATTACGGTAATTTTTAGGGTCGGGCCGAGCCTCGGGTCGACCCAGTTAGGGTAGGGCCGGGCCGGGCCATAATTTTTGGGCCCGTTGAGAACTTTATTAGGCTGGTCAGGATGGGGGAAAAAAAAGTTCAGTTGGCTGGCGCTCGCGCACGCACGCACACACGCACACGCACGCGACAGGAAATCAATAGACAACTTGTTACAGGTGTTGATTGCAGCGTTAGCAGGCGGCAGCTAGCTTGGCTAACGTAGTTCTACCACTGCTCTCTGACTCTGTCCCTCTCACGTGTGGATTTTATTTTGGTTAATTGAAGATGAAAACAGCAAAGCTTTTTATGGTTACAAGGTTAGTAGCCTATAATCCTTTCTCCTCCCTGCAGTCAGTGCAGTGGCCCTCTCTCTCTCTGACTCCGTGTGTGTGTGTGTGTGTGTGCGTGTGTGTGTGTGTGTGTGTGTGAGAGAGGAGACATCAGTGCAGAGTGTGTGTCTGTAGAGCGGAGCCGTGTCTACTCCTCTGGGGGTGGAGCACTGGGAGAGTCATACACGCAGCTATACATCTCCTTACAACCGTACTCTACCGGATTTTCAATGAAAGTGGTTGTTTCACCATGTTTGCGCATTTATGAGAAATATAATAATCGGCCGTTTTTTTTCCGATTATTT
This sequence comes from Electrona antarctica, assembly GCF_951216825.1. Lineage (NCBI taxonomy): Eukaryota > Metazoa > Chordata > Actinopteri > Myctophiformes > Myctophidae > Electrona > Electrona antarctica. The sequence continues at coordinate 2,875,146 of NW_027636995.1, read as the reverse complement.
GTTTTTAGCACCGATACCGATATTAATTAAAATCATGAATATCGGCCGATTATCGGTCGATCACTATACAGTACAGTACAAAACAGAGGAGTACAGTACAGTTCAGCACAAATGAGTACAGCACAGGTAAGTACAGTACAGTACAGTACAGTACAGTACAGTACAGTACAGTACAGTACAGTACAGTACAGTATTCCCGCTAGGTTGCCACATTTGCGACATCTAAGCAACTTGGTATATAGAAACATTGCCACTTGCCATGCTAGCTTTCATACAGAAATAAAAACAAGCAAAACAAAAAATAGGGACACTCAGCCTGGTTGCTAAGTTTGCACTTTCCAAGCAACTTGGTACTGTATATGAAAACATCATGGGTTGCCATTTGCCTTTCCAAGTAAAAAAACAAAAAACAAAACATATCGCCCTCCCGTTATTGCCTTCTTCCCATTTGCAACGCGTGGCGCTAGGATGAGGCCCGCAGAATTCTAGTAATGGTCATGCCTGGGGTGACAAGCTACTAACTAACTGACGGGAAATTAGTAAATGCAACCTGCCGTCACAATAACATCGATTTGCATCTTTGCGACAGGCCTAAACATTCTCCCCTTCCTCCCCACACACACAGGAACCGTTTGGACGTGGGTTTTGACATAGAATTATTTTAGAAATATTCAAATGTTCCCCTTACACATAAGATCGGTATTGGTCGATCGTGAGAAGAAACAATCTGTGATTGGGATCGGTCCCAAATAAACCTGATCAGAGCACGCCTACTGAAGTGGCAAAAAAAAAACGTTCTGGCCTTGACAGCCCATACATCCAAAAAGAAAAGTCCCATTGGATTGCATTAAACTCACATTGCCACTCACTCACTCCAAAACATTTTGTTTTGTTTCTGAACCCACCTAACCTGACTCCGCCAGATGGGGCAGCAGAGAGTACACTGGGTTCAGCAGCAGCTAGAAGCTAGAAGCTGCTGCTAGAAGCTGCTAGAAGCTGCTGCTGATTGGCCAGGCCGTTTTGTGGCCGGGCATCAAGTCTACCTGAGAGTTCCCAGATGGGAGCAGGAGGAGGGAACCCAGTGTACTCTCTGCTGCCCCATCTGGCGGAGTCAGGTTAGAACCCACCCCCATCTGACCTAGAATAATGTATGGGCTGCTATAGTATGACTTTTAGACTTGAATTAATTAGTGATGCTTATTTTTGAGGGGCGCTATATACAGGTTTAATGTTTGTTTTTAGTTAAATGTTTGTTTTAAAAAAGGGTAAATTTACATCATATTGTCCCTCTTTACGTCATATTGTCTCTTGTAATGTTTGTAATGCTTGTGTTGGCACCGTTTGTTTTACATCACCATTCCGTACATCACCTAATCAACATGAGTTAGACTTTAATTATATTAGCGCCCCTCACTTCACGGGTGTGATTTTTATTTTTTACCTGAGAGAGTGTGGCACCTTGTCTTCCCATGTAGTAATGTCAATGTTGACACATCAACCTCCTCTTCCATGTTTTCCTCTTTAATGTGTGTAGGTTGTGGTTCCTCCTTGACCAGACTGGACCTCCTCTCCTCATGTTGTGAGGGTTGTGGTTCCTCCTTGACCAGACTGGACCTCCTCTCCTCATGTTGTGAGGGCTGTGGTTCCTCCTGGACCAGACTGGACCTCCTCTCCTCCAGTTGTGAGGGTTGTGGTTCCTCCTGGACCAGACTGGATGTGCTCTCCTCATGTTCAGGGAAAACCTCTTTACACACAGACACAAGGAGGAGAGAAGAAACCACTTTACACACAGACAAGGAGGAGAGAAGAGCTATGGCATCAGCACAACTACTCAAAGTGCTTTTCTAAACGTATGACATTTATTCTCCTATTTCTTGATTTGTCAGCTCAACAAACCTGGTTTGTATAATATGACTTGTGGCTGTAAAAGGACGTCCAGAAGTTTGTCTTGTCTCTTCAGCAGAGTTTCTAGTGTCTCCATCTCTCTCTGGAAGAGGCTGAACATGAATCCTGCAGCAGTGCTGAGGCGCTCCAACACAAACACTCTGACAAGCTTCAGCTGACCAACATCACTCTGCTGTTTTTCCAAAACACACAATATCTCCTCTCCCACCGACGTCAGGTGTTCATTTATCGACAGCCTCAGCCTTAGAGAGTCCGTTTGACGCATTCTACCTCGTTTGTAAGACATTTTTCACCACGCTGATTTGTTCCTCTCCGCCATGAAAAACAACACGCATGCACAACAACGTGGTTCGCGCATGCGCAATAGCAGCAGCTTCTTCTTTGCTTTACGGCAGATGGCAACCATGGCAACCAGATTTGGTCCATTACCGCCACCTTGTGATCAACCTAAAATCTATCTTTACTACTAGGCTATATCAAAACCCTCTTTCAACCAATATGTGGTTATGGCACTGCTCAAAAAATATGATAACTAGTCCTTACCCTTTCAAATATATGAACACCAAATTATCTACAGTGTGGGTACAGCGTAGTGATGTAATAGATCCTATTATTGATGTATTTTGAGGTGTAGGACTAATCAGTCTGGTGTCAGAGGCGCTTGCCCGGTGTTGGGTGAAATCACCCCTCAGCTAAAGACCAGTGTGCCACTTTCCCTGTGGGGTGCATACGTTGATTAGACATACCAACAGTCCTACAGTCATTCATCCGACAACACCGTCACTCCCCGACATGCGCTGCAGTTTAAAAGTAACCCATGCTACGGGTTTAAAACATGTGTTGCGGGTTAAAACTAGCCTATGCTGCAGGTTTAAAATCACCTGTGGCTCCTGACATGTGGTGCGGGTTAAAAGTAACCTGTGGCGGGTTAAATATCACCGTGCCAGCGTGCGGTTAGGACTTAGGGTTAGCCAGGTTAGGGTTTTGGATAGGGTCTCGGACTCATGACTGCATAGGACTGTTGGTAGGCCTATAACCAAACATATGGACCCGCAAGTATAGGGTGTAACAAAATCTCCTGGAGAGGGCGTCAACATATGTGTCACGTGGTAGCGGCCGCCATACTTGCTGGCTTGTCTGGTTTGTTTACATTGAGAGACCATCGGGTGTGCTTGTATACGTTCTTTTTTTAAACTGACCTCACAATGGTGCAGACTTGCTCAGTAAATAAGTGCCACAGCAGGTCACGTCGAGGGAATGAGCCAGAAAACGGAATTAGATTTTCAGCTTTCCAGCATGGAGACAGTATCAAGGAACCCAGATTGACAAGTTTACAAAAAGACGTAGAATGGCTTGGATCGGCGCACGGGCGCAGAGACATAACGTTCAACAAAGTATCTAAGCACAGCCGTGTTTGTTCACAACATTTTCCTTGTCCTTGTAATGTATTTTGGCCCGACGTTCTTTCTATCCATCCTGGTGTTGGTTCACTATGTTGTCGCCAAGAACGAGCTCAATATTTACAAAAACATACCACCGTCACTCAATTCTGAGTGATGCGGGCTAGAATTTAATGCCCACGAGAGGGCCGTCCCTAGTTTTTTAGACACCGCCCCCCTCTTGGTGACGTACACGTTGGCACACGCTATAGCACAGGAAAGGTGCAATTCTGGGGCACTGGGCAAGTGTGGTTGGCTCGATGGCACAGATTGGGAAATGCCCTTGGGTAATGTAGGCCTCTCCCACTGATTTAGCTAGCCAATTACAATGTCAAGTCACCCTAGCTGTGATCACATGTAAGTCATTAGGAGGGGAATGGGGATTTATCCCCCAAAAAGCCATATTTGGCGCCCCCTATGGATGTAAATGGAATTGCGTTGGGCTCTCCGTTGATTAAAATCATGGACGTAAAATGTTGAGGTAGTCATACTGTACATAGGCGGCGGCCTACTCTCTCTCTGTGTGTGTGTGTGTGTGTGTGTGTGTGTGTGTGTGTGTGTGTGTGTGTGTGTGTGTGTGTGTGTGTGTGTGTGTGTGTGTGTGTGGCTGGCTGGCTGGCTGGCTGGCTGGCTGGCTGTTTGGCAACCACTAGCCTACTATTTCCCAGTGTAATTTCATTGGGCAGTAGACATTAATTAGTAGGATAATTTTAATTAATATGTATTTATCTGCAGACTCCCATCTGATAATATTTGATTTGTGTTGTTTTCACAAATAGGCTATTTTTTCACCTTTTTAAAATATTTGATTGATTGATTGATTGATTGAAATGTTTGTAGAATACCGGTATGTAAATTCCAACGAAATTTGGCTAAAGGCCAATACAAAATATGCTATGAGGATAAAACCCAGAAAAAGAAGCCAATTCAATTCAATGCAAATGAGCTTGGCTGTGCTTGGTTTCTATTCCAAACAAACCAGTCAGATCCGGTCTAGAGCCCGCCCACTACATCCGGTACTTTGAACACTTCCACATTGCAGCGCACACCGTTTCCGTATCCGCTCTTCACAGAGTAGCAGCAGAGCGTAAACATTAACAAACACAGAGGCTGCGTTCGAATTCATTCCCTATGCCCCATATAGTGCACTACTTTGGGGTTCCGCCATTTTGTTATAGTGTCCGAATATGTAGTGAGCATTTTTGCACCCTAATGTAGTGGACTGAAGTATCCCACAATGCACCGGGAATTGTAGGGACCATCCGATGGTCACTACAAAAACACAGCGAAGCAAATCTGCCCCATAATGCATTGCGCAAGCTCGCCCTTGAGCGCACATGCACGCGTTTGCGCGCACGTGCGCTGCTTCTGCATGCATGCGCTTATTGCGCTCCAACTCAGAAGAGGCAGAAGTTGAACCAGCGAAAGAAATCAACACAAATGTACTTTTAAAACTTTCGTTTCCCCTCTCTTTTCTTCCCTGGCGGATCTCGAAGCTACAGATCTCGAGACAAATGATCTGTGCATTTATTTGCAATTGTTTTATTTTATTTATTTATAATAAAACAATTCATTTGCAATAGTATTACTAATCTGAACCCCTTTCTGACAGCTGCCCTGCTGGCCTATTTGACTCCTATGCTGCCTCAGAACCTTTTTATATCAGCTCTCTTGTTAGTCTAGTGGGCTGTTACGCCGCCTTTCAAACCATCGTTCATCGGTTCACGGTTTCGCGCCCTGCTGCCGACACTATTTTTACAACCGCGGACTTTTTTAATAGTTTTTGGATTAAGGTTGGTGAGGTTGTCATTTATGTGCTAAAGTCAAATATATATTTTGTACATGCATGTGAGACATATTAATTCCGAACATATGTTTTATTAATATTAATTAATTCCTGCCATTAAAACATATATGTTATCTAACATTATTTCATTGAATTGCGCTAAATACATTAAAACTTCATTATGTAGGCAGCAATTTATTGGACTGCTGTTTCTGTTAACGTCCGTATTGTGAGCAGAGCTTGTAGATCGGCTACTAGTTTTCATATTGCTGGATAATGGATATAATATTAATTTATTGATAATAATCATAGGCCTATGTTATTTTAAAATAATAACCTTTTTATCATCTTTTCAGCAGCAGCGTTTTGACTGGTGTCAGTTGATTCTTCATATCCAAATGAGTGAAACGGCGGGATGATTTGTTTATTTTTCATACAGTTCTTTATGAGGCGATCTGAAAAAACCCTATGGGGATTACAATGCAAATAAAAAGTACATGAACCCGCGGACCTATAGCGCCCTCTACCGATATTGACGTCAGAGTCGGTGCTCCCCATACAGGGAGTATTGTCCGAATTCATCACTATTTGAGTCCACTGAGTCTGGGTCCCCGTATGGGGAGTAGGGAGTAGGGAACAACCCTAGCAATTCGAACGCAGCCAGAGTCTAATAAAAAGCCATTAGAACAAGTTACAACTAATGGAACCAAAGCATTGACTGATTAGGACAATTACAACTAATGGAACCAAAGCATTGGACTGCTAGGGAAACAATGGCTGCTCTTCAAACCAGGTGAGGTTCAGTTGACTTTTATCTGTTGTGTATCTGAAGTTTAGTCACAAACGGATTGATTGTGTCAGCCAGGTGTGTGTTCGTCCCTCGGTTTGTTGTGTTTGTGGCAGAGAGTGAAACACTAACTAAATGGATAGTGACAGCCATAGATATGGCTTCACATTTATTTACAAACAGAAAAAAGAGCGTGTCTTTATTTTAGTGGTGATGATGATGATAGTTCACCACTAGGTGGTGGCATTGTAACACCGTGTCTAGTGACTGGCATTGACTTGTGATGGAATGATATAAGTGTGCGTGTGTGTTTTGTGAATCCCTGTTTTTGGTTGGTTAATTGTTTGTCCAGCATCCAAGTGTCAAGAGGATGGATTGAATATGCAGAAAAAACACAGACTATTTCAAATATTCCTAGTATTTCATATTCCATATTCATATTCCATATAACTCTCGTTCTAACTTCAATCCAGATCTACATGGTTATGTTACTGCTGTACTGTATGTGTTTTTCTCAGGGTAGAATCACATTGCATTTCTAATCAGACTTCTAATCATGTTGGGCTCTATTGCTCTGTTGTTCTTATTTGCAATGTGTGTAGTTGTAAGCCGGTGGAGTTTTTTCAGGAAATGAAGAAAACCTTATATATGTTTTAAATGATGCAATACTGCCTCTGTTGGTGTTGTGACTTTAGATAGATATTGTAAATTACTTGCATGAGAAGGAGAGGTGGCGGGGTGAGCTGGTTTAGACAGTTTGAGGGTGCAATGGAGTTAAGAGGTTTTGTCCAATGCGTTTTTTACTACTTCCCATTGTTTTATTTTATTAAGGTGCGATGTAAGTTGAATTTGTTTCCACTGTAGTATAGAAGACAGTGGTCTGGGTTCTCTACAGGACTGGTCAAGGCCTGACAACACATTATTATATTGTCAAATTCTCAAAGTCTCATAGCCTATTGTGCTCTATTCTTCTCATTTTATTTCTTATCTATATTCACAGTGAAATCCCATTGTGTAATGTGTAGGCCTGTGTGCAGAAACATGTGTCCATAGTGTAAAGGCCTATTCATAGTCTGGATTTTCGGTGGTGAGGTAACCACCGCTCCGGTGGTGAGCTGACTACCGGAGCTGAAATAACGTTGAGCGGTGGTGAGTAAAAAAAGAAAGAAGGGCTGGAGCGGTGGCGGTGGTTTGCTCTTCACCGCGGGTCGTGACGTCATGTTGTAGTTTGGTGGTCACCTCACCACCGAAAATCCAGACTATGTATGAGCCTTAAGGCATTACGTGCTGCGGCGTGACAGCTTGGCTGACAACACTCAATAACCTGATGTTGGATAGGAAATTGTGGAGGGCAGCGATCCAGGAATCCCGAGTTGGTGTTGGCTAGACCTCACTCTCGCAGTAACTAACTAACTATTAATTCATGATCAGGATAAGTCATTATCCATATAATAGCATATCCTACTGTATATTCACGATTACATTGTCATTAACAACAGAGAGAGACACAATAACAGCAACAACTGTATTTGTGTAAACCTGGAAATCTGGACAACATTAAGTCATTGTTCAGGTTGTGTTGCTCTGAGGGAATGAGGAGCACTCAGGTGTGTGGAATTAGTTTCAATATGGTTGTTGTGACCGTACTTTTATTCAATGTTAGTTAACACAGACTTCATTATATTTCTGGCCACAGGGTTCACATTTCAAATTGTGCTACTGTTATTGACTACAAATTAGTGATGCACCGAATATACGTCAGCAGAAAATATTCGACAGAAAATGGCTAAAAGAAAATGCATTTTAGGCCTATTTGGTTTCGGCCAAAATAGGCAGAAAATATATCACCGAATAGTGTACGCAATGAATGCATTCAAAAGAGCTGAATAAATGTTTTATGGACCCATAATAGTGATTGTTATTTAAGTTAAGTTTTGCCATAACCATTTATTTTGCCATAAATCAGGTAGCTTTAAGGTGACATGCAATGGTAGGAAAACAGATAGTCTATATAACATTAATCATATTCGTACTACAAATAGCCTACTATTAACATTGAGTGACTGCAGTTTCTTCCAGCTGTGAAATGTCTCTTTAATGATCACATTATGAATGAACTGAGACTATTTTACACCTCTGACTCTGAGTTTCAGCAGAACGACAGTGATAGGCCTATCACACAGAACGTATTATTGTTATTATCCCTTGTGAAATCGTAAAGGTGCTGTAGTGTAAGGGATGTTTTGTTAAAATGGCTGTAGTAATCAGTCCTATATTGTTCAGTAACAGAGGTCTGTAAGGATGTTTTGTTAAAATGGCTGTAGTAATCAGTCCTATATTGTTCAGTAACAGAGGTCTGTAAGGATGTTTTGTTAAAATGGCTGTAGTAATCAGTCCTATATTGTTCAGTAACAGAGGTCTTCCCATGTCTCCACAGTCCACACCTACTTCACTAACATCATTATTACGCTCATAATGTGAATGAAATCTGATAATAATACAATTTATAATTAACAGTAATATGAAGGGGGGAAGGCATATGGGCTCTACAATATTTAAGAACTTATGCCTAGACTAGAAAATACGTACACAAATATTATCTCTTAGTTAGAATGCAGACAAATCTGAGATGGTAAAAGAGAACTGGCTATTTGAAACATGATCTACATGAAAGAGAGACATGTCATTTGAACACTACTGTATACCACTCACCAATACCCGTTCCAGAGATCATATTACACCAGTCCTCCGTGACCTTCAATGGCTACCGGTTAAACAAAGAATCCACTTCAAAACACTCCTGACCACCTACAAAGCACTAAACAACCTGGCTCCCCCTTACCTCTGTGACCTCCTCAAACGTCATGTCCCCTCCCGCTCCCTCAGGTCTGGTGACGCAAACCTCCTCGACGTCCCCAAAACCAAACTCCGTACGTGGGGGGAGAGAGCTTTTGCCTTTGCTGCCCCAACCCTGTGGAATGCCCTCCCTAAGGCACTCAGAGATGCCCCCACCAGTGCCTCCAGTGTGAATTATCTGGTGTGTTTATTTTGGAATGCAGCTTTTTTCATTTAGTTGGATTATGAGTTATGTTGTAAGGGATATGTTTGGTTAAAATAGCTCTAGTAATCATTGATATATTTGTTCAGTAACAGAGGTCTTCCCATGTCTCCATACCTACTTCACTAACATCATTATTATGCTTTGAAGGAGGAAAGACAATATTGCTTTAACAGGTTTTATTTGAAAAAATCTCATGTGTGCTTACAACATATATCACTAGAAAATCAATTTTATACAAAAAAAAATTGTTTTCCTTCTTCTTCTCTCTCAGTTGGAATGCAGACAAATCTGAAATGGTAAACAGAGAACAGGCCATTTGAAACATGATCTACATGAAAGTGAGAATAGGCCTACATGTCAATAGTATATATGTACAGCATAGTATAGCATATATGTATAGTTTATATTGTGGTGTCTCGATGGTAATACCGCGCCCAGCAGGTAAGAGCGCCCCCGGAGCATGGCAAAAGGCAGAGAGATAGCAGGAACGCACCTCTCCCACTAGGTGTGATCATGGAGGGAAAATACATACCTCGCCACTTACTTGATCAGCTGGAATGCGCCGCACCTGCCTTCACACGCTGAAAGGGATCCACCTCAATATAAAAACCACCTCTCTCTGCCTAGTAGGAATCCATTCTCTGGGAGGCGAGGAATGCGCATATACCGGGCTGCTGGGCGGTAGGTCGACACCACTATTCCACAGTACATTCTATGTAACTCTGAGTGAAATATGAATACTCACGATATATCTTCTTACCCCCCAGGCAATCACTGGGCGTGCATGGAACGGCTCGCGGCAGCGAGCGTCTAAACCTGGGAAAGGAACAATTGATTAAGGACATGGAAATGGAGGGCAACCTACCGGAGTACAGACGTATGGAACAGGAGTAGCGATACTGCCCTAACAGCCCGCCGGCTGGTCACTGGCAACCCCAGGCTGAGTAGAAATACTTACGTTCATATCCTCGACTCCCTGTTAAAGCAACTGTTTATTCACCAAGCTGACTCATATACTTACCGACTCCCGAGAGGGGACGGAGAGAAACCTATCCTAGACCTGTACTTACCGTTGATGTCCCTACAGCTAAAACCCACTTACCTGTGTGAATACCTACCGTTGATGTCCCGCGACGAGGTCCTGCGACGAAGACGACCCAAGTGCTCCACCTGCTGGAAAGGAAAAGACATGACTGTATGATGATACCTGAAAAGGAAGGAAAGAAATACTATTATTTGTGACCAGAAAAGCTGTGAATAAACCAATATAATTATGCATTCTATCCTGTCTCCTGGGTCCTGTGTACCAGTCGCCACACATGGTGGAGAATGCGGGCATAGACAGGTCCACGCGAATAATACACACACAACATGGAGCAGAATAATGCAGTCGCCGACCTCCTACAAAATCCGGCCGAGCTACAAGCTGCAGTCCATGAGCTGGTGCGGCAAATCCGCAGGGACGGCGCCGCCACACGACCACCAGGGGACGTACTGACCAAGCTCACGCCAGAGGATGATGTAGTGGCCTATTTGGAACTGTTCGTGCGCATTGCGGCTCGAGAACGATGGCTGGTGGTGGACTGGGCCCCCACCCTGTCGGGCTTCCTCACCGGGGACCCACAGCGAGTGTGCAGTGACCTGACCCTCGCCGAAGCCCGAGACTATCCCACGTTGAAGGCGGCCATCCTCGCCGCCCAGGGCAGCAGTCTCCCCGCCCGTGCCCAAAATTTCCATCAGTGGGCCTATGACGCGCATCAGGCCCCCCGACCTCAGACGGCGGCGCTCATGCACCTCACCACCAGCTGGCTAGCTGGCGACGGCACCATCCCTGCCATCGAGCGAGTAGCAGTTGACAAGTGCATTCGTGCCCTGCCGCCCAAAGCCCGTGAGTATGCCTCCCAAGTGATCCCCGGCTCGATTGAATGACCCCCCCCCCCCCCCCCCCCCCCCGAAGAGATAAGGGGGACCTGACCAGCCCGCCCGGGGAGGCGGAGACGGCAGACGACGCTGCTACGTATGTGGGAAGATCGACCACATCGCCTCGGCGTTGTGGACCGCAACGTGTCGATGGCCAGCGTGACGTCAGAGGTAGCCCCGGAGTGAGGATGAGAATCCGGATCCATTCGGCGAGTTTCCCCCTGCCGAGGCCGGGAGGACCCCCTCCCACTGGGAGTATGCCACCCTCCAGTGGGAGGACCCTAATCACCGAGGGGCACGAGAGCAAGTAGCCGCCATCGACGGCCAGGACTGCAGCGGGGTGAGTGAATTAAACCCTCATTTCTGTGTGAATAACGGACTGCTGTATAGGGGAACTAGAGACCGGGGGGGGAGATTGTAGAGCAATTAATCGTCCCCAAAGCCTTTGTAAGCCGAGTATTATATCTGGCGCACACCCACCAGCTAGGGGCCCACCTCGGAATACAAAAAACATACGACCGCGTGATGGCACGCTTCTATTGGCCAGGGGCAAAGAGAGCGATAGAACATTTCTGTAAAAGCTGCCCCGAATGCCAGCTCACCGCCCCCCGAGCGGTACCTCGGAACCCCCTCATTCCGCTGCCTATTATCGGGGTGCTCTTCTCTCGCATCGCTATGGATGTGGTGGGACCCCTACCTAAGTCAACCCGGGGCCACAGATATAAAATATTAAAAAAATGTTGAAGAAACTGCCAGATATTGATGGGAAAGACTGGGACCGCTTGATCCCCTATGTGATGTTTGCCATTCGTGAAGTCCCCCAGGCCTCCACAGGGTTCTCTCCCTTCGAGCTCCTGTACGGAAGGCAGCCGAGAGGCCTGCTGGACCTGGCCCGAGAGGCCTGGGAGAGCCAGCCGTCCCCGCATAGGAGTGTGATCGATCACATCGAACAGATGCAGGCGCGCGCCCAGAGGATATGGCCCTTGGTGAGAGAGCTTTACAAGAAATTCTCTAAGGAGAGAATACCAGCACTCACGGACATGTCATTTGGTTTAAGGCACTTTTTATTATTTGATATTCGCACAGTATGCTGCAGAGCAGACAGCCTTGGTGAGAGAGCACATGCAGCAGGCGCAACAAGAGCAGAGCCGCGTCTATAACCGGGGAGCCACGCCCCGCGAGTTCCAGGTGGGTGAAAGTGTGCTGGTATTGATCCCCACATCGGAGTGTAAATTCTTAGCCAAATGGCAGGGCCCCTTCGAGATCATCGAACGGACCGGCCCAGTGAACTATAAAGTGCGGTGGCCCGACCGCCGAAAAGGAGAGAATATTTATCATGTGAATTTACTCAAGAAATGGCAGGAACCCACGCCAGTACCCCTGCCGGCATTATTAACATGTCTCTCCCCAGGCCGCCCCAGAGGTCCCGATCGGTCCCCCCCGCAGGTCCAGGACGTGAAAGAGCTCATAGGACGCTTCCGAGACCGCTTCTCCGAGCTCCCAGGCAGAACCAATGTCATCAGACAACACATTATAACCGGGCAAAGTGGTACGGCAGCGCCCCTACCGGATCCCCGAGGCTCGCCGCCTCGCCATCAAGGAAGAAGTGAAGAAGATGTTAGAGCTAGGAGTAATCGAGGAGTCCTTCAGCCCCTGGTCCAGTCCCATCGTCATCGTGCCGAAGCCGGATGGGTCCCTACGCTTCTGCAATGACTTCAGGAAGCTGAACGAGGTGTCACTCTACGACAGTTATCCCATGCCGCGGGCCGACAAATTAATCAAGAGTTCGTTTCGACACTGGACCTCACGAAAGGATATTGGCAAGTGAGGCTAACGGACCGCGCCAAGGCAAAGACCGCCTTTTCCACGCCAGATGGCCTGTTCCAGTACACGGTCCTCCCATTTGGCGTGCACGGCGCACCAGCCACCTTCCAGCGGCTCATGGACCGGGTACTGCGACCCCACCAGAACTATAGCTCTGCGTATTTAGACGACATTATCATTTACAGCAGAACCTGGCATGAACACCTGGCACATCTGGAGGCTATCCTGGGTGCCCTCCGGAGAGCGGGGCTCACGGCCAATGCAAAAAAATGCCAACTCGGCATGTCCGAGACGGACTATCTGGGCCACACAATTGGGAAAAAAAAGTAGAAAGAATCCGAAATTGGCCACGCCCCGCCACAAAAAAGCAGGTAAATCATTCCTAGGGCTAATATCATATTATCAAAAAATCATCGATAATTTTGCCACTATTGCAGCCCCGTTATACGAGCTGACGCGGCAGAGCCTCCCAAACCACGTGAGGTGGACGGTGGAGGCCGAGGAGGCGTTCCAGCGATTAAAAGACACCCTGTGTTCCGAGTGTTTTCGGTGGCTTGAATTAGTAAAATTCTTCCAACACTGACCACAGGGTCAGAGGGCGCTTGCGCACGCAGCGACCAGCTGAGAGTAGACGGATTGTTTGTTTGTACTGTTTACTGTTGTAACGTCTATCAATGTGTTCCTGTGCGGATTACCGACAATGTGCTGGCCGTTGAAGAACGAGATCTAGATCCATTGTACTTCACTCAAGAGAGAGACTGATCCAGGGATCCTCTCGCTAGTTCATACTACTAGCCGAGTGTGGCTACGCTAACTCAGCTAAGCCTTGGGGTGCTTCACTTTCAGGACTGGAGCCCCGATCATCATCGAAATCAACAATGGACTCTTTTGCCCTGTTTATGGTGCTGCTAGCGCTTCATTTAGCCTGGGGGCTTGAACACACTCAACTGTCTCCCAGTCGACCTAGCCGAGTCCAATACAACAGAGAACTCTTACTTCGCTGGAATACACAGCAGGACCCACCGGAGGATCTTATTCTGCCCAACCCAGATGACCTTCTGAGACCCGCCGACCTTAATAATCCTCCGGGAGGACAACCGCACAAGACGAGGAAGTGAGGGAGAAGAGGAGGTGTTCGCCTGAGGAAAAAAACAACCCCTGACACGCACCCCGCTGCCTTCCATCATCCTCTCCAACGCGCAATCCCTCCGCAACAAATCCGAGGAACTTCAGGCGCTGGTCCAATACAGCCACGACTTCAGAGATACATGTATCTTAGCCTTCACCGAAACTTTGCTATCCGAACTCGACTCCGACGCCGACTGGGCCATCAAGGGGTTCGGGACACCTATCCGACTGGACAGAGATGCCAAAATCACGGGCAAGTCAACCGACGGGGTTGTGTGTTTATATGTTAACGAGCGATGGTGTAACTCTAAATCTGTTATCATTCGAGAGAGGACGTGTACACCTGATATAGAGCTACTTGCGATATCTTTAAGACCACCATATCTCCCTAGGGAGTTCCCCCAGTTTACATCCATCCAAGAGCTAATGAAAACAACGCATGTGAGCAGATACACCAGGTTACACAAAAGCTACAACTAATCTCCCCGGATGCACCGAATATCATAATCGGTGACATGAACCATTGCTCGTTAAAAAACACATTAAGAGACTTCCATGTCCTACTAGGGGCAGTAAGATTCTAGACCTGTGCTACAGTAATGTTAAAAATGCATATAAATCACTACCCCTCCCGCCCCTGGGTGCATCTGACCACAATTGTGTGCACCTCATTCCTGTCTACCACACCGCATTACAAAGGGGTAAAGTGCAGTGCATTCGCTATAAGAACTGGAAGGATGATGCCTGTCAGACTCTCCAGGGCCTCCTTGACTCTACGGATTGGGACATGTTTGTCGAATCATCCGCTGACATTGACGAGTTGACTGATGTTGTCCTCATGTTGATGTTGGACCTCATATTGCGAAAGCATTGTTATCCCCATTAAATGTGTCAAAGTGTATCCCAACTCCCTGGGCAGGGATGAAAACAATGACGGGGGTGAAAGAGGGAGAAAGGAAAAAGGTTGAGCTGCCCAACTTTACCTATGATCATCAATTGGCTCAGAGCCCTCAATTAATTTGATACTAGATTCGATGTCCATGACTTCAGCAATAACCATCGTGTGTTAAGGAACAGTCTGCAGTCAGCCCCCCCTTTAAAACCCTTTTTTGATGAACAGAGTGTTAAGTCCTTTAAAGGCTGTAGGCCTGGAGTCCCGGCTCAGACAATATTGGGGGTCACCTGATAAAGACCTGCGCTGAACAACTAGGCCCTATCTTTTATTATATATTTAATCTATCTCTTTTCCAGCAGAAGGTGCCATCCCTCTGGAAACAGTCCACTATAGTTCCGATGGCCAAGAGCAATAAGCCCCAAACGCTCAATGACTTCAGACCTGTTGCTCTAACTTCCTTGATCATGAAACAATTTGAAAAACTAATCAAGTCCGAGCTCGTGGCAAAAACTGAGCGCCTACTGGACCCCCTCCAGTCTGCGTATAGGGCTGGAAGGGGTTTTCAAGATGCACTTGCCACCTTACTTAACCTCTTGCACAAACACCTTGAAGGTAGTAAAACCCATGCCAGGCTGCTCTTTATTGATTTTTCCTCAGCATTCAATACCATACAGCCCCATGTCTTGGTTGATAAACTGGTTAACTCATTTGGTATAGATCCTTGTCTGGCGGACTGGATTCTTGACTTCTTAACTAACAGATCTCAACGTGTAAGGGTTAACGAGATACTGTCTAGCTTCCTGTCATCTTCTACCGGCTCGCCCCAGGGTTGTGTTTTATCTGCCTTTCTTTACATTCTTTATACCAACGATTGTGTTAGCCATTTCCACAACAGATTCGTCATTAAGTACGCTGACGACTCGGTCATCGTCAGCCTGCTTGATAACGATGAGAACTGTCACGGGCAAGTGGTAGACGACTTTCTATCCTGGTGTGACAATGCTTTCTTGCAGCTTAATGTCTCTAAAACAAAAGAGCTATGCATAGATTTTAGACGTTCCCCACAATCCCCCCAGAAGAGTGTTGTCAATGGACAGAGTGTAGATATTGTACCCAGTTACAAATATCTAGGCACAATTATTGACGACAAGCTGAAATTTGACCTAAATACTGATGTAATGTATAAAAAAGGTCAACAACGCTTGTACTGTCTAAGGAAATTAGCTAAGTTCAATGTCGACAAGACTCGATGAAACTGTTCTACAGTGCCTACATCGAGTCCGTCATTTCTTTCTCGATTATCTGTTGGTATGGTAATCTCTGCATCAGAGACAAGAACTCCCTAGGGAAAATTGTAAAAGTTGCCTAAAAAATAATCGGCTCACAAATGAACAGCCTAGATCAGATCTTTAAAAAACAGGTGCTTAACAAAGCCCTGTGTATCCGATCTGATGCTGCTCACCCTCTACATGGAGAGTACATCCTTCTCCCATCCGGCCTTCGCTTGCGAGCCCCTTGTGCCACAAAAAACAGGCACAAACATTCCTTTGTCCCTGTCTCTATTTGCACACTAAATGCTGCTGTGGGTAGATCTAGGAGATAACTTATGATAAGAGTGGAACAATAGAGTCATCAGCCACCAATCACAACCTAACAAACTGCTGCATGTGCTCCACCCCTCTCTGACTCCTCCCCAGGTCATGCTCTATGCAACATTCTAGAAATAAACTGCTAACTGTGAGATTGCTTTGTAAGCTTCATAATTATGTAATATATTAATCTATCTATATCCAATATAGAGTATCTGGATAATATATGTACAGTTTAATAATATCGAATAAGTGGATATTAATTAATTGTTACTGCAGCAGAGCCATTAAGAGGATTTCTTTACATTATTTCAGTAACATAGAACCAGCTCTGGTGAAGAAACAACAAGAAAAACAGGTTCCAAAACTATGGTTTTCAAAACACAAACTGCCACCCAACCCCTAAATTATTGCAAACAGTCTTTATAAATAGTACACAAGCCTTCACATCTAGTCTTTTACAAGAATACTACCGCACAGTGCACACCCTGTACTTAAATTTTTCTAAAACTTTAGAAGACAGTGGTGGGGTTTCTGTACAGGACTGGTCAAGGCCTGACAACAAATTAGTATATTGCCAAATGCTCAGTCATTATCCTTTTAATAATCATATACTATATCCATCATTACATTGTTATTAACAACAGGGACACAATAACAGCAATAACTGTATTTGTGTAAACTTGGGAAACCTGGATAACTTTTAAGTCATTGTTCAGGTTGTGTTGCTCTGAGGGAGCACTCAGGTGTGTGGAATTAGTTTCAATAGGGTTGTGACTGAACTTGTATTCAATGTTTTTTCAACTGCTAAATAATGAACAAACCCCACATTCTTTCCCCAGGTTAAAATGTAAACAGGCTAAATGATGATGGCTGATTATCCATTCACTGTAGACAATGCATTCAAGTGCAGAGATGAATTAGTACCAGCTTAGTAACAGAGTGTTAATGGTACTACAGAAATAGGTCACATGAAAATTATTATATTAAAATATTATATGGGTCACAAATGATCTGTTTCAGTTGACTGTAGTGTCTTAGGTAGCATAGTATCCTGTCTGGATCAGTGTTGGCCGACATCACCATCTTGTGGCATTGTCATAGTCATGTACTGTCCACCAAATCCAACTCCAATACCTGGGAGTGCATTACATAATGTGTAGGCCTGTGTGCAGAAACATGTGTCCATAGTGTAAGGTATTAATGATCAGGATAAATCAGGATAAGTCATTCTTATAATACTCATATCCTATATTAATGGGAAACAAGTCATTGTTCAGGTTGTGTTGCTCTGAGGGAATGAGGAGCACTCATGGAATTAGTTTCTATAGGCTTGTGGCTGCACTTTATTATAAAAAAAATGAATAGTGAACAAACCCCACATTCTTTCCCAGGTTAAAACATGCTAAATGATGATGGCTGATGGCTTCATTCACTATAGATAATGCATTCAAATGCAGAGATTAAACGTGTTAATGGTCACTGGTTGTCTGACATCACCTGTTAATGATCACATTATGGATGAACTGAGACCATTTTACACCTCTTTGACTCTGATGAGTTTCAGCAGAACTAGAGAAATAGGTCTATCATCACATGGAACTTATTATTATCCTTTGTGAAATGTTAATGGTGTTGTAAGGGATAGTAATCATTGATAGGCTATATTGTTTGTTCAGTAACAGAAGTCTTCCCATGTCTCCATACCTACTTCACTAACATCATTATTATGCTTTCATAATGTGAAAGAGCGAAGATCGGTCGCCCCAACGGGAAGAGCGGTCGCCCCAACGGGAAGAGCGGTCGCCCCAACGCGCAGATAATTCGCCCCCGAAAGTCCGGAGAATTCGCCCA
This sequence comes from Electrona antarctica, assembly GCF_951216825.1. Classification (NCBI taxonomy): domain Eukaryota; kingdom Metazoa; phylum Chordata; class Actinopteri; order Myctophiformes; family Myctophidae; genus Electrona; species Electrona antarctica. Next base: position 2,856,958 of record NW_027636995.1, on the reverse strand, counting down.
AAAGTCCGGAGAAGTCGCCCCAACAAAGAGAGAGAGAGATGTTTTACATGTAGCTGTTATGTCTCACTGACAGCTGTTTGATTGTGCATATTCCTCTTGCATATTCCTGTGTTTTTTGTGATGATTGGGGGGATTATCTGGGATCGACTACTTCAGTCTTGACATACAACATGATGTGTGATGATGTTGCTTTGCCTTATTATTGACTCTGAGTTTTGAAAGTAAAGAAGAGTTGTGTTTAAGCTGTCATGGTCCACTGATTCACAATAGTAGCCTACTTTTAAACAGAGAGAGAGAGAGATTTTTACCTGTACTATATTTGTACATGTACTTTGAGATTTTTCCTGTACTTTTAAACAGAGAGAGGGGGGGGGGGGCTATGTGTCTAGTTATAGTGAGAGTGAGAGTGGAGGGGGGCCAAGCCTCTTTTGTTTGAGTGTGCTGGGTCGTTACTACAACAAGAACAACAACAACAGATCAACTGTAGGAATGTAACCATTTATTTGAGAGAAATAATATATACAGATGCCACTTTAAAAAATAGTTGAACAAAACAAATATATACAACGCTTCTTCAATACTAGAATAAATTTGCATTTTGTAGGCTACATTCCAGGCCATCATTGCGATTCATTGACTTAATTCATGGAATTCTGTTCTACAGAATGGCCCATCATCAAAGGTGTCTGGCATGGAATTCTGTTCTACAGAATGGCCCATCATCAAAGGTGTCTGGCATGGGATTCTGTTCTACAGAATGGCCCATCATCAAAGGTGTCTGGCAGGCCATCACAGTCTAAGGTTATAAATTCCTGTAATCTATAGGACTATATGGGTCTGTATTGAGGTTGGAGCATTTGCATTCTGTAGGCTACATTCCAGGCCATCATTGATTCATTGACTTAATTCATGGAATTCTGTTCTACAGAATGGCCCATCATCAAAGGTGTCTGGCATGGAATTCTGGGATTCAGTTCTACAGAATGGCCCATCACCAAAGGTGTCTGGCAGGCCATCATAGTCTATAGGACTATATGGACCTGTATTGAGGTTGGAGCATTTGCATTCTGTAGGCTACCTGTTCTACAGAATGGCCCATCATCAAAGGTGTCTGGCAGGCAATTTTATGTAAGTGGGAAGCAACAAGAACTTGACACACACACAGCATACAATAACAGGCAGGCAATTTTATGTAAGTGGGAAGCAACAAGAACTTTAGTGCCACCTGCTGAAATAAACAATACAATTGTATGTAAGTGGGAAGCAACAAGAACTTTAGTGCCAGAATGGCCCATCATCAAAGGTGTCTGGCATGGAATTCTGGGATTCTGTTCTACAGAATGGCCCATCACCAAAGGTGTCTGGCAGGCCATCATAGTCTATAGCACTATATGGACCTGTATTGAGGTTGGAGCATTTGCATTCTGTAGGCTACCTGTTCTACAGAATGGCCCATCATCAAAGGTGTCTGGCAGGCAATTTTATGTAAGTGGGAAGCAACAAGAACTTGACACACACACAGCATACAATAACAGGCAGGCAATTTTATGTAAGTGGGAAGCAACAAGAACTTTAGTGCCACCTGCTGAAATAAATAATACAATTTTATGTAAGTGGGAAGCAACAATAACTTTAGTGCCACCTGCTGAAATAAATGCAAAATTGCAGGTAGGCTTATGTTATTATTATTATTATTGTGTATATTAGTACAACAACAAAATTGCAGGTAGGCCTACCATGACATGCAACATAAACATGAGTGCATATGGCTAGTAGTAGTAGACTAGTATGAAAGTCTGTGAAAGATTCCACGTAAATTGCCTTCATGATTTGAGTCATTTTCAAAAATCCACCTGTTGGTGGCACTGTAAGTCTGTGAAAGATTTCACAGGCTCCAGGTCCCCAGCTAAACAATGAAATAAGCAACTCCATACCATGACATGCAAAAACGAATGTTACTGGATAACATTATGTAAACATGAGTGCATATAATTTCAAGTACTGTACTTATGTAAACATGAGTGCATATAATTTCAAGTGCTGTACTTGGAATGGAATTTCCAGAACAATGGAGGGGAGTAAGCCATTCATTATCCATGCATAATTTTAATTTGACCAACAAGAAACGAACGGGTTCTAACTGGTTCTAAATGTTCTCCTTTGACAAACAATGTTCTAATATGATAAATAAGGTCAAATAAACATGAAATAAACACGGGGCGAGATATCCGTGCGTTGGGGCGAGATATCCACGCTGTGGGGCGAGCTGTCCACACTATGGGGGCGGGCTCTCCACGGCTCGGGGCGAGCCGTCATCACTTTTCGAAAATCTGTGGCGAGCCGTCTTCACTTTTCGAAATTCTGTGGCGAGCCGTCTTCACTTTTCGCGAGGGCGAGTTGGAAAAGGGGTGAGTCGTCTCGGTACCCAGTGTAATACGGCATTATTAATTCATGACCAGGATAAGTCAGGATAAATCAGGATAAGTAATTATCCGTATAATAATTATAACCTATATACATCATTACATTGTCATTAACAACAGTTTTTTTAAATGCTAAATACAAACCCCACATTCTTTCCCCAGGTTAAAATGTAAACAGGCTAAATGATGATTCATTCACTGTAGACAATGCATTCAAATGCAGAGATTAAACGTGTCACTGGTTGTCTGGCATTGGACAGATCACCTGTTAATGATCACATTATGGATGAACTGAGACCATTTTACACCTCTTTGACTCTGAGTTTCAACAGAACTACAGAAATGACACAGAACGTATTATTATTATCCTTTGTGAAATGTTGAAGGTGCTGTAACTTGTAAGGGATATGTTTTGTTAAAATAGCTCTAGTAATCATTGCTATATTGTTTGTTCAGTAACAGAGGTCTTCCCACGTCTCCATAATACTAACATAATTATTGCTATTTCATAATGTGAAATGTGTTAATAATAAAATTGACCAGTAATATGAAGAGAAGAAGGCCCATGGGCTTTACAGTATAAGAACTTATATCACAATATTTCTTCCACATGTTTTAATTAAAAAAAAATGCTCACATGTGCTTACCACATATATCACTATCCTATATTACAATTGAAAACATGTGCCCAAAAGCACGCACAGGAACAAAAGGCACCAGCTACTACGTCACTGACACACTGCAACACGCTGCAACACACACTGCAACAACACACTAACACGACACAGCCTTACCCTCCGCGTCGATCCACGGCTATCTCCTCATGTCGCGCCGCACGACCACATTCCACAACACCCGCGTAAAAACTGTCATTGCACTGCCACTAAAGCCGCCTCCCGTCCACACTCACAAACAACATCAATATCAATAATAAACACAAACACGCCACAAGCACCGACACCCCCGCCTAATTTGTTGCCAGGTCTATGAAAACTAGCCCACAAAAAATGCCATTCAACACGCTACTTACAACTCGCTTACAATTCGCGGACCTGGCAACACTGCATCCTGTTTTCCCATTGGCTACGGTTGCTACAACACGCATTTGCACTGCATGATGGGAGCAACACAGCTTAATGTAGGGGTCACCGATTGCTGTGCTACATCCCCCTCATGTTCCCACCACCCCCTTCGGCTACACCACACACACTAATGCAACAGCCCCCTTATTGGCTAGCCCCCTCACATGGCGATCCCCACGCAGCCAGCCACACACACACAACGGCCACGTTCGCAAATATCGCACTGAGCGCACTGTGCAAATGCAATGCAAACTAATAGGCGAGTGTGCTTCGGTGCGGTATTTCCCAACGCGCCCATCTCATCCACACAACGCGCGCAGTCGGATGCCAAGCTCTTCCGCGATTTATTCCTTTCCCAGTCTCACCACACCACGGACTCATTGTAACCTCGCATCAGTGTCACTGCAGACACGTAATCACACTGTGGAGGATTTGTGACTGAGTGACTGTGTGTGTGTGTGTGTGTGTGTGTGTGGTTTGAGTTCAGCATTTTTTACACTGCACAGTTGCGCAGTGCACACCATGGGACAAATCGGCTTTTCACCCCCTGCCACTGTGCCCACAAACGCATGTACAAGAGGAAAACAATCTAAACATTATATACTCACGTCAGCATCGGGCAGATTAACACACACAAGCGTTATTAGTTGAGTTTTCTTATTGAAGTGCCTCTGATTTGTAACTGTGCGTTTATGTCAGTCAGCGATGCGATCCGTTGTTATTCAGCCACCAGCAGCAACATACGCACGGACTGGAGAGAGGCGACGTGTTTCTCTCCCTTCGGCTCATGTAGCCCTCATTGTAACTACAAAAATTGTTCCCGAATAAACTGCAATCCAAAAGATTGTAGGCCTACTATAATGCAGTCAAGGTCCCCACAAAAATATACTACAGTATGTTCTGCTCCATTCTCAACATCTTTTGGTTTCCAAAAACACTAACTTATTGTAAGTAAACCAAAACAGTAAAAAGCAGTTTCATGTGTGCTTATTTTACATTAATTTAAATTGCTTTGATGTGAAAATAAAACACAACAAATACTAATAATACCCATCTGTTAATACATGTGAAGGGCACAATACTGGGTTTAAAAACACAGCTGCAACATGAAGTGGAGTCTGTCAAATCTCGCAATTTCCTTCTTCCCATTGCGCTGCAACGGAACTAGGATGAGCCGCCCGAAGGGCGGCGAAATTCTAGTAAAATACATTAGGCCTATATACAAAAACGTGTGCTAATTTCTCTCTCTCAGTTGGAATGGAGACAAATCTGAAATGGTAACCAGAGAATTGGCCATTTGAGATGCATGATCTGAGTAGGAAAGAGAGAGAATACATCTTGCTATGTCAAAGTGCAATGTCAAATATAAAATAAAATGAATAAAAAAAGGAAATAAAAAGAGACAGAAATGCCTCACTGAGTAGAAAATCTAAAAATGAATTAAAAGTTTAAAAAAAATCACTCACCCGCAAACATTATGACAATCAGTCACCAGGATACGGGTGTTTTCAATTAATCTGATGAAAGGAGATGTAGTTCGCACACCGGCATTGAGCTCCACATTTGTATTTCATGGAGAAGCGAAGCTTGTATATGGACTTCTGTTAAAATGGCCCCAAAATGTGAAATACCCCTTTCATATATTTGACCAATGGCTGTAGCCATAATATATAAGAACGTACACAATATGTATTTTGTAACACGTTTTATTGCATCTGTACTTACAACACATATAACACAACACATTTAAAATGTATTGAAAAATGTCCAATAAGAAAATCCATTAACAAGTTAAACAAAATCGATCTATACATACAGATGTATGGTCACAAAAAATATATATACCAAAGGCTTTTCCACACACATAACAATCATTTGGGTTTCTCTCCAGTGTGAATTCTCTGGTGGCTTTTAAGGTGTGCCATTTGATAGAAGTGTTGTCCACACTCATCACATCCATGTGTGTGTGTGTGTGTGTGTGTGTGTGTGTGTGTGTGTGTGTGTGTGTGTGTGTGTGTGTGTGTGTGTGTGTGTGTGTGTGTGTGTGTTGAATTTGCTATTTTACAATAAGCTATGAACACATCACAATTATTTGGGTTTCTCTCCAGTGTGAATTCTCTGGTGGCTGTTGAGGTGTGCAATTTGAGAGAAGTGTTGTCCACACTGATCACATCCATAGGGTTTCTCACCAGTATGAATTATCTGGTGTGTTTTAAGGTTTCCCATTGTAGAGAAGTGTCTTATGGCATGCTGTATATCCATATAGACACAGTAAGTAACTTACAGAGGTCTTGGTGATCATTGGGTCCTCCATGTTGAGCAGAATCGTTTGAGGTGGCATTGAGAGAGTCCATCTTCGCTTCAAGTCTGGACTCCACAGTCAGATGTGATCAGAAAGTATTGATATCCTGGAGGGGTTGTGGAGAACTGACAATTACAAACTCTTCTTATACTAGAAAGTCTGAGGTGGAACCACTAACTGCTTGGTGTTGAATGGCCAAAGAGTGGAACAATAGAATCATCAGCCACCAATCATAACCTGACAAACTGCTGCATATGCTCCACCCCTCTCTGACTCCTCCCCCAGGTCATGCTCTATGCAACATTCTAGAAATAAACTGCTAAATGTGAGATTGCTTTGTAAGCTTCATTTTTAATATATTAATCTATCTATATCCAATATAGAGTATCTGACTATCTGGATAATATATGTACAGTCTAACAATATTGAATAAGTGGATATTAATTAAGTGTTACTGCAGCAGAGCCATTAAGAAGATTGCTCCATATTCTTTCAGTAACATAGAACCAGCTCTGGTGAAGAAACAACAAGGAAAACAGTTTTCCACAACACAAACTGCCACCCACCCCTAAAATTATTGCAAACAATCTTCATAAATAGTAAAACAAGCATTCACATTTTGTCTTTACATGTTTTACAAGTAGGCATATACTACCGCACACGCTGTACCTTTATTTTATTAAGTTCTAATGCAAGTTCAATTTGTTTCGACTTTAGTGGTGGGGTTTCTGTACAGGACCGGTCAAGGCCTAACAACAAATTAGTATATTGTCAAATCCTCAAAGTCTCATAGCAAATTGTGCTCTATATTATTCTCATTTAATCGCTTATCTGTTTACAGTGAAATCCCATTGTGTAATATGTAGGCCTGTGTGCAGAAACATGTGTCCATAGTGTAATAAGGCATTATTAATTCATGACCAGGATAAGTCAGGATTAATCAGGATAAGTAATTATCCGTATAATAATTATAACCTATATACATCATTACATTGTCATTAACAACAGTTTTTTTAAATGCTAATGTGACAGGGTGGTACAGATTGATCTATAGCCTACTACGCCACCTGGGGAATTGCGCCCCAGGAGATATTTATTAACATAGAACACTGAACACCCGGAGCACTTAATAACTCCCCAACACAGATTCGTTTTATACTGATGAAGGCAGGCAGAGACAAATTACAAAAGGTTTTAGTAAACTCAATAGCAGCAGCAATTGTCATTAACCAACATCAATTCATTATTATGAAGTCAATATTAAGACATTTCTCCCCCAGGTCCTGCTCTATGCAACATTCTAGAAATAAACTGCTAAATGTGAGATTGGTTTGTAAGCTTCATTTTTAATATATTAATCTATCTATATCCAATATAGAGTATCTGACTATCTGGATAATATATGTAGAGTCTAAAAATATTGAATAAGTGGATATTAATGAAGTGTTACTGCAGCAGAGCCATTAAGAGGATTGCTCCATATTATTTCAGTAACATAGAACCAGCTCTGGTGAAGAAACAACAAGGAAAACAGTTTTCCACAACACAAACTGCCACCCACCCCTAAAATTATTGCAAACAATCTTCATAAATAGTAAACAAGCATTCACATTTTGTCTTTACATGTTTTACAAGTAGGCATATACTACCGCACACTCTGTACCTTTTTTGTATTAAGTTGCAATGCAAGTTCAATTTGTTTAGACTTTAGTGGTGGGGTTTCTGTACAGGACCGGTCAAGGCCTAACAACAAATTAGTATATTGTCAAATCCTCAAAGTCTCATAGCAAATTGTGCTCTATATTATTCTCATTTAATCGCTTATCTATGTTTACAGTGAAATCCCAATGTGTAGGCCTGTGTGCAGAAACATGTGTCCATAGTGTAATAAGGCATTATTAATTCATGACCAGGATAAGTCAGGATAAATCAGGATAAGTAATTATCCGTATAATAATTATAACCTATATACATCATTACATTGTCATTAACAACAGTTTTTTTTAAATGCTAAATAATGAACAAACCCCACATTCTTTCCCCAGGTTAAAATGTAAACAGGCTAAATGATGATGGCTGATGATTCATTCACTGTAGACAATGCATTCAAATGCAGAGATTAAACGTGTTAATGGTCACTGGTTGTCTGGCATTGGACAGATCACCTGTTAATGATCACATTATGGATGAACTGAGACCATTTTACACCTCTTTGACTCTTCAAACAGTTTCAACAGAACTACAGAAATGACACAGAACGTATTATTATTATTATCCTTTGTGAAATGTTGAAGGTGCTGTAACTTGTAAGGGATATGTTTTGTTAAAATAGCTCTAGTAATCATTACTATATTGTTTGTTCAGTAACAGAGGTCTTCCCACGTCTCCATATTACTAACATAATTATTACTATTTCATAATGTGAAATGTGTTAATAAAATTGACCACTAATATGAAGAGAAGAAGGCCCATGGGCTCTACAGTATAAGAACTTATATCACAATATTTCTTCCACGTTTTAATTTAAAAAAAACATGTGCTTACCACATATATCACTATAAAATACATTAGGCCTATATACAAAAACGTGTGCTAATTTCTCTCTCTCAGTTGGAATGGAGACAAATCTGAAATGGTAACCAGAGAATTGGCCATTTGAGATGCATGATCTGAGTAGGAAAGAGAGAGAATACATCTTGCGACGTCAAAGTGCAATGTCAAATATAAAATGAAATGAATAAAAAAAAGGAAATAAAAAGAGACAGAAATGCCTCACTGAGTAGAAAATCTAAAAATGAATTAAAAGTTTTAAAACAATCAAACCCGCAAACATGACAATCAGTCACCAGAATACGGGTGTTTTCAATGAATCTGATGAAAGGAGATGTAGTTCGCACACCGGCATTGAGCTCCACATTTGTATTTCATGGAGAAGAGAAGCTTGTATATGGACTTCTGTTAAAATGGCCCCAAAATGTGAAATACCCCTTTCATATATTTTACCAATGGCTGTAGCCATAATATATAAGAACGTACACAATATGTATTTTGTAACACGTTTTATTTCATCTGTACTTACAACACATAACACAACACATTTAAACAACACACTTAAAATGTATTGAAAAATGTCCAATAAGACAATCCATTAACAAGTTAAACAAAATCGATCTATACATACAGATGTATGGTCACAAACAATATATATACCAAAGGCTTTTCCACACACATAACAATCATTTGGGTTTCTCTCCAGTGTGAATTCTCCGGTGTGTTTTAAGGTGGGACAAATGAGAGAAGTGTTGCCCACACTGATCACATCCATAGGGTTTCTCTCCAGTGTGAATTTTCTGGTGGCTTTTAAGGTGTGCCATTTGATAGAAGTGGTGACCACACTGATCACATCCATAGGGTTTCTCTCCAGTGTGAATTTTCTGGTGGCTTTTAAGATTTGCAATTTGAGAGAAGTGTTGCCCACACTGATCACAACCATAGGGTTTCTCTCCGGTATGAATTTTCTGGTGTATTTTAAGGGAGTTCATTTGAGAGAAGCGTTGTCCACATTGATCACATCCATAGGGTTTCTCACCAGTATGAATGATCTGGTGTGTTTTAAGGCTGGACATTCTAGGGAAGCGTTTACCACACTGATCACATCCATACGGTTTCTCTCCAGTGTGAACTCTCTGGTGGTTTTTCAGGGTGGACTTGTCAGAGAAGTGTTGTCCACACTGATCACAGCCATAGGGTTTCTCTCCAGTGTGAATCCTCTGGTGTATTTTAAGAATGGACATTATAGGGAAGCGTTTACCACACTGATCACATCCAAAGGGTTTCTCTCCAGTGTGAATCCTCTGGTGTGTTTTAAGGTGGGACAAATGAGAGAAGTGTTGCCCACACTGATCACATCCATAGGGTTTCTCTCCAGTGTGAATTTTCTGGTGCCTTTTAAGATTTGCAATTTGAGAGAAGTGTTGTCCACACTCATCACATCCATATGGTTTCCCTCCAGTGTGAATTATCTGGTGTGTTTTAAGGCTGCTCATGTGAGAGAAGTGTTGTCCACACTGATCACATCCATATGGTTTCTCTCCAGTGTGAATTATCTGGTGTGTTTTAAGGCTGCTCATGTGAGAGAAGTGTTGTCCACACTGATCACATCCATAGGGTTTCTCTCCAGTGTGAATTTTCTGGTGGCTTTTAAGATTTGCAATTTGAGAGAAGTGTTGCCCACACTGATCACATCCATAGGGTTTCTCTCCGGTATGAATTTTCTGGTGTGTTTTAAGGCTGGACATTCTAGGGAAGCGTTTACCACAATGATCACATCCATAGGGTTTCTCTCCAGTGTGAACTCTCTGGTGGTTTTTCAGGGTGGACTTGTCAGAGAAGTGTTGTCCACACTGATCACAGCCATAGGGTTTCTCTCCAGTGTGAATCCTCTGGTGTATTTTAAGACTGGACATTGTAGGAAAGCGTTTACCACACTGATCACAGCAGTGGCATTTTTGCTTAGCCAAGCTTCTTTGTTCATTCACCTCTGGTAGAACAGGGAAGCCAGACTGATGATGCAACACTGAATTGGAAACACAGACAAAGGAAATGTTGTTTAGATGAATTCCTGGACTTAAAATCGTAGTGTGAAGTTAATGTACCTAATTATCAATTTAGCATCCATTTATAATTCGATTCTACAATCGTTTTATATTTAATAATAAACATTATTTGTATAGCACCTTTTCAAGGTGCTTTACAAAGCAATAGAGAAATAAAGACAAAAATACACATTCAAATAGCAGTTATGAAATACAGTGAGGACATGAAACACAAGTTTTAATGTTGAAAGCTCAGCTGAAAGCAAAAGTGGAGAAGTAGGTCTTGAGCAAAAATGTCTACAGAGGCTGCCTATCGAAGGTATAGTCAGTTTGTTCCACGCCGTCGGCCCGTAGAAACAGAAAGCTGCTTCACCTTGTTTTTTAGTTGGCACTTTTTTAGGCACATCAATCAGGCCAGCAGTGGAGGACCACTATTACCCGGTGTCCGACTTTCTTGAGGCCCAACAACAGTGTTATTTAGACAGATGCCAGGTTCATGGTTCACCTGGTGTCCTAGTTCATTGAGGCCCTACCTACACCATCTCTCTGCATTCTAAGTGATTATTTACCTTGCTTATTTTAATTAGCTCTGGATAAGATTGTCTGCTAAATGCCTAATTGGTAAATTGCAATTGTAAATTCAAAGTTTAACAAGTCATATTGTGTGACTCCTATATGCTTCAGTATCATTAATTTGTCATAAATGTGTGGCGTACTTGAAAGGGAGAGAAAAAAAGCAGTATTACTGTTTCTGACTGTCTCCCCTGTATGAATCCTCGTATCAGAGGTAAAATTGACCAATGCATTTGCCAAAAGCTCTAACTACAGTGGTTCTTCCCCTGTGTGACTGTACAAGTAAATGGCTTTTCCCCTGTATGAGTCCTCATATGGCAAGTTAGATGACTCTTTAAAATAAAGCCTTTGCTACAAACTTTAAAAGTAAATGGTTTTTCCCCCGTATGAGTGGCCATGTGGTAAGTTAGACTACACTTAACACCAAAGCCTTTGCTACAAACTTTACAAGTAAAGGGCTTTTCCCCTGTATGACTCCTCATGTGAACTTTTAGATTACTTTTTTGACCAAAGCATTTGCTACAAACTTTACAAGTAAATGGTTTTTCCATTTCCCCCATATGAGTGGTCATGTGGTAAGTTAGACCATGCTTACTACCAAAGCCTTTGATACAAACATTACAAGAAAAGGGCTTTTCCCCTGTATGACTCCTCATGTGAACTTTTAGATTACTTTTTTTTACCAAAGCCTTTGCTACAAACTTTACAAGTAAATGTTTTTCCCCCCCATACGAGTGGTCATGTGGTAAGTTAGACTACACTTAATTTCAAAGCCTTTGCTACAAACTTTACAAGTAAAGGGCTTTTCCCCTGTAGGAGTCCTCATGTGCTGGTTAAGATGTTCCCCTGTATGAGTCCTCATGTGCTGGTTAAGATCATCCTTCGTATTACACATCTTGCCACACTCTGTACAACTAAACCTTTTCTTCCCTGTGTGACTCCTAATGGAATCAGTTTGTTTTGTTGTTTTCAGGTCCTGGGACAGCTTGTTGCTCAACGACCAGGCTTGACCTTTCACATTTTGTGTCTTGTGTGATGTCGGTGTGTTTAAATCTGATGGACCTTCCCTGGTCCCCTCTAACTCATCACTGTCTTCAGTGTCAGTTTTATTGTCTGATTCAGAAGAGTTTAAAGACAGGAGCTGGTTATCACTAGTTGGCTCCCACTCACCACTGTCAGATGCATTGTCTGATTCAGAAGAGTGTAAAGAGAGGAGCTGGTTATCACCAGTTGGTTGTGATGTTCCACAGTCCTCTACATCAGCTTGTGTATTCATGTGTTGAGTTGAAGTACTGGCTAGAGGCTCTGTCTCTCTGCCTCCATCATCATCATCATCATCATCACTTTGCACTGCAAGTAATGTCAATGTTGACCCGTCATCCTCCACTGATCTTTGAAGTAGCTTCTGTTTAATCTGTAAAGACTCTGGTTCCTCCTGGACCAGACTGGACGTCCTCTCCTGATGTTCAGGGGAAAGCTCTTCTTTAGGCAAAAGATAAAATGAAAGAAATCCATTAAATGTTGACTTAACATTTTCCATGCAGTGTTTCCTCTGTTGTACTACAAGGAAGTAAACACTTCAGACAAACATTTCCTCCAACTACCACGGGAGATGTTAGCCATGGTGATGCTCGTTCTTAACGAGCATGCCTGTGTACTGTACACTACACTGTACAGTAATATAGAGGGCTCTCAGAGAGAACACCTGGACCACTTTGGTGCAGACCTAACAACTGCAACGAAAGGTAAGAAAGCCTTCTAGCATGGAATTCTCCTTTAAGTAATGAAGGAGGTTCTTCAATGTGGTGCAACACATTTACGTTTATTTTACTACACTGATCTGAATACTACTTCCAGCTGTCTGTCATACAATACAGTCAATAGAAATCAGTACAGTAACTGTAAAGAGTAAAATAATCTTTATCTGTCTAAAAGCACCATTCCAATAGTTATAAACACAAACACCTTTGTTATAAACATAATATTTCAAGTGCCAAACCAGGCAAGGATCTAGTCCTACACCTACAACATAGCAGAATAAAATAAAACGTACTGGTTTCCAGTAGGCTGATTGTGGAGAATTCATGTTCACCTGCAGGCTGGACTCCACACACTGGTCTGGAATGAAGGAATTGAAGGACTTAAACATAAAGAAAGTAAAAATATGAAACGTGGAATGCCTGAGAAATAGCCTATATGTATAATAGTTTCATCTTGTGATATGGTGTGATAAGAATAGCTGCAGATCATTTATAATCATTCTGGCACCTGAGCATGTGTATGTGTACGCATCACCAGACAGCATAAACACTCATCCTCTTAATTTGAACACAAACCGTTACGTCCATTCATTAAGATTCAAAAGTGTGAAAACAGAAAAAGAATCATAATCTTAACTGACAAATATGATATACAATTAATGAACTATGACGTCAATGCAAAACCTGAACTAGCTTCTCTGTGAGACTAGTTATTTATGTAACATCAATTCACTTTTTTTAAACTTGCAACAATGAAATAATGTAACATGAAGCACACACAAGCCTGTGTTGATTTCGTCGACAAAAACTGACAAAATGTTAGTCGACTACCCTTTTTCACTGTCGAAAACTAAATGGAAACTACATGAAATCTAAGCTAAGATGACTAAAAGTAAGACTAAATATATTGACAATTTCGTCAAATAATAAAAAGTAGACTAAAATGTTTGCTAGGGACTTGTTGGACAAGAGATCCAGTATAAGTAAGACAAGTCATTTTACACTTGGTTGCATGCTGAAAATAGCCGATCTACAAGCTCAAGCCATAGCCACTTGCCCAAATGTGCTGACCTCATCACATTTGTGATGACGACTATGGCCGCTTTTAGCCCAAGGAGTGTTTTTTTTGTTGCAAAACTAATGCTTGGAATGGATTCAGAAACACCCCTAGTTTGACATGTCACATGCTAATTAAAGGGATATTTCACTTTCAAAACTGTCATTTCATCATCTACTCAGTCTTATGTGAACACCCCGGGCAGTTCCTAATTTGCTTGATTCAGTATTTAGATATTTGATATTGATTTGAACTGCCCCGCCCCCTTCCTATACAAACCCATTATAACTTAAAACTCAATTTTAACCATGATAGATTCATCAAAAACACCTAAACTTTGTTCTGTTGACTGATATTGTCCTTCTAATACGTGAGGGGCAGTGGTTTGTCATTTACTGTTTTAATTTAGTTTTAATAATTATTTTGGAGAAAAAACCTCCTGCTGCCCGCAGCTCCTGCAGCTTTTGCTCCTCCTCACAAAATCAAAAATAATTATTCAAAATAAATGAAAACGGTAAATGACAAAACCACGGCCCCCTCACGTATTAGAAGGACATTATCAGTCAACAGAAAATAGAAAAACTAAAAATAGGTCGAATAGTAGATAAAGTGACCAAAAGTTTTCTCGAAAGTGAAATATCCCTTTAAAGAATGACGACATTTAGATTTGTTTTGCCTTAATACAGGTTGTTAATGGTATGGTCACATATTATGCTAATTACTCAAATTGCTCAACATGCAACTTTTAGCAACCAAGCTGAATTTAATTTCATCCATTAGGCGATAACATTTCTATAATAAAAGTTTACACTAATCACCATTTCTGGGTTACGGACGCGCACACACACACACACACACACACACACACACACACACACACACACACACACACACACACACACACACACACACACACACACACACACACACACACACACACACACACACACACACACACACAGACAGACACACAGACACACAGACAGTACAGCCCTGTACACAAGGGTACAGTACTGTACAGTATGGTAAGGAACAGCACAGTACTGTACAGTTTTCTACAGTATTGTACAGTACAGTACAGTGGAGTACAGTACAGTACAGAGGATTGCAGTACAGTACATTACAGTAGCGTAGAGTACAGCAAAGAGTAGTACAGTACAGCACAAATGAGTACAGTACAGTACAGCACAGGTAAGTACAGTACAGTATTGTACAGTTCGCTACAGTACAGTATGGCACAGTATGGTACAGTATTGTACAGTACAGGACAGTATGGTACAGTACAGTAGGCTACAGTACGGTACAGTATGGAACAGTATTGTACAGTACAGTATGGTTAGGTACAGTACAGTATGCTGCAATACAGTACAGCATTGTACAGTACAGCACATCACAGCACAGCATGTTACAGTACAGTAGGCTACAGTACAGTATGGCACAGTTAAGTATGATACAGTATGGTACAGTATGCTACAATATGGTACATTATGGTACCGTACCATACAGTATGGTACAGTAAGTACAGTACAGTACAGTACAGGGGAGAACAGTACAGTACACTACAGCGGAGTACAATACAGTGGAGAACAGTACAGTACAATACAGTACAGCACAGCGGAGTACAGTACACTACAGAGTAGAGAGGAGTACAGTACAGTAGCATAGCATTGTGTAGCACACAGGAGTACAGTACAGCACAAAGGAGTACATTACAGCACAGGTAAGTACGGTACGGTACAGTACAGTACAGAGGAGTACATCACAGTACAGTACAGTACAGTACAGAGGATTGCAGTACAGTACAGTAGCGTAGAGTACAGCACAAATGAGTACAGCACAGGTAAGTACAGCACAGTACAGTACAGGAGTAGAGGAGTACAGTACAGCACAGCACAAATGAGTACAACACAGCACAGCACAGTATTCCCGCTAGGTTGCCACATTTGCGACATCCAAGCAACTTGGTATATGGAAACATTGCCACTTGCCATGCTTGCTTTCAAACGGAAATAAAAACAAGCAAAACAAAAAATAGGGCCACTCAGCCAGGTTGCTAAGTTTGAACTTTGCAAACAACTTGGTACCGTTATTGCCTTCTTCCCATTTGTGACGCGTGGCGCTAGGATGAGGCCCGCGGAATTCTAGTAATGGTCATGCCTGGGGTGACAAGCTACTAACTAACTGACGGGAAATGTACGTTTTCATTAGTAAATGCAACCTGCAGTCACAATAATATCGATTTGCATCTTTGTGACAGGCCTAAACATTCTCCTCTTCCTCCCCACACACACAGGAACCGTTTGGACTTGGGTTTTGACATATAATAATTTTAGAAATATTCAAATGTTCCCCTTACACATAAGATCGGTATCGGTCGATCGTGAGAAGAAACAATCTGTGATTGGGATCGGTCCCAAATAAATCTGATCAGAGCACCCCTACTGAAGTGGCAAAAAAAAAACGTTCTGGCCTTGACAGCCCATACACCCAAAAAGAAAAGTCCCATCGAAATGCATTAAACTCACATTGCCACTCACTCACTCCAAAACATTTTGTTTTGTTTCTGAACCCACCCCCATCTGACCTAGAATAATGTATGGGCAGCTATAGTATGACTTTTAGACTTGAATTAATTAGTGATGCTTATTTTTGAGGGGCGCTATATACAGGTTTAATGTTTGTTTTTAGTTATGTTTGTTTTAAAAACGCCATTGAAAATGAAGGGAAGATTTACATCATATTGTCCCTCATTACGGCATAGGCCTATTGTCTCTTGTTAATGTAATTTAATGCTTGTGTTGGCAGAACTTGGCACCGTTTGTTTTACATCACCATTACGTACATCACCTAATCAACATGAGTTAGACTTTAATTATATAAGCGCCCCTCACTTCGATTTGTATTGTTTACCTGAGAGAGTGTGGCACCTTGTCTTCCCATGTAGTAATGTCAATGTTGACACATCAACCTCCTCTTCCATGTTTTCCTCTTTAATGTGTGTAGGTTGTGGTTCCTCCTTGACCAGACTGGACCAACACCTCTCCTCGTGTTGTGGTTCCTCCTTGACCAGATTGGACCTCCTCTCCTCATGTTGTGAGGGTTGTGGTTCCTCCTTGACCAGACTGGACATCCTCTCCTCATGTTGTGAGGTCTGTGGTTCCTCCTGGACCAGACTGGACCTCCTCTCCTCATGTTGTGAGGGTTGTGGTTCCTCCTTGACCAGACTGGACCTCCTCTCCTCATGTTCAGGGGAAACCTCTTTGCACACAGACACAAGGAGGAGAGAAGAGCTATAGCATCAGCACAACTAAATGCAACGCATTAGAGATATGGACCAGAGCTACAACACAATACTCAAAGTGCTTTTCTAAATGTATTACATTTATTCTCTCATTTGTTAAAATACCCTAATTTCACTGGTTCATTACTGAGGCTGTAGCGATTTTTTATGTGTTCTAATAAAGTGTCCCATATGTTTGATTTGTCCTTTTCAATGTCACATACCTGCCATCTCAATATACATCCTACAATGTACTATAATATACTCGCACGGTATATACGTCACGGTTGCATCCCTTGAGGTTTCAATACCCAGATATATTTGTTGTATTTCGTTTTATATGCTATGTATTTGTTGAAAATGATCTAAACAGCATCTTGCAAGACTACTATTAATACTCATCTGGAGAATTCACTAGGTAGTTGAAAATGTCAGGATGTCACTCCTCCATTTAGCTGGGTTATTTTCCCATGCAACTATTCAGCAAAGTTAATTATACAACAAGTTGACAGCGGTAAAACACACCGTCGGAGCTCCGTGGTAGGTAGAACATATATAGTGAGCCCGTGACATGTTCAAAATATAGACATGAATAACAAAGTCAGTCGGGATCGCGATGTATATTGAGAATTCCACTCTTCAAAGTCGGCGCTCGTAGCCTCGTAAAGGCAGCGACGTCCCTTAAAAGCGTCAGGTTCTCTGTCTGCCGTCTCCCCTCTGCTCCGTTAACATTATGGGTAACTCATTCAAGTGGTAAATTAAATGTGAAATACATCCTCTATTGAGAAAACAACAATATATGTTGACAAAGACACTTCATACATTTGGAAACATATTTTTATTCAAATCAATATAGTCTTCAGTTAATTTCATATTATTTTAAAAGTATGCTAACTACAGTTGAATTTCAATGGACTTCTATGGGCTGGCCTGCAGTATCCGTGCCAACGGACCAGAAGTGGGGACGCTGTCTCATTTGGGGGCGTGAAATTTGTAGTCCCTGTGTGTCTCTATCCTGTCCCACTCCTGTAGAATGACTCCTGATCCCATCCCGCTCCCACTCGAAATTACTCCCGCTCCCATCCCGCTCCCGTTTCTTTTTTTCATTAGGAAAAGTTATTCTATATCTATCCATCTCTTCCTGCTTCCTACAAATAAAAAAAATAAAAATAGTCGGCAATGGTGGATTTAACTTTGACTACCAAATACAGTATATCCTATATTCATATCAATATTAAAACAAAACCAAGGACAGTTCTGACTGTTGACAAGTGCTTTGTCAATTGTTGAGATATATAATAGCCAATAAAAACATAATATAAATATTTTTTACACACAGTAATAAACGTAATACAGATCTTCTCTTATGGGGGTCCCTGGCATCTTTTCAAATGGGGGTCCGCGGGCTAATAAATGTTGATTTAGGGGTCCTTGACATGAAAATGTTTGGGAACCACTGGTGTATGGGACTCGTTTGGGAGAAAGAAGGGAGACGATGTATTGTAGAACATTCGCTCAGCCTCAGACAGCTGTTCAGGGAGCCAAGCAAGTGCCAACAGTAACAGCGTTAGCATGTAGCTAACGTAGCATCACAATTGCAAGTTGCAACGTTGCCACTGCCAGGGGAAACAAATGCATCAGGATGATCTGGCTATAAATAATCGATAATATCACATCACCGGCGCGATGCAGAATCATGCACGGCCGCACTGCGATGTCTTCATATTAAACTTTATGAAACGTCCACTGGATTGCATGAAGGAAGTTTTCATCCTCTCCCGGTTGGAGCGGAGCCTGGAAGCATTAGCACTGCTGGGGTATGTAGTTCTGAGTGTTGGCTCACTGAAAGAGGACTACAACAAAGATGGGCGCTTCTGTTCTTTTGGTTGGCAGCGCGACCAGTTGAAAATGTAATTCACGCTCCTGTTGACTTTCATTCCCGTCCCGTCCCGATCACGGGATTAATAAAAATATGAATCCCATCCCGCGGGAATCCTGCGGGAATCCCGTGACCCGCGGGAGTCCCGACAAAATGTCAGTCTCTAGTGTTCACATAAGACTGAGTAGATGATGAAATGACCAAAAGTTTTTTCGAAAGTGAAATATCCCTTTAAAGAATGACGACATTTAGATTTATTTTTTGCCTTAATACAGGTTGTTTATGGTATGGTCACATATTATGCTAATTACTTAAATTGCTCAACATGCAACTTTTAGCAACCAAGCTGAATTTAATTTCATCCATTAGGCGATAACATTTCTATTATAAAAGTTTACACTAATCACCATTTCTGGGTTACACACACACACACACACACACACACACACACACACACACACACACACACACACACACACACACACACACACACACACACACACACACACACAGTACAGCCCTGTACACAAGGGTACAGCACAGTACTGTACAGTGTGGTACAGTATGGCACAGTACGGTACAGTATTGTACAGTACAGTCCAGTGGAGTACAGCACAGTACAGTACAGTAGAGGATTGCAGTACAGGACATTACAGTAGCGTAGAGTACAGCACAGAGTAGTACAGCACAAATGCGTACAGTACAGCACAGGTAAGTACAGTACAGTACTGTACAGTTCGCTACAGTACAGTATGGCACAGTACGGTACAGTATTGTACAGTACAGGGCAATACAGTATGGTACAGTACAGTAGGCTACAGTAGAGTACAGTACAGTATGGTTAGGTACAGTACCGTACAGTATGCTGCAATACAGTACAGCATTGTACAGTACAGTACAGTACAGTACAGTACAGTACAGTACAGTACAGCATGTTACAGTACAGTAGGCTACAGTACAGTACGGTACAGTACCATACAGTATGGCACAGTTCAGTATGATACAGTATGCTACAATACGGTACATTATGATACAGTACAGCACAGTACAGTACAGTACAGTGGAGAACAGTACAGCAGAGTACAGTACAGTACAGTGGAGAACAGTACAGTACAATACAGTACAGTACAGTACAGTAGCATAGCGTTGTGTAGCGCACAGAGTACAGTACAGTACAGCACAAAGGAGAACATTACAGCACAGGTAAGTACGGTATATGCAGACAATGTCTGCCTTTTGTTTGTCTCTGTATTTGTATGTTTTGTTTTTTTATGTCACTATGGACCTTGTGTCTTTAATAAAGTTTGATTGATTGATTGATTGGTACAGTACAGTACAGTACAGTACAGTACAGTACAGAGGATTACAGTACAGTAGCGTAGAGTACAGCACAGAGTAGTACAGAACAGCACAGCAAAAATGAATACAGCACAGGTAAGTGCAGCACAGCACAGTACAGGAGTACAGTACAGTACAGCACAAATGAGTACAGCACAGCACAGTATTCCCGCTAGGTTGCCACATTTGCGACATCCAAGCAACTTGGTATATAGAAACATTGCCACTTGCCATGCTTGCTTTCATACGGAAAAAAAAACAATCAAAACAAAAAATAGGGCCACTCAGCCAGGTTGCTACGTTTGCACTTTGCAAACAACTTGGTACTGTATATGAAAACATCAAACATAAAAAAAAAAAAGTATCGCCCTCCCGATATTGCCTTCTTCCCATTTGCAACGCGTGGCGCTAGGATGAGGTACGCGGAATTCTAGTAATGGTCATGCCTGGGGTGACAAGCTGGGGCGTCAACTAACTGACAGAAAATGTACGTTTTCTAGGCCAGGGAAAATAAATTGTTTGTCTCCGGTTGGCTGTCATTTTTGGGCTGAGTCGGTAGGGAATTTATTTAATTTTTTTTTTTTTCGCGGAAGGATGGGTCGCAAGGAATTTATTTTAGTTTATTAAAAAATATATATTATTTTTTTCCCTACGGCAATGATGGATAGGCTTCTTTTTTAATAACTTCAATATTTGCCCAAGTATAGCTACTAGCTAGTGCTACAGGTTAAAAGACAAAAAACATAGCTAACGTTAGCTAGCTAGCTCACACATACTACACAGTAGAGCTCTTCATGGGTAAAAAACAAATGGTTCCGAAATCCAAAATAAATCTGTGACATTCCGAGAGAGACCCGACCCAGCCAGGCAGACATAGCCTACATGTGGACAGACAGAGAGAAAGAGAGGTTCCCTACAGACTGCGGCTGCAGTAGAGGGTGAGAGAGAAGAGTCTCGTCTCTTGGAATATTAAGGCGCGACACTCAATGCACTTATAAACAGCTCCTACTTTGCCCTCTTCTTTATCCACATGTGGGGAATGGGATAACACTGTTGTCGGGATCCGTATATGAAGTATAATTGCACGCCGGTGTTTTCATTCAAGCAAGACATTCAAGCAAGACAAACCAGTACACAGTAACGTCAACTGTGTACTGCACGACGGGTGGATACCCGTCGTGCTCTTTCGCAACTAACTGCTATCTTTGTCAAACAAAACTGTCTGAGCTTTTGTTTTTGACCAATGCCCATTTCAAAGATCATCTGATCTTACACGTGGAGCAAATGCATTAATAATGAGCTATTGACAGTGTTGGGTGAAAGACAACTAGCAGGCAGCCTGCCTGCTTGGTGCACTGCTGCTGAATGACTGAATGATCAGAGCGGACTAGTGAGAGAGAGAGGGAGGCAACGTGCATGGCATGCATCTTTCAAACTTCACCGTGCGTTGCGTTAATCGCGCGTCAATGAAATTGACGCCGTTAAAAGGAATCTGCATGCGTTAACTTTGACAGCCTTATACAAATGTCAAAAAAAATATTCAAGTAATAAAGCTGAAACATGAACTAGTGTTTTGAAGCAGAACTGGCTATCTGGTTTGACTCGGTCGGATTTTGACTTAATTTATTTTTTATTTTTTCCCACCAAATGTCACTAAAATAATTTGGGTCGCACATATTTAATAGAGTCGGTCGGCAACCGGAGACAAATGTATTATTTTGCGTGGCCTTAGTAAATGCAACCTGCAGTCACAATAATATCGATTTGCATCTTTGTGACAGGCCTAAACATTCTCCTCTTCCTCCCCACACACACAGGAACCGTTTGGACGTGGGTTGACATATAATAATTTTAGAAATATTCAAATGTTCCCCTTACACACAAGATCGGTATCGGTCGATCGTGAGAAGAAACAATCTGTGATTGGGATCGGTCCCAAATAAACCTGATCAGAGCACCCCTACTGAAGTGGCAAAAAAAACGTTCTGGCCTTGACAGCCCACCCATACATCCAAAAAGAAAAGTCCCATCGAAATGCATTAAACTCACATTGCCACTCACTCACTCCAAAATATTTTGTTGTTTCTGAACCCACCCCCATCTGACCTAGAATAATGTATGGGCTGCTATAGTATGACTTTTAGACTTGAATTAATTAGTGATGCTTATTTTTGAGGGGCGCTATATACAGGTTTAATGTTTGTTTTTAGTTATGTTTGTTTTAAAAACGCCATTGAAAATGAAGGGAAGATTTACATCATATTGTCCCTCATTACGGCATATTGTCTCTTGTTAATGGCATTTAATGCTTGTGTTGGCACCATTTGTTTTACATCACCATTACGTACAACACCTAATCAACATGAGTTAGACTTTAATTATATTAGCGCCCCTCACTTCACACGGGTGTGATTTTTATTGTTTACCTGAGAGAGTGTGGCACCTTGTCTTCCCATGTAGTAATGTCAATGTTGACACATCAACCTCCTCTTCCATGTTTTCCTCTTTAATGTGTGTAGGTTGTGGTTCCTCCTTGACCAGACTGGACCTCCTCTCCTCATGTTGTGAGGGTTGTGGTTCCTCCTTGACCAGACTGGACCTCCTCTCCTCATGTTGTGAGGGCTGTGGTTCCTCCTGGACCAGACTGGACCTCCTCTCCTCATGTTCAGGGGAAACCTCTTTACACACAGACACAAGGAGGAGAGAAGAGCTATAGCATCAGCACAACTAAATGCAACGCATTAGAGCTATGGACCAGAGCTACAGCACAATACTCAAAGTGCTTTTCTAAACGTATTACATTTATTCTCCCATTTGTTGATTTGTGAGCTTAACAAACCTGGTCTGTATAATATGACTTGTGGCTGTAAAAGGACGTCCAGAAGTTTGTCTTGTCTCTTCAGCAGAGTTTCTAGTGTCTTCATCTCTCTCTGGAAGAGGCTGAACATGAATCCTGCAGCAGTGCTGAGGCGCTCCAACACAAACACTCTGACAAGCTTCAGCTGACCAGCATCACTCGGCTGTTTTTCCAAAACACACAATATCTCCTCTCCCACCGACGTCAGGTGTTCATTTATCGACAGCCTCAGCTTTAGAGAGTCCGTTTGACGCATTCTACCTCGTTTGTAAGACATTTTTCACCACGTTGATTTGTTCCTCGCCGCCATGAAAAACAACACGCATGCACAACAACGTGGTTCGCGCATGCGCAATAGCAGCAGCTTCTTCTTTGCTTTACGGAAGATGGCAACCATGGCAACCAGTTTTTGGTGCATTACCGCCACCTTGTGACCCAAATCTTGGATCAACCTATAATCTATCTTCTATATCAAATCCCTCTTCCAACCAATACGCGGTGAATGGCACTGCTCAAAAAATATGATAAGTGTCTAGAATACCCGTTCAAGAACACCAAATTGGGTGGGTGGGCGCACACACACACACACACACACACACACACACACACACAAAACGGAATTATGAATTTGAGAAAATTGTATAGCCTATTTTATTTTTAAGTAGCCTAATTGACTGCATCAACATAAAGAAAGACCTTAGTGAAAAATAACAAAAATACTGTAGGCTATAGTATGTTTATTGTGATTATTTTAGATTATATGTATGGTTTTATAGCAATGGTGGAATCAATTGACAAGCATTGGAATTGTTATATTTCTTTTAACAGTTTGCCTATGGCATGCACAAAATATAGGGTTGGTATTTCACTACTATCTTACCAGCTAGCTGCACGGCCGTGCGGGCAACCTTGAGGATGGAGAGGGCCACCATATTTCCACACTCACTCTTGAGGGCCACATTGCATACTGTTGTAGCAAAATAGCCGATCTACAAGCCCATGTTATATGAATTCATATAATTTCATATAATTCAAAATGGCGGGTGATCTAAAGGTCAGAGGTCAAAAGTCATCAAACTGTCATTGCCAACGGTCAAACGGTTCATGAGCTATGCACGTTCAAAGTTAGCATTTTCAATTGAGCTCTATAGCACCACCATTTGGCCAATCGTCATGGGCTTCGCATAGTCACCGTTTGGCATGGCCCTCTACCAGATTACAGCGTTTCGCGAAAACCGACTGCACGGTTCAGCCAGAACAGCTATTTTTGGCGGAAGGAGAAGGAGAATATAGCTGCAAGCAGCGATAAAGCGGGACCAAGATAGAAGAAGAACAATGCGCAAAAAGAACAATATGCACAAATAAGACTGACGAGCTGAGTTGTTAGTACCCAGGTTTGAAACAACAACCTTGCGGTCCAAGGGCAAGAGCTCGACTGACTGAGCTACACGGAGACAATCAGTTACTCCATTGTTAACAGGAAAATCATTCAGTGTTAGTTCAGCATAAGTACTCAAACTTTTAGAAATTAGCAGATCTACTAACATGTCCCGGTACAGTACAGTACGGTACGGTACAGTATGGTACAGTATGGTACAGTACAGTACAGTATGGTACAGTACAGTACAGTATGGTGCAGTACAGTACGGTACAGTACAGTACAGCACAGTATGGTACAGTACAGTACCATATGGTACAGTACGGTACAGCACAGTATGGTACAGTACAGTACAGCAAAGCACAGTATGGTACAGTAAAGTACCACATGGGACAGTATGGTACAGCACAGTATGGTACAGTACGGTATTACACTATTGCACTTATTACACTATTACACTATTGCACTTATTACACTACACTACTATTACACTATTACACTTATTACACGACTATTACACTAAATACACTTATTAAACTATTACAAAATTAGACTTAATACACTATTTCACTATTACACTTATTACACTATTACACTTATTACACTACTATTACACTAAATACACTTAATACACTATTACAAAATGAGACTTATTACACTATTTCACTATTACAGTTACAAGTATCTCCATTATTGTGATGCCATGTCCTAGTGCCTGATGGGTCAAAAAGTGAGGTCAAATGTAATCTACTTCAATATTTCTATAGTTGAGTCATCACAAAACTTGCAGCACACAATGCATACACTGAGTTGTCATTACCCAGATTTGAACACACACCCTTGTGGTCCGAAGGCGAGAGCTCTACCGACTGAGCTATGCAGACACAGTCAGTTGACTCATTCTAAACAGTAACATCATGCAGTATTCATATAGGTATTAGGTGCAGAAGAAGAAGTTTCACAAAACATCAATTTCATTGGCTCATAAAAACTTCATTTTTTCACTTAGAAAAAATGTGCTACGATTTATTGTCCGTATAGGTCCAAGTGTAGAAGTTTTTGTGCGTTTTGATCAAAGATTCTGGGAGGAGATACATTTAAAAAAAAAATCATATAATTTTCATAAAAATGGCGGGTGATCTAAAGGTCAGAGGTCAAAAGTCAGAACACGAAAGTTGTTCGGCATGAGGAGACACATGTCTATCAAAGTGTCATTTCCAACGGTCAAACGGTTCATGAGATATGCACGTTCAAAGTTTGCATTTTCAATTGAGTGCTATAGCGCCACCATTTGGCCAATCGTCATGGGCTTCGCATAGTCACCGTTTGGCATGGCCCTCTACCATGTTGACAAGTTTCGCGAAAACCGACTGCACGGTTCAGCCAGAACCGCTATTTTTGGCGGAAGGAGAAGAAGAAAAATAAACACAAAAACAATAAGTGACCAAAGTCACTGCGTGACTTCTTGGTCCCTTAAAAACACAAAAACAATAAGTGACCAAAGTCACTTCTTGACTTCTTGGTCCCTTAATAATAAACTTTATTTGTATAGCACCTTTTCAAGGTGCTTTACAAAGCAAATAGAGAAATAAAGACAAAACACATTAAAAACACAGATATGCCAGCCGTTATGCAATACAGTGAGGACATGAATAACAACTTTTAATGTTAAAATCTCAACTGAAAGCAAGAGTGTAGAAGTAGGTCTTGAGCAAAAATTTATACATAGGCTGCCTATCAAAGGTATAGTCAGTTTGTTTCACACCGTCGGCCCGTAGAAGAAAGCTGCTTCACCTTGTTTTTTAGTTGCCATTCTTTTTAGGCACATTGAGCAGGTCACCAGTGGAGGACCACTATTACCCGGTGTCCGACTTTCTTGAAGACCAACAACAGTGTTATTTAGACAGATGCCAGGTTCATGGTTCACCTGGTGTCCTAGTTCATTGAGGCCCTACCTACACCATCTCTCTGCATTCTAAGTGATTATTTACCTTGCTTATTTTAATTAGCTCTGGATAAGATTGTCTGCTAAATGCCTAATTGGTAAATTGCAATTGTAAATTCACAAAGTTTAACAAGTCATATTGTGTGACTCCTATATGCTTCAGTATCATTAATTTGTCATAAATGTGTGGCGTACTTGAAAGGGAGAGAAAAAAAGCAGTATTACTGTTTCTGACAGTGTCTCCCCTGTATGAATCCTCGTATCAGAGGTGAAATTGACCAATGCATTTGCCAAAAGCTCAAACTACAGTGGTTCTTCCCCTGTGTGACTGTACAAGTAAATGGCTTTTCCCCTGTATGAGTCCTCATATGGCAAGTTAGATGACTCTTAAACATAAAGCCTTTGCTACAAACTTTACAAGTAAATGGTTTTTCCCCCGTATGAGTGGTCATGTGGTAAGTTAGACTACACTTAACACCAAAGCCTTTGCTACAAACTTTACAAGTAAAGGGCTTTTCCCCTGTATGACTCCTCATGTGAACTTTTAGATTACTTTTTTGAAAAAAGCCTTTGCTACAAACTTTACAAGTAAATAGTTTTCCCCCCATATGAGTGGCCATGTGGTAAGTTAGACTACACATATAACCAAAGCCTTTGCTACAAACTTTACAAGTAAAGGGCTTTTCCCCTGTATGACTCCTCATGTGAACTTTTAAATGACTTTTTTGACCAAAGCCTTTGCTACAAACTTTACAAGTAAATGGTTTTTCCATTTCCCCCATATGAGTGGTCATGTGGTAAGTTAGACCACGCTTACTACCAAAGCCTTTGATACAAACATTACAAGTAAAGGACTTTTCCCCTGTATGAGTCATCATGTGCTGGGTAAGATGTTCCTTCCTATTACACATTTTGCCACACTCTGTACAACTAAACCTTTTCTTCCCTGTGTGACTCCTAATGGAATCAGTTTGTTTTGTTGTTTTCAGGTCCTGGGACAGCTTATTGCTCAACGACCAGGCTTGACCTTTCACATTTTGTGTCTTGTGTGATGTCGGTGTGTTTAAATCTGATGGACCTTCCCTGGTCCCCTCTAACTCATCACTGTCTTCAGTGTCAGATTTATTGTCTGATTCAGAAGAGTTTAAAGACAGGAGCTGGTTATCACTAGTTGGCTCCCACTCACCACTGTCAGATGCATTGTCCGATTCAGAAGAGTGTAAAGAGAGGAGCTGGTTATCACCAGTTTGTTGTGATGTTCCACAGTCCTCTACATCACTTTGCACTGCAAGTAATGTCAATGTTGACCCATCATCCTCCACTGATCTTTGAAGTAGCTTCTGTTTAATCTGTAAAGACTCTGGTTCCTCCTGGACCAGACTGGACCTCCTCTCCTGATGTTCAGGGGACAGATCTTCTTTAGGCAAAAGATAAAATGAAAGAAATCCATTAAATGTTGAACGTAACATTTTCCATGCAGTGTTTCCTCTGTTGTACTACAAGGAAGTAAACACTTCAGACAAACTTTTCCTCATACTACCACAGGAAATGTTAGCCATGGTGATGCTCGTTCTTAACAAGCATGATGGCAGACCTTCCCACAGTTTTTAGCACCTTGCTACATTTACAAAGCTAACGTGTACATGAACGTACAGATTTCAAATCTAAAGTGCTCACCTCCGGGGCCACGGATGTTAGAATTTTGCACAGGTGGGTATTAGCACTCGTGCATCCCGTAATATTCAATAAAAAGCATTTTAATCCGATCTGTGGCCATTTCCTCAAGCATGTATCGGAGTGCAATACACCTCCCAACCGATAGGGATGCGTAGTTGAAAGCATGGTGAAAAACTGAGAAACTGGCCGGCAGTGGGATAAAAAAGATATATTTTTATTGAACAACACATAATGCAAGGTTGCCAATATCCACCCGAGGAAAATTCTAACATGCGTGGCCCCAGGGTGAGCACTTTATATTTGAAAACTGAATGTTTATGTAGACTTAAATGTTGTAAATGTAGCAAGGTGCCCAAAACAGGCTGCAGTTAGTGCAGTAGCGTCATAACAGTCACGTTTCAGGGCTAGGAGAAACAAAATCAACTCGATCAACTTCAACGTCATTCTCATTCATCCACGATCTGTATTCTACTGTACTCTGTGCTGTACTACTCTGTATTGGACTGTACTCTGTACTGTGCTCAGTACTGAAATAGGAATCTGGCTGGAGTGGCTTAGTAGAAGCCCCAGGAGGCGTCCACGCGCACCCCCCTTATTTATTTTTCTAGTTTGGATTTTTGGGATCCATAGGACCTCTAATATACAGATTTTGATGATCCCAAGAACAAATATGTCCCAAAGTGGGGTTTTTTTCAATGTTTTATGAGACCTGCCAAATTGGTCTCTTTCAGAGACTGTGGCACGCTCAAATTTAGAGATAGACCAAAGATAGAGATACCATTTGGTTCTAGACAACCTCAGGTTACCAATGGGACCAACCTTGTCATGCCACCTTATCGGGAAGGGGGGTAAATACCTAATTGATTCAAGGTTTGACTACATTTTGGCGAGAGAAAAACAGCCATAGTCATTTTCTAAAAGGTCCCTTTAGCTGTCACTTCAATATATGTGACTGGAAATGGATTACATGGATACCTTCAAGCCTCCCCTGTACAGACATGCCAAATTTATGCCAATCTCATGCCGCTCTGGGCAAGAACCATGCCGTTTTATACATACAGCACAAATGTGTAATTTCTGCCTATTGTAAAAATGAGACCACTTTACTGTATCTATAGCTGTATGAGACCACTGTACTTTATCTATAGCTGCATGGGACCACTGTTCTACATCTAGATTAAGGTTGGGCGATATGACAATTTTTTTCAATCGCCCATCGTCTGTCCAAAAATCGCCGATGGACGATATTTGTGTCATAAAAGTAAAGTGAGAACAGCTCACTGCAGGTCGCAAAAAAGCCAGATCTACAAGCTCTCAAGGCACCGCGTCCTGCCTGTTTTTGCAGCGCCGTTCGCTACGCGTTGAGAGCTTGTAGATCCGTCTGTTTTTGCAGCGCAGTTGCGCAGCCAGGGTAACAAAATAAGAAATAAGTTACAGGTGGAGATGAAGTGAAGTTGGAACGGACAAGCAGCTGCAAGTCAAGCTAACGTCACAACCACTGGCTGGTGACAGTGTTATTAGCCGCAGCAACATGTAGCCTGCCCTAGTAACTTCTCCCCGGAGAGCTCTTGCCTCCCCGCACCTCCGGAGGCTCGGAGCGCTGATCCACAGGCTCTCAAGGCATCGCGCCCTGCCTGTTTTTGCAGCCCCGTTCGCTACGCGTTGAGAGCTTGTAGATCTGTCTATTTTTGCAGCGCTGGTGTCGGGGTTCGTTCACGTTGTCAATAAAAAAATAACTTAGATTACAGGCAGAGATGAAGTTCAATCAGTGGGTTGAATCAGTAGCTACACGCTAAGCTAACGCTAAGCTAAGCGCTAAGCTAACTATCCCCATGCCTACACTAACACTAGCAGCCTGTTTTTTATTTTTTTCCCCCGATTTCACGGATGGCGCATTGGGATTGTGATGAGACACGAGACAGCAGTGTGCATTCTGTTGTGACTGTATATTATTAAACTGCATGGGTCTGGACTCCGGAGCGTAAACAACATGTAGGCTACAGTACAGTAGCCTCCCTCGGCTCGGTCCCGGGTCCCAGCCTTTACTCTGGCTGCCAGAGTGATGCTGCGGAGTGCGGGGTCTCTGGGACCATACCATTATAACGGAGGAGGGGATTTCCACCCGGCCGCTGTTACTACTTTGCTGGCCCAAATTGATTCACATGTTGCTCACACTTTACAGGTTAATTGGGCTAATATTTTGCAAAAGAAAAAATCGTCCCGAAAAATCGCCTAATAAAAATATTCGGCGATTGGACTCGTACATTCGCGATTGCCGATAGATTTGTATCGTCACCCAACCCTAATCTAGATACCACTGTACTGTATCTAGACCACTGTACTGCATCTATAGCTGCACAAGACCACTGTACTGTATGTATCTAAACCACTGTACTGCATCTATATCTGTATGAGACCACTGTGCTGCATCTAGACTACTGTGCTGCATCTATAGACATCTGAATTGTATCTATAAACCACTGTACTATAGACCATTGTACTGCATCTATAGACCCCATACATTGACAACTGCACTGCATATAGATCACTGTACTGCATGCCAGGCTCAGCTGTCACTAAATACCAGACAGAAGGAATGTGTCTTTAATACAGATTGACAAATATCCATTGACTGGGCAGCTCTATGTGTAGGGGGCTAGGGGCAAGATATTTCACAGCCTGGAATAGCTTGCCCCCAGTGGGAGGCAGTCACTGCGAAGGCTCGGTAGATGAAGTTCTGTGGTCTACATATCCACTAGAGTGGTCTACTGATGCACTAGTGGTCTAAACATGCACTAGCGTGGTCTAAACATGCCCTAGAGCGGCCTAAGCATCACTAGAGTGGTCTAAACATGCACTAGAGTGGTCTAAACATGCACTAGAGTGGTCTGAACATGCACTAGAATGGTCTAAACATGCACTAGAGTGGTCTACTGATGCACTAGAGCTGTCTACAGATCGAGACAGTGGTCTACATATGCACTACACTGGTCTGCAGATGCACTACACTGGTCTACAGATGCACAAGAGTGGTCTACAGATCACAGCAGTGGTGTACAGGTGCACTACAGTGGTCTATAGATGTAATACAGTGGTCTACATATGCACCACAGTGGTGTGTAGACCACTCTAATGCATGCTTAGACCACTCTAGTGCATCAGTAGACCACTCTAGTGCATGTTCAGACCACTCTAGGGCATGTTTAGACCATTCTAGTGCATGTTTAGACCACTCTAGTGCATGTTCAGACCACTCTAGTGCATGTTTAGACCACTCTAGTGATGCTTAGGCCACTCTAGTGTGTCAGTAGACCACTCTAGTGCATGTTTAGACCACTCTAGTGATGCTTAGACCACTCTAGTGCATGTTTAGACCACTTTAGCGCATGTTTAGATGACGCTAGTGCATGTTTAGACCACTCTAGTGCATCAGTAGACCACTCTAGTGGATATGTAGACCACATAACTTCATCTACCGAGCCTTCGCATTGACTGCCTCCCACTGGTGGCAAGCTGTTCCAGGCTGTGAAATATCTTGCCCCTAGCCCCCTACACATAGAGCTGCCCAGTCAATGGATATTTGTCAATCTGTATTAAAGACAAATTCCTTCTGTCTGGTCTTTAGTGACAGCTGAGCCTGGCATGCAGTACAGTGATCTATATGCAGTGTAGGGCATTAACATAAAAATCGATTAGTCGACTAGCAAAACGGTAGTCGACACTGTAAATCAAAAATCGGGTAATCGTTAATATTATTTTTAATATTTTTTATGATTTTTTTTTTCTTTTTTCAGCAGACATGCAGCTGTGTTGTTTTGTTGGTAGTTCTCCAACTTAAGTACTAATCCATTCCTGGCTGATTGTTTTCATATCACATACAAGCCTACTGTACATGGGTTTTACCGTCACCGTCACTCGTGTAGGTGCGGTGGGCGGCGGTGGCACTGGCAGCATTTAAGACAGATTTTCAAAAAGCATATGCCTCATAGGCTCATACGCTCAATGGGGACAACTACAGTGTGTAAATACTTTTACTATTGGCGAGTTTATTACTGTAGTTTGTTCAACAAGTTAGATTGGAGACGTGTCGTCGTTTCGTCCGGTACAGCAGGAGTCCCTCTCACTCTGCCCAATAATATCCAGTTTGGTGACAGTCAAACTACAGTAGTTCTTGCCGTGATTTCATGTTTATTTTTCTTATTCATCTTTCTTCATGCTTATCCAACAAAAGTGCAGGCGTGCGGCATTATTAAAAACAAACAGCTATGCCGCGCGATCATAGTTATAATAGTCGCGATGGAGTGAAGTAGTTGATCATCTGATTCATAGCCTGGCAAGCCTGCTAGCTAGCAAGCCTAGTATGTAATCATAACCTCCTCCTAGCTTGTAGCTCCTTCTAAAAACCAAAGGAACTGTGGTTGTAACTTGTTGTTGAACATTTAGGGTTGTTGTATGAAAAACATTGCATCGTTCATTCCTCCTCCTCCTCCACTCTCCAACAGAACAAACATTTTCAACAACGTAACATGCTATGCTGCGCCGTAGAAAAGTCTCGCGCATCAAAAATAGCAGATCTACAAGCTCACAGCGCGTCCATCCGTGAGTCATTGTGGACTTGCAACTTTGACTTGACTTTTAACAGCTGATTCTTCAATTTTTCAATTTCGGCCAATCAGAGCGGCATTCAGTATAATCTAGTAAGAGAGTGGCGACACTAGCATTGACTCCCATTGTAACAATGGAATGCGGAAGTGCTCATTCTATCTCAATGGGATAGTTCCAATGTTTGGAACTATAGCCCAAAGGCACCCGCTTTGTGGTGAGATCAAAGCGTGTCGCCACTCTCTTACTATTCCACTCGGCCTGCATTCACCGGCTCTGTTTTGAAGTTAATCCTTCACTCGCGCTGGCCGTTTCAGAACATGATGTTTTAATGCTTGATTGGATGGAAACAAATATCATATTTTACCGCCGACTAATCGACTACTACACGATTTTGATGGTAGTCGTGTCGACTATCAAAAATCACATTTGGTTAATGCCCTAATGCAGTGCAGTGGTCAATGTATGGGGTCTATAGATGCAGTACAATGGTCTATATATATGCAGTACAGTGGTTTATAGATACAATTCAGATGTCTATAGATGCAGCACAGTAGTCTAGATGCAGCACAGTGGTCTCATACAGATATAGATGCAGTACAGTGGTTTAGATACAGTACAGTGGTCTTGTGCAGCTATAGATGCAGTACAGTGGTCTAGATACAGTACAGTGGTATCTAGATGTAGAACAGTGGTCCCATGCAGCTATAGATAAAGTACAGTGGTCTCATCCAGCTATAGAAACAGTAAGGTGGTCTCATTTTTACAATAGGCAGAAATTACACATTTGTACTGCATGTATAAAACGGCATGGTTCTTGCCCAAAACGGCATGAGATTGGCATAAATTTGGCATGTCTGTACAGGGGAGGCTTGAAGGTATCCATGTAACCCATTTCCATTCACATATATTGAAGTGACAGCTAAAGGGACCTTTTGGAAAATCACTATGGCCAAAATGTAGTCAAACCTTGAATCAATTAGGTATTTACCCCCCTTCCCGACAAGGTGGCATGACAAGGTTGGTCCCATTGGTAACCTGAGGTTGTCTAGAATCAAATGGTATCTCTATCTTTGGTCTATCTCTAAATTTGAGCGTTCCACAGTCTCTGAAAGACAGCAATTTGGCAGGTCTCATAGGGGTAATAAAACATTGAAAAAAACACACTTTGGGCCATTTTTTTTCTTTCGATCATCAAAATCTGTATATTAGAGTTCCTATGGATCCCAAAAATCCAAACTAGAAAATAAATAAGGGGGGTGCGCGTGGACGCCTCCTGGGGCTTCTACTAGCTGAATAATGGATTACAGACGTAAACGGCAGAGACAAGATGAAGACATGGTTAGTGGAAATGTTAGCGTTTTGTGCTAACCGTCCTCCGCGGGACCCTGAGGAGTCCCATCAGATTCACGGTTTAGCTAAGCTGTAAATAAGATGTAAATAAAGTGACTAAAAAACGGGTTGTGTTGGCATTGCTATTAGAGATGTCCCGATACTGTATCGGTATTGGGAAAAGTATCGGATCGGCCCTTATTTGTCATATCGGGTCATATCGGTATCGGCGAATATGCCAGTCTAACCACAGATCCAACACAGGGGTAAGGGGATGATACTATGGCAGGTAAATAAAATGTTGGGACATGTGGAGTTTGCTTTGGAGTTGCCCAAACTGCAAGTGCACATTTGAGTGAGGAGTCTGCTATAAACACAACACGAGATATATAGCTAGATAGCTATAAACACAACATGAGATCACGACACTGGTATCGGTATCAGTATCGGCTAACAGAAATTGAGGTATCGGGATCGGATCGGAAGCGAAAAAAGTGTATCGGGACATCCCTAATTCTTATGTTGAGCTGCTGATTTTCAGTCACATTCATATGAAGTTGTTCCACATTACAGCGTAGGCCTACAACAGGATAAAAACAAAAGTGAAGCCAGGCTTTCAACATTAATCAAGATGTCAGAAGAAGACATATAATTAACGCGGCAGACATACACAAAGGATGAAATTATGTGTGTGAAAATATTATGGGTACAGTAATAAAACAATAGAAAGATGAGGTGCCGATCTGCAGACAGTGTCTGTCCACAGGTACTGCGACAAACATCCAACATTGTGTGCCAAAGCCCAGTGTCCATGACATCAGAGACACTGGGCTCACTGTTAAAATCTAAAACCACATATTACACACATAAAGACCCCCAGAAAAGTGTTCTAAATAGTCATTAACATATATTTTTTTGCAAAATGGGTGGAGTTTCCCTTTAATGGTAAGTATTTCATAGATTATAGTAAGTCCCAAAATCCGAACTATCACTTTAAAGCAGAAAAGACAAATGCGCCATCAATTGCAAACATTTCATGTTCAACTTGAGGTTATCATCACATGTTGACCACCGACAGAGCCACGATCAAAGTGCAACTTCTGTTCACGGTTCAATTGCAAATTTGCCAACAAAGCAATGTGGATTTCATGTCACGAGTTCCATAGATATATATAAGATGGCTCACCCGCGCTCTGGCCAATGGAGAGCGACGTTGCTACGTGGAGGCCATCTTACCGATGGGCAGCATAACATTGTGTCTATGTGCATGTTACTTTTTAAATTAAATTTTCAACCGATTTTCAAACTGTTTGGTTTGTTATAAACGTCAGAGACGTCCGCATACTTTTGTATGACGTTCATATAAAAAATAAAATGAAGCAGATAAGCATCCTGAATCATAGCCACGTTGACAACGTTTGTAATAAACCAACCCGTTTGTAAATGTAGAACTTATAAACCGTAAGGTATATGACGGTTTATAAGTTCTACAATGAGAACCGATACGAGTGATCTGGATTCCAAAGGTCTCCCTCCTTATCTATATTTAATGTTTTCTATTAATATTTTCTATTTATCTATTGTCTTTATACATTTCTAATGGGTTTAAGCTGCATTGTCTGTTCAGTCTTTCCAGGCACTTTAGGGGCCGGCCCCACATTCATTATGATAGCTCATTGTGATGTATTCATATTTTACTATTTATTCTATTGTGCTTACATGATAATCTTACATGTTAATTATCCTGTCTTGGTACCATAAATAGAGACTTATTGATACTGTGTAAGTTGATAACGGTTGACACCTGTGTTCAATTACTGTTGATTGTATCTCATACATAAATACCACACTTCCTGTTGTCTTGTCACAAATGCTGAGGAAGGCCATACAGGGGGGGGGGGGGCATGAATTATTATACTGGCCATATAAGGAGCATGTCTTGAGTGTACAGGGTTTGATGAGGTCAGATCAACATATGGAATGTCAAAAACAGGTCGGCTCCATATATGGAGATCTAAGGGTGGCAGCAGGGGCAGTGTCTTGAGTGTACAGGGTTTGATGAGGGCCCAGGTAGGGCCGGGCCTTAACTTTCGAGCCTGTTGAGAATGCTAGTTTTCGCCGGCTGCCGGGCGCGGCTGCACAAATAACTTTGGGGCAGGCTCGTCTAGAGTTTAAATGGACAGGTATCAGTCAAAAGGGAGGCATCGAAGAGAAAGGATGGATGGATCAACATATGATATGTCAGAACAGGTCAGCTCCATATATGGAGATCTAAGGGTTTGAGGTCAGATGTAGAGTTACTGGCCAATATTGATGACATCAGGGAACTCCATGGGCATTCCCATATATGGGCTTAATATTAAGATCTCCATCCCTGATGATGTGACGAGGTATGACCATCATGCCTGCGGTGACAAGATAACCAACTAACAGACGGGAAATGCACGTTTTCATAGTAATTACGACGTGCGGTCACAATAATATCGATTTGCATCTTTGTGACAGGCCTAAACATTCTCCCCTTCCTCCACACACACACAGGAACCGTTTGGACGTGTGTTTTGACATATAATTTTATAAATATTCAAATGTTCCCCTTACGCATAAGATCGGAATCGGTCGATCGTGAGAAGAAACAATCTGTGATTGGGATCGGTCCCAAATAAACCTGATCAGAGCACCCCTACTGAAGTGGCATAAAAACAAAACGTTCTGGCCTTGACAGCCCATACATCCAAAAATAAAAGTCCCATCGGATTGCATTAAACTCACAATGCCACTCACTCACTCACTTTCTGAACCCACCCCCATCTGACCTAGAAGAATGTAGGTAGTAGGGGCTGCTATAGTATGACTTCTAGACTAAAGTTAATTAGTGATGCTTATTTTTATTTAGTTTTTTTTTTACCTGAGATAGTGTGGCACCTTGTCTTCCCATGTAGTAATGTCAATGTTGACACATCAACCTCCTCTTCCATGTTCTCCTCTTTAATGTGTGGAGGTTGTGGTTCCTCCTTGACCAGACTGGACCCAATCTCCTCATGTTGTGAGGGTTGTGGTTCCTCCTTGACCAGACTGGACCTCCTCTCCTCATGTTCAGGGGAAACCTCTTTACACACAGACACAAGGAGGAGAGAAGAAACCTCTTTACACACATACACAAGGAGGAAAGAAGAGCTATAGCATCAGCACAACTAAATGCAACGCATTAGAGCTATGGACCAGAGCTACAGCACAATATTCAAAGTGCTTTTCTAAAGGTATTACATTTATTCTCCCATTTGTTGATTTGTCAGCTTAACAAACCTGGTCTGTATAATATGACTTGTGGCTGTAAAAGGACGTCCAGAAGTTTGTCTTGTCTCTTCAGCAGAGTTTCTAGTGTCTCCATCTCTCTCTGGAAGAGGCAACACAAACACTCTGACAAGCTTCAGCTGACCAGCATCACTCTGCTGTTTTTCCAAAACACACAATATCTCCTCTCCCACCGACGTCAGGTGTTCATTTATCGACAGCCTCAGCTTTAGAGAGTCCGTTTGACACATTCTACCTCGTTTTTGAGACATTTTTCACCACGCTGATTTGTTCCTCGCCGCCATGAAAAACAAGTTAAACAACACATGCACAACAACGTGGTTCAAGCATGCGCAATAGAAGCAGCTTCTTCTTTGCTTTACGGTAGATGGCAACCATGGCAACCAGTTTTGGTGCTGCAACCCAAATCTTGGATCAACCTAAAATCTCTCTTTACTAGGCTATATCAAATCCCTCTTTCAACCAATACGCGGTTAATGGCACTGCTCATAAAATATGATAACTAGAATACCCGTTCAAATATATGAACACCAAACTGGGTGGGTACAGCGATGTAATAGATCCTAGGCACGCACACACACGCACGCACGCACGCACCTACTCTAAGGCACGCACGCACACACACACACACACACACACACACACACACACACACACACACACACTCACACACACACACACACACACACACACACACACACACACACACACACACACACACACACACACACACACACACAACCTTTGTGTATTATGAAGAAGAATAAAATATATTTATTTCATTATGGAATTATGAATTTGAGAAAATGTTATATTTTATTTTGAATTAGCCTAATTGATGCATCAACATATTGAAAGACCTTATAGTGAAAAATAACAAACATACTGTAGGCTATAGTATGTTTATTGTGATTATTTTAGATGATATGTATGGTTTTATAGCAATGGTGGAATCAATTGACAAGCATTGGAATTGTTATATTTCTTTTAACACTTTGATTGCTACAGAATCTACCCAGGCCTATTCTGATGTTGCTACCGTTTAACATTGCACGAAGGCCTTGTTCGGGGGCCCACAGCAAAATGTTCTCTTATAGCGAGAATCACACGCATGTATCAAAAGAAAGCTGAACTTGTCCACTTCAATTTAAAAAATACATTTTGATTTTACCATGTTCCATTCTGGAGATATTGACCTTTTTGCAACACCTGCTTTTGCCTGGAAGTGGTTATCTTGAACAGCGAGCAGAGTTATGGATGGTTTAAAGTCAGAGACATTGACAGGCAGATATAAAAATGAACACAATAAATATCCTATACATCCTATACACCGAATGAAAGCCCTGAATGTGTACTTTTACGAGGAAAACAGTACACATTGATCCCATCTACAGTTTGACAGTAATTGGTTATTGAATGCAGCTTGTGCCCACCAGATAACTTCAGAGAAGACATAAGACGGTGCAACTCTGTTCTCTACTTATTCACTACAGCAACTCTGTGGGACAGAGTTGCACCACTCACTTCACAGGGGTGTGATTTTTATTATTACAGTAGAAGTTTACAGACCAAACTGTAAATAAAAGGTTTACATGACTTTCTGCCTCAGTCCGTATATAGCGAGCTGTAGTGAATAAGTAGAGAAGTAGAGTTGCACCGCTCACTTCACAGGGGTGTGATTTTTATTATTACAGTAGATTTTTTTCCTTATGAAAGCAGAGAGTTTTCTGTTTCATACGGTATATAGTATTTATATGTCGCTATGTATAGGATGTATAGGATATTTATTGTGTTAATTTGTATATCTGCTTGTCAATGTCTGTGACTTTAAACTTTCCATAAGTCTGCTTTGTTACTGGAGGAGGAGGAGGAGGATCGCTGAATCTATCGCACAGATTGCTTTCATTCCGTCGATCGCACTAACAGGGGACATCAAAGTCTTGATCAAAGTCCCACTATCCAGCGTTGTCATTAGGCCTAGTACTTATCCATCTGTGCATGTCTGGGCATGTAGATAACCGTACGGCGAGAAAGAAAAAAAGTCAGTCGCTTCCACAGCACACCAGACACCACCACGGTTTTGTTCGTTATAGGCTAAGTTACAACCGGGTCGATTACGTCCCTGGCGCGTTTATTGTGATCTTATCACTGCAATTGTAGAGCTGGGACTCGATTAAAATTTGTAATCTAATTAATTAGAAGCTTTGTGATTAATTAATCTTGATTAATCGCATTTTAATCGCATATCAATATTCAACCCGAGAACAGTGATAAACCTTTTTTTTCAAAAGTTTTTTGGTATCCCAGTGAATCAATGAATAGTGACTACAGGATACCACTCATTTTCAACATTTTACTGTCATTAATATACCTTAGAGCTGTCAGTAACAGTAACAAGTACATCTCAGTGACATCACAAAGCTGTACTTCATATTGTTACTGTTTTTTGTCAGACCTCCAGTTCTAGGCAACACAAAATGGGGTGACTTTTTATTATTTCCAGTTTTCCACACAACTCCATAGAAAAATGTTGAAAATGAGTGGTATTCCCCTTTAAGCAATAAAACTTTTTTTTCAACAGATAAACAAGTGCAGCAAGTGCCTATATAAAGTGTCTATGAATACTCAAATGTGCTTTACATGGTGGCCAGAAAACAAATAAAAACAACTTTATTAGGGGGGAAACACTTAGACAAAGGAATAAAATAAAAAACGGTGGAATGAACTAGCTGGGGAGTGCATTTCACATGGGGTTGCATGGGGCAGACCATTGTCTGACCACGGACTTTCACACTTGCTGCTTCAGTATGTTTCGCATCGAGGACAGCTTGACAGCTTCGTGCTGTGGTGAAATCTCCGCGAGCCTCTGCAAGCCTCTACTCTGCGACTGCGAGACATGCTAAGCTGAAGCAGCTAGCATGGAAGCTAGCGTTGGTTATGGCTTATGGATCCTTTCCCTCTGACATTGCACACAACCATGCTGCTATCCACGCGTCCATCCGATAGCTTTTAAATCTAAATGTCCCATCCACGGAGCAAAAGCGATATAAGCGGCTTCTTCATTCGATTCGTTTGGGTGTTGTTGTTGTCTGACGGAGCTGTAGTGTAGAGTGAACTGGACTGCTGCTGCTGCGAGGGGGGGGGGGGGGGGGCTGCTCCTCCCCCTGCAAGCCGTGTAAGGCATGCAGCAGCCTAATGAGCCTATTCAGTACTAGAAATGCGCCCAGTGAAAAACGTTCCGCCGTGAAAAAAAAGGTGCGATTAAATGCGTTAATTTTTTTAACGCGTACATTTTTCTGTAGTTAATTAATCTCAATAAACGCGTTAAAGTCCCGGCCCTAATTATAATGAATACAAAAGTGTTACGATCGATCGCATATGATGCAAGACTGTACATGTCTGGGCATGTTATAACCGGCGGTGATGTTGGGGCGAGGAAGAAAAAAGTCAGTCGCTTCCACACAACACCAAGGTGTATATAAACCGTTTGTGATGGGGAAAAGTTTTGTTCGTTTATAGGCTAAGTTACAACCGGGTCGATGACGTCCCCGACGCGTTCATTGCGGTCTTATCACTGCAATTATAATGAATACAAAAGCGTTACAATCACACGTCCGAGTGATCGCCGATTATGATGGATCCGTGATTCCGCAACAGTAGACCTGTAACCGGCCACTGTCTGTTGTCATGGCGGTGCCTCGATACTGTGGTTCGTTTGTTAGTTCGTAATATGAAGAAGGAAACATGCATCTGTCCATGTGTGTTGCAGACGTTATGCAATGCCGATCCGGTGCAGATTATTCTTATTCTTCGTGGGGTTTTATGGCAGTTGGCAATGCATCCATACGGACGGTGCAGATTGGTGTTGTTTAGGCTGCGTTCGTTCATCATGTTTTTTCCGAGAGGCAGACCCCCCCATCTCACAAGGTCCTCCTCCTCGGGAGAAACAGGAGGGGAGGGGGGAATCGAGTGTTACGGTGTTGGGTGAAATGTGATACTTCTATTCACACACTGACTAGATCATGGGCGCGTCCATTTTAGATACCCTGCAGGCACGTAAAGCGGCCCGCCGTCCTGTTTTCAGGAGGGGGGAGGCTCCTTTTTTTTTTTTCTGATCACGTGAGCGGGACTAAGTAGCAATGATAGGGGGATGGTTATTCATTGTCCGGGTGGGTAAAAAGATGAATGAAAGTATTCAATAAAAAAGTGATTAAAACGTATGGATACGTGATTCGCACCGGACGTTTGATTAATTAAAGACGTACGGATACGTGGTTAGCAAATTATGTGTTAACAGTTAGCCTATGGCATGCACAAAATATAGGGTTGGTATTGGGTTGGTATTTCACTACAATCTTACCAGCTAGAACAGGGGTCCGGCCGTGCGGGCAACCTTGATGATGGAAAGGGCCACCATATTTCCACACTCACTCTTGAGGGCCACATTACATATACTGCTGTAGCAAAATAGCCGATCTATTTTGAATTATAATCCTGAAAAGTATAATTTTGATTTAATTTCAAATGCATTTAGTTATACTTATGTTAACTTTATGAACTTAAATACAAATACCGGTACATTATTGGACATAAAAAACGCAATACCATTTTAATAATAGGCTACTTAGACACGGGTCATATTTGTATGTTTGGAATTGTAACAGCTGCTGCGAGCTGCAATACTATATCAAGGTTTCTTTATTTTGTGAAATTTGTCTTGGACCCCAATGACCCGCCCTGCAAAAGTTGCCCTTGTTGTTGAATTTGAGGGGGGGAGGGGGCGCATAGTGACATTTAATTACACAATGGGGCAGCCAAATTAGACCAATCGTTATGCTACGTTATAGCTATGTTTTCTCAATGTACTCAGATGCAGTCATGGCAAATGGTGCATTTATATAGCGCCTTTATCCAAGGCGCTTTACATAGATTGTGCATTACAATTACCGTGTGGTGTATTATGAATCATAACTACATGGTTAGTCACAATTGTACATATAACTTTAATTTCTGTAAGCCATTTCTCCAGTGTCTTAACAAAGTGCCTTAAACTGAAGTCTATTTGCATATCAACTGAAGTCACAGGCAGGAAGCCAATCTTGGGCTGAAACCAAATTGTAGGTTTTACTCCCTGACTTGAAGTATTGGGGAGAGCCAAGTTACCAAAGTGATCTTTGCTGATATTATCTTTAGGGGCAGCGACCACAGGCCTTGGCTTACGGCAGCTGTAAACATACCTAGGCTATCTTTGGGGTCTGTTTCAACATCTTTTATTACTCAGGATGCTTTACAGGAGGTTAATAGTTTGACTCTATGCATTTTATTATAGTGCCTGTCACAGGTGGGGGTCCTTTGACTTCCTTCCACACACACACACACACACACACACACACACACACACACACACACACACACACACACACACACACACACACACACAGGGACAAAGGTGACACCCACATATTTGTATAAAGAGATGGGACACAGAAGAGTTGGGAGGTTGGTTGGTTTGGAGTGGGGAGAACGGAGAGGACAGGCTTGGCCTGGCCTGAGAATGCTCTATGGAAAGATGACTTGATGCGTGTAACTTGATGTAACTATGGGATATGCCTTGATTGAATAAAAGAAGGACTTTGCCTGGATATCGCGACTCACTTCATGCTATATTAAGGAAAATAAGGAGA
Source organism: Electrona antarctica (assembly GCF_951216825.1). Taxonomy (NCBI): domain Eukaryota; kingdom Metazoa; phylum Chordata; class Actinopteri; order Myctophiformes; family Myctophidae; genus Electrona; species Electrona antarctica. The sequence continues at coordinate 2,813,879 of NW_027636995.1, read as the reverse complement.
GAATCCACGGACCTGTTTAAGGAAAGATTCCACAACTGTAACTAACTTTATGAGTACCTCAATCTGTTCGACTCCTTTTCGCTGGCGGAGGTTCAGCTGTCTCTCGTTCGTCCAAGTTGATGGAAGGAACCGCGGTGGTCCCCGGTCGACAGCACTGCTGCAGGCTTTTTACCTCCCATGAGACGGTACCTCGTCATGTCGCCACATTCAAACTCCTCTGGAAGTGCAGACTGCAGACTACACACTCGCTCATTCTGTAACTCTATGAGTGGCGTTGTTGTACTTCGGGTTCTTCATTGCTCACTCCTTGGAACGCTTTAGATTGTTGACTGGAAATTTCTAATTTCGCCAGGATGGTCCGTCCTCCGCTTCTAAACTGTACACAGTGTGTTATGTGTATGCAACCTGGGTGGAACCTAGAGTATAATGCTCATTCATAGTCTGGATTTTCGGTGGTGCGGTGACCACCGCTCCGGTGGTGAGGTGACCACCGGAGCTGAGATAACGTTGATCGGTGGTGAGTAAAAAAAGAGAGAAGGGCTGGGGCGGTGGTTTGCTCTTCACCGCGGCTCGTGACGTCATGTTGTAGTTCAGTGGTCACCTCACCACCGAGAATCCATACTATGAATGAGCCTTAAGGGTGGAACCAGGGTGGATCATAGGGTGGATGTGTTTTGGGAACCGTGCCCCGTTAGGGAGTTTGGGTGCGCAAAGCATTCTGGTAGTTGAAGTTATAAAGGAAGTGACAAGTGTCTCTGACGTCAGAGCCACTCCGAAAATATCTAAAACCACAGATTGCACATAAGAACCCCAGTAAAGTGTTCCAAATCGTATAAACGTCATTAATATAATTTTTTTGCAAAAGGGGTGAAGTGTCCCTTTAAGTTCATTGTTTCAAGTGATTGACCAAGATAGGGGTTAGGGGTTAGACATATCTTTGGTGACTCATAGCCATGTTTTTGTTTCTTAGGTTGTTTTTTCCTGATCACAAATGATACGAATATAATATACATAACAATGATAATAAACTTTATTTGTGAGGACATGAATAACAACTTTTAATGTTAAAAGCTCAACTGAAAGCAAGAGTGGAGAAGTAGGTCTTGAGCAAAAATGTATGCTTATCGAAGGTATAGTCAGTTTGTTCCACGCCGTCGGCCCATAGAAACAGAAAGCTGCTTCACCTTGTTTAGTTGCCACTTTTTTAGGCACATCAATCAGGCCAGCAGTGGAGGACCACTATTACCCGGTGTCCGACTTTCTTGAGGCCCAACAACAGTGTTATTTAGACAGATGCCAGGTTCATGATTCACCTGGTGTCCTAGTTCATTGAGGCCCTACCTACACCATCTCTCTGCATTCTAAGTGATTATTTACCTTGCTTATTTTATTTAGCTCTGGATAAGATTGTCTGCTAAATGCCTAATTGGTAAATTGACAAAGTTTAACATGTGGTAATTGTCATATTGTGTGACTCCTATATGCTTCAGTATCTATAATTCGTCATAAATGTGTGGCGTACTTGAAAGGGAGAGAAAAAAAAGCTGTATTACTGTTTCTGACATTGCCTCCCGTGTATGAATCCCTGTACCAGAGGTGAAATTGACCAATGCATTTGCCAAAAGCTCTAAGTAAAGTGGTTCTTCCCCTGTGTGACTCATGTGTTTTAATTGTTTTAATTTTCCAAAAGCATTTGCCACAAACTGTACAAGTCCTCATGTGCACTTTTAGATGACTGTTTAAAATAAAGCCTTTGCTACAAACGTTAGAAGTAAAGGGCCTTTCCCCTGTATGACTCCTCATGTGAACTTTTAGATTACTTTTTAAACCAAAGCCTTTGCTACAAACTTTACAAGTAAATGGTTTTCCCCCCATATAAGTGGCCATGTGGTAAGTTAGACTACACTTAACACCAAAGCCTTTGCTACAAACTTTACAAGTAAAGGGCTTGTCCCCTGTATGACTCCTCATGTGAACATTTAGATTACTTTTTTGACCAAAGCCTTTGCTACAAACTTTACAAGTAAATGGTTTTTCCATTTCCCCCATGTGAGTGGTCATGTGGTAAGTTAGACCATGCTTACTACAAAAGCCTTTGCTACAAACTTTGCAAGTAAATGGCTTTTCTCCTGTATGAGTCCTCATGTGCTTTTTTAGATGCCATTTCTTAACAAAGTATTTGCTACAAACTGAACAAAAGAAAGGGCATGTCCCCTGTATGCATCCTCATGCTTCTTAAGAGTACCCACTACAGCAAAGCTTTTGTTACAAACTTTACAAGTAAATGTTTCCCCCCCCCGTATGAGTCCTCATGTGCTCTATTAGAGAAGCTTTTGAACCAAAGCCTTTGCTACAAACTTTACAAGCAAAGGGCTTTTCCCTTGTATGACTCCTCATGTGAACATTTAGATTACCTTTTTGACCAAAACCTTTGCTACAAACTTTGCAAGTAAATGGTTTTTCCATTTCCCCCATATGAGTGGTCATGTGGTAAGTTAGACCATGCTTACTACCAAAGCCTTTGCTACAAACTTTACAAGTAAATGGTTTTTCCCCTGTATGAGTCCTCATGTGCACTATTAGAGAAGCTTTAAGACCAAAGCCTTTGCTACAAACTTTACAAGTAAATGGTTTTTCCCCTGTATGAGTCCTCATGTGATCTATTAGAGAAGCTTTAACACTAAAGCCTTTGCTACAAACTTTACAAGCAAAGGGCTTTTCCCCTGTATGACTCCTCATGTGAACTTTTAGATTACCTTTTTGACCAAAACCTTTGCTACAAACTTTGCAAGTAAATGGTTTTTCCATTTCCCCCATATGAGTGGTCATGTGGTAAGTTAGACCATGCTTCCTACCAAAGCCTTTGCTACAAACTTTACAAGTAAATGTTTTTTCCCCTGTATGACTCCTCACACAAGTAAATGTTTTTTCCCCTGTATGACTCCTCATGTGAACATTTAGATTACGTTTTTGACCAAAACCTTTGCTACAAACTTTGCAAGTAAATGGGTTTTCACTGTCAGATGCATTGTCCGATTCAGAAGAGTGAAAAGAGAGGAGCTGGTTATCACCAGTTGGTTGTGATGTTCCACAGTCCTCTACATCAGCTTGTGTATTAATGTGTTGAGTTGAAGTGCTGGCTAGAGGCTCTGTCTCTCTGCCTTCATCATCATCATCACTTTGCACTGCAAGTAATGTCAATGTTGACCCGTCATCCTCCACTGATCTTTGAAGTAGCTTCTGTTTAATCTGTAAAGACTCTGGTTCCTCCTGGAGAGACCTCCTCTCCTGATGTTCAGGGGAAAGCTCTTCTTTAGGAAAAAATGAAAGAAATCCATTAAATGTTGAACTTAACATTTTCCATGCAGTGTTTCCTCTGTTGTACTACAAGGAAGTAAACACTTCAGACAACATTTCCTCCAACTACCACGGGAAATGTTAGCCATGGTGATGCTCGTTCTTAATGAGCATGATGGCAGACCTTCCCACTGTTTTGAGCTCCTTGCTACATTTACAAACGTGTACATGAACGTTCAGATCTCAAATCTAAAGTGCTCACCTCCGGGGGCCACGGATGTTAGAATTTTGCACAGGTGGGTATTAGCACCCGTGCATCCCGTAATCTTCAATAAAAAGCATTTTAATCCGATCTGTGGCCATTTTCTCAAGTTATGTATCAGAGTGCAATACAACTCCCAACCGATAGGGGTGTGTAGTTGAAAGCATGGTGAGAAAGACTGAGAAACTGGCCGGCGGTGGGATAAAATAAATATTTTTATTGAACAACGCATAATGCAAGGTGTGTGTGTGTGTGTGTGTGTGTGTGTGTGAGAGAGAGAGAGACACAATTATGGCATACAAACTCTCACAACTGGGTTGAACTGGCCAATAAAAATAAGGTTCTGTTCAGAATCGATAGTGGGCTTGATAAGGACCCGGCTCGATAAGCCTACTCGATAAGGTGATCATTATCAATAAAAAATAACGAGCTCCATCCCTAGTTTTACATCACCATTACATCACCTAATCAACATGAGTTAGACTTTAATTATATTAGCACCCCTCACTTCACACGGGTGTGATTTTTATTTTTTACCTGAGAGAGTGTGGCACCTTGTCTTCCCATGTAGTAATGTCAATGTTGACACATCAACCTCCTCTTCCATGTTTTCCTCTTTAATGTGTGTAGGCTGTGGTTCCTCCTTGACCAGACTGGACCTCCTCTCCTCATGTTGTGAGGGTTGTGGTTCCTCCTTGACCAGACTGGACCTCCTCTCCTCATGTTGTGAGGGTTGTGGTTCCTCCTTGACCAGACTGGACCTCCTCTCCTCATGTTGTGAGGGTTGTGGTTCCTCCTTGACCAGACTGGACCTCCTCTCCTCATGTTGTGAGGGTTGTGGTTCCTCCTGGACCAAACTGGACCTCCTCTCCTCATGTTGTGGTTCCTCCTTGACCAGACTGGACCTCCTCTCCTCATGTAAAGGGGAAACCTCTTTACACACAGACACAAGGAGGAGAGAAGAAACCTCTTTACACACAGACACAAGGAGGAGAGTAGCCCCTTTCGGGAAAAAGATTAAAAATACTCCGATTAGCGCTATTTCGCACACATTTCAGTTGTTTCCTATAGCTGTGTTATGCATATTTGAAACATCTCACAAAGACACAAACACTCAAGCGACGGCGCGGGTCTCCGTGAACAGAGAGTATGTAAATCTGCGTCCTATGGAAAGTGGAATAACCGATGATGGACCCTAGGCTACCGCCGTACAAAATTCAGAAAAGGTAACCGAGGGTCCTGAAAGGGGCTATAGAGCTATAGCATCAGCACAACTACTCAAAGTGCTTTTCTAAATGTATGACATTTATTCTCCTATGTGTTGATTTGTCGGCTTAACAAACCTGGTTTGTATAATATGACTTGTGGCTGTTTAAGGACGTCCAGAAGTTTGTCTTGTCTCATCAGCAGAGTTTCTAGTGTCTCCATCTCTCTCTGGAAGAGGCTGAACATGAATCCTGCAGCAGTGCTGAGGCGCTCCAACACAAACACTCTGACAAGCTTCAGCTGACCAGCATCACTCGGCTGTTTTTCCAAAACACACAATATCTCCTCTCCCACTGACGTCAGGTGTTCATTTATCGACAGCCTCAGCTTTAGAGAGTCCGTTTGACACATTCTACCTAGTTTTTGAGACATTTTTCACCACGCTGATTTGTTCCTCGCCGCCATGAAAAACAACACGCATGCGCAACAACGTGTTTCGCGCATGCGCAATAGCAGCAGCTTCTTCTTTGCTTTATGGCAGATGGCAACCATGGCAACCAGTTTGTGGTGCATTACCGCCACCTTGTGACCCAAATCTTGGATCAACCTATAATCTATCTTCTATATCAAATCCCTCTTCCAATACGCGGTTAATGGCACTGCTCAAAAAATATGATAAGTGTCTAGAATACCCGTTCAAATATATGAACACCAAATTGGGTGGGTACAGCGATGTAATAGATCCTACGCACGCACGCACGCGCACACGCACACACACACACACACACACACACACACACACACACACACACACACACACACACACACACACACACACACACACACACACACACTCTTTGTGTAAGCTGAAGAAGAATACAATATATTTATTATATATTATGTAAAACGGAATTTGAGAAAATTGTATAGCCTATTTTATTTTTAAGTAGCCTAATTGACTGCATCAACATATTGAAAGACCTTATAGTGAAAAATAACAAAAATACTGTAGGCTATAGTATGTTTATTGTGATTATTTTAGATGATATGTATGGTTTTATAGCAATGGTGGAATCAATTGACAAGCATTGGAATTGTTATATTTCTTTTAACAGTTTGCCTATGGCATGCACAAAATATAGGGTTGGTATTGGTAGGGTTGGTAGGGTTGCTAGAACAGGGGTGCGGCCAACCTTGATGATGGAGAGGGCCAACATATTTCCACACTCACTCGAGGGCCACATTGCATATACTGTTGTAGCAAAATAGCCGATCTACAAGCCCATATTATATGAATTATAATCCTGAAAAGTATAATTTTGATTTAATTTCAAATGCATTTAGTTATAGCCTACTTATGTTAACTTTATGAACTTAAATATTGGACATAAAAAACACAATACCATTTTAATACTAGGCTACTATTTATGGGGTAAGAACAGTATCAAAAGTGTCACGGTAAATATTACAGATTTTCTAACTCACAAGTTCAGATTTGCAACTCACGTGAGTGAACTCACAGGTTCACATTTGTATCCAGAAGAAATCTGTATTTCGCATCTGTGTTTTGTATCTGTGTTTCACATCTGTGTTTTGTATTTGTGTTTTGTATTTGTGTTTTGTATCTGTAATTTACATCTGTGTTTTGTATCCGTGTTTCGCATCTGTGTTTTGTATCTGTGTTTTGTATTTGTGTTTTGTATCTGTAATTTGCATCTGTGTTTTGTATCCGTGTTTCGCATCTGTGTTTGAAACACAAATGCAAAACACAGTTGTGAAACACGGATACAAAACACAGATGCAAATTACAGATACAAAACACAAATACAAAACACAAATACAAAACACAAATACAAAACACAAATACAAAACACAAATACAAAACACAGATGCGAAACACGGATACAAAACACAAATGTGAACCTGTGAGTTCACTCACGTGAGTTGCAAATCTGAACTTGTGAGTGTGATATCTGGGAATCAATAATTATCTTGGACATAGGCTATGTGTGAACAAATGTACTCAACTATAGTTGGCTGACTTAATTATGCAAGCCACTAGTCATTTCATCTGCAAGGCCTGTCTTTGTTATTCCACCTGGAGTGAGAAGGACAGTCACAGGAGGGGGATGGTTTGTTTAGTTCCTGAGTCACACCTAGGGCAATTACATGCTAAACAGTGGATCAAAGGTCCACAGTGATCCCAATTCTACTGTCAAGGGGGTTACAGACCAGTCTGGTTCAATGTGCATTGTAAACTGTTGATAAGCGAGTTGATTTTCAATGTAACTTGGTCAGTTGGGCGTCAGCCCATGCGTGAGCAGCACCAGCCATTCTGGCTGGCGTGAGCCTATGCTGTGTATGCTGTATTGCTGAATAAACCAACATCATCAAGGAACATCACTCTGTCTGCTGCCGTGTCACAATTCTCTTCTGCTCTCCAGTATTTTGGTTAAGTAGAACTAGTCTAGAGTGTTTCGTGTCTACCAGATACGACAGATGATGCGCGAAACCCGCCTTCAGATTCCTTGGCCAATCAGGCCAATCAGACCGCCTTCAGCCAATCCTATGGCTCTAACGCCCTGGGGGCACGCTGATCCATAGCTCTAATGCCCTATGGTGGGGGGCACGCTGGTCCATAGCTCTAACGCCCTATGGCGGGGGAACGCTGGTCCATAGCTCTAATGCCCTATGTCGGGGGGCACGCTGGTCCATAGCTATAATGCCCTATGGCGGGGGGCACGCTGATCCATAGCTCTAATGCCCTATGGCGGGGGCACGCTGGTCCATAGCTCTAATGCCCTATGGCAGGGGGCACGCTGGTCCATAGCTCTAATGCCCTATGGCGGGGGGCACGCTGGTCCATAGCTCTAATGCCCTATGGCGGGGGTACGCTGATCCATAGCTCTAATGCCCTATGGCGGGGGACACGCTGGTCCATAGCTCTAACGCCCTATGGCGGGGGGCACGCTGGTCCATAGCTCTAACGCCCTATGGCGGGGGCACGCCGGTCCATAGCTCTAATGCCCTATGGCAGGGGGCATGCTGGTCCATAGCTCTAATGCCCTATGGCGGGGGGCACGCTGGTCCATAGCTCTAATGCCCTACCACGGTGGTCCATAGCTCTAATGCCCTATGGCGGGGGGCACGCTGGTCCATAGCTCTAATGCCCTATGGCGGGGGCACGCTGTTCCATAGCTCTAATGCCCTATGGCGGGGGGCACGCTGATCCATAGCTCTAATGCCCTATGGCGGGGGCACGCTGGTCTATAGCTCTAATGCCCTATGGCGGGGGGCATGCTGGTCCATAGCTCTAATGCCCTATGGCGGGGGGCACGCTGGTCCATAGCTCTAATGCCCTATGTCGGGGGGCACGCTGGTCCATAGCTCTAATGCCCTATGACGGGGGGCACGCTGGTCCATAGCTCTAATGCCCTATGGCGGGGGTACGCTGATCCATAGCTCTAATGCCCTATGGCGGGGGGCACGCTGGTCCATAGCTCTAACGCCCGGGGGGCACGCTGGTCCATAGCTCTAGTGCCCCCCGCCATAGGGCATTAGAGCTATGGACCAGCGTGCCCCCGCCATAGGGCATTAGAGCTATGGACCAGTGTGCCCCCCCGCCATTGGGCATTAGAGCTATGGACCAGCGTGCCCCCCGCCATAGGGCGTTAGGGCTATGTGGACCAGCGTGCCCCCCGCCATAGGGCTCTAGAGCTATGGACCAGAGCGCCCCCCATAGGGCGTTAGAGCTATGGACCAGATCGCCCCCCATAGGGCGTTAGAGCTATGGACCAGAGCGCCCCCCATAGGGCGTTAGAGCTATGGACCAGATCGCCCCCCATAGGGCGTTAGAGCTATGGACCAGAGCGCCCCCCATAGGGCGATAGAGCTATGGACCAGCGTGCCCCCCGCCATAGGGCGTTAGGGCTATGGACCAGCGTGCCCCCCGCCATAGGGCGTTAGGGCTATGGACCAGCGTGCCCCCCGTCATAGGGCATTAGAGCTATGGACCAGCGTGCCCCCAGGGCGTTAGAGCCATAGGATTGGCTGAAGGCGGACCGATCTGATTGGCCGAGGAATCATTCCCTCAGCCAATGATGACGTTTGTTAACGCCCAATGTCAGAAGAGTCTCAAAAGTAGAGCAGCAGAGTTTTAGCACAGTCTCAAAGGTCTCACAGATTTGTAACTCACAAGTTCAGATTTGCAACTCACGTGAGTGAACTCACAGGTTCACATTTGTATCCAGAAGTTCAGATTTGTGTTTTGTGTTTTGTATCCGTGTTTCGCATCCGTGTTTTGTATTTGTGTTTTGTATTTGTGTTTTGTATCCGTGTTTCACAACTGTGTTTTGTATTTGTGTTTCAAACACAGATGCGAAACACGGATACAAAACACAGATGCAAATTACAGATACAAAACACAAATACAAAACACAAATACAAAACACAGATGCGAAACACGGATACAAACCACAGGTGCAAATTACAGATACAAAACACAAATACAAAACACAAATACAAAACACAAATACAAAACACAGATACAAAACACAGATGCGAAATACAGATACAAAACACAAATCTGAACTTGTGGATACAAAACACAAATGTGAACCTGTGAGTTCACTCACGTGAGTTGCAAATCTGAACTTGTGAGTTACAAATCTGTAATATTTACCGTGACACTTTTGATACTGTTCTAACTCCATAACTATTAGACGCGGGTCATATTTGTATGTTTGGCATTGTAACAGCTGCGAGCTGCAATACTATATCAAGGTTTCTTTATTTTGTCTCCCGAGGGAGAACTGTGTCTTGGACCCCAAGGACCGCCCTGCAAAAGTTACTGCGGAACCCCGAAACAAACAACATAAAAAGGTTGGGGGGAGGGGGGGCATAGTGTTACACAATGGGGCAGCCAAATTAGACACATCGTTATGCTACGTTATAGCTATGTTTTCTCAATGTACTCAGATGCAGTCATGGCAAATGGTGCATTTATATAGCGCCTTGGATTGGCGCTTTACATAGATTGTGCATTACAATTACTGTAACTAACTTTATGAGTTCCTCGATCTGTTCGACTCCTTTTCGCTGGCAGAGGTTCAGCTGTCTCTGGTTCGTCCAAGTTGATGGAAGGAACCGCGGTGGTCCCCGGTCGACAGCACTGCTGTAGGCTTTTTACCTCCCATGAGACGGTACCTCGTCATGTCGCCACATTCAAACTCCTCTGGTTTGAAGTGCAGACTGCAGACTACACACTCGCTCATTCTGTAACTCTATGAGTGGCGTGTTGTTGTTGTACTTTGGGTTCTTAATTGCTCTGACCCACTCCATGGAACGCTTTAGATCGTTGACTGGAAATTGCTAACTTCGCCAGGATGGTCCCTCCTCCGCTTCTAAACTGTACACAGTGTGTTATGTGTATGCAACCTGGGTGGAACCTAGAGTATAATGCTCATTCATAGTCTGGATTTTCGGTGGTAACGTTGAGTGGTGGTGAGTAAAAACAGAGAGAAGGGTTGGGCGGTGGTTTGCTCTTCACCGCGGCTCGTGACGTCATGTTGTAGTTAACTCAGTGGTCAGGTCACCTCACCACCAAAAATCCATACTATGAATGAGCCTTAAGGGTGGAACCAGGGTGGATCATAGAGTGGATGTGTTTTGGGAACCGTGCCCCGTCAGGGAGTTTGGGTGCGCAAAGCATTCTGGTAGTTGAAGTTATAAAGGAAGTGACAACAGTGTCTCTGACGTCAGAGCCACTCCGAAAAAATCTAAAACCACAGATTACACATAAGAACCCCAGTAAAGTGTTCCAAATCTTATAAACGTCATTAATATATATTTTTTTGCAAAAGGGGTGAAGTGTCCCTTGTTGCAAGTGTTTGACCAAGATAGGGGTACTTAGACATATCTTTGGTCACTCATAGCCATGTTTTTGTTCCTTAGGTGTTTTTTTCCTGATCACAAATGATACGAATATAATATACATAACAATAATGATAATAAACTTTATTTGTATAGCACCTTTTCATGACATCAGCTCACGGTGCTTTACAAAGCAATAGAGAAATAAAGACAAAAAACATTAAAATAGCAGTTATGAAATACAGTGAGGACATGAATAACAACTTTTAATGTTAAAAGCTCAACTGAAAGCAAAAGTGGAGAAGTAGGTCTTGAGCAAAAATGTCTACAGACATCGAAGGTATAGTCAGTTTGTTCCACGCCGTCAGCCCGTAGAAACAGTTAGCTGCTTCACCTTGTTTTTTAGTTGGAACTTTTTTAGGCACATCAATCAGGCCCAGCAGTGGAGGACCACTATTATCCGGTGTCCGACTTTCTTGAGGCCCAACAACAGTGTTATTTAGACAGATGTCAGGTTCATGGTTCACCTGGTGTCCTAGTTCATTGAGGCCCTACCTACACCATCATTCTGCATTCTAAGTGATTATTTACCTTGCTTATTTTAATTAGCTCTGGATAAGATTGTCCGCTAAATGCCTAATTGGTTAATTGCAATTGTAAATTGACGTTTAACGTGTGGTAATTGTCATATTGTGTGACTCCTATATGATTCAGTATCTATCATTTGTCATAAATGTGGCGTACTTGAAAGAGAGAAAAAAAGCTGTATTTCTGTTTCTGACATTGCCTCCCGTGTATGAATCCTCGTACCAGAGGTGAAATTGGATCAGCGTACCCCCGCCATAGGGCATTAGAGCTATGGACCAGCGTGCCCCCCGCCATAGGGCGTTAGAGCTATGGACCAGAGCGCCCCCCATAGGGCGATAGAGCTATGGACCAGCGTGCCCCCCGCCATAGGGCGTTAGGGCTATGGACCAGCGTGCCCCCCGCCATAGGGCGTTAGGGCTATGGACCAGCGTGCCCCCCGTCATAGGGCATTAGAGCTATGGACCAGCGTGCCCCCAGGGCGTTAGAGCCATAGGATTGGCTGAAGGCGGACCGATCTGATTGGCCGAGGAATCATTCCCTCAGCCAATGATGACGTTTGTTAACGCCCAATGTCAGAAGAGTCTCAAAAGTAGAGCAGCAGAGTTTTAGCACAGTCTCAAAGGTCTCACAGATTTGTAACTCACAAGTTCAGATTTGCAACTCACGTGAGTGAACTCACAGGTTCACATTTGTATCCAGAAGTTCAGATTTGTGTTTTGTGTTTTGTATCCGTGTTTCGCATCCGTGTTTTGTATTTGTGTTTTGTATTTGTGTTTTGTATCCGTGTTTCACAACTGTGTTTTGTATTTGTGTTTCAAACACAGATGCGAAACACGGATACAAAACACAGATGCAAATTACAGATACAAAACACAAATACAAAACACAAATACAAAACACAGATGCGAAACACGGATACAAAACACAGGTGCAAATTACAGATACAAAACACAAATACAAAACACAAATACAAAACACAAATACAAAACACAGATACAAAACACAGATGCGAAATACAGATACAAAACACAAATCTGAACCTGTGAGTTCACTCACGTGAGTTGCAAATCTGAACTTGTGATATCTGGGAATCAATAATTCTCTTGGACATAGGCTATGTGTGAACAAATGTATTTAACTATAGTTGGCTGACTTAACTATGCAAGCCACTAGTCATTTCGTCTGCAAGGCCTGTCTTTGTTATTCCACCTGGAGTGAGATGGACAGTCACAGGAGGGGGATGGTTTGTTTAGTTCCTGAGTCAGACCTAGGGCAATTACATGCTAAACAGTGGATCAAAGGTCCACAGTGATCCCAATTCTACTGTCAAGGGGGTTACAGACCAGTCTGGTTCAATGTGTATTGTAAACTGTTGATAAGCGAGTTGATTTTCAATGTAACTTGGTCAGTTGGGCGTCAGCCCATGCGTGAGCAGCACCAGCCATTCTGGCTGGCGTGAGCCTATGCTGTGTATGCTGTATGCTGTATTGCTGAATAAACCAACATCATCAAGGAACATCACTCTGTCTGCTGCCGTGTCACAATTCTCTTCTGCTCTCCAGTATTTTGGTTAAGTAGAACTAGTCTAGAGTGTTTCGTGTCTACCAGATACGACAGATGATGCGCGAAACCCGCCTTCATGGTGCCTTTTACGCCAGTTAGGAGAAGAACCAGCGGCTTTTTTATTCAGTCTAATTAGCGAGTTTTTTTGACGACAAGTTCCAGCGGACCGGGGATGTGTGCTGGTCCATAGCTCTAACGCCTTATGGCGGGGGCACGCTGGTCCATAGCTCTAACGCCCTATGGCGGGGGCACGCTGGTCCATAGCTCTAACGCCCTGGGGGCACGCTGGTCCATAGCTCTAACGCCCTATGGCGGGGGCACACTGGTCCATAGCTCTAACGCCCTATGGCGGGGGGCACGCTGGTCCATAGCTCTAACGCCCTATGGCGGGGGCACGCTGGTCCATAGCTCTAATGCCGTATGGCGGGGGGCACGCTAGTCCATAGCTCTAATGCCCTATGGCGGGGGGCACGCTAGTCCATAGCTCTAATGCCCTACCACGCTGGTCCATAGCTCTAATGCCCTATGGCGGGGGGCACGCTGGTCCATAGCTCTAACGCCATATGGTGGGGGGCACGCTGGTCCATAGCTCTAATGCCCTATGGTGGGGGGCACGCTGGTCCATAGCTCTAATGCCCTATGGCGGGGGGCACGCTGGTCCATAGCTCTAATGCCCTATGGTGGGGGGCACGCTGGTCCATAGCTCTAATGCCCTATGGTGGGGGGCACGCTGGTCCATAGCTCTAACGCCCTATGGCGGGGGCACGCTGGTCCATAGCTCTAACGCCCTATGGCGGGGGGCACGCTGGTCCAAAGCTCTAACGCCCTATGGCGGGGGCACGCTGGTCCATAGCTCTAACGCCCTATGGTGGGGGGGAACGCTGGTCCATAGCTCTAACGCCCTATGGCGGGGGGCACGCTGGTCCATAGCTCTAACGCCCTATGGCGGGTCACGCTGGTCCATAGCTCTAATGCCCTATGGCAGGGGGCATGCTGGTCCATAGCTCTAATGCCCTATGGCGGGGGGCACGCTGGTCCATAGCTCTAATGCCCTACCACGCTGGTCCATAGCTCTAACGCCCTATGGCGGGGGGCACGCTGGTCCATAGCTCTAATGCCCTATGGCGGGGGCACGCTGTTCCATAGCTCTAATGCCCTACCACGCTGGTCCATAGCTCTAATGCCCTATGGCGGGGGGCACGCTGGTCCATAGCTCTAATGCCCTATGGCGGGGGCACGCTGTTCCATAGCTCTAATGCCCTATGGCGGGGGGCACGCTGATCCATAGCTCTAATGCCCTATGGCGGGGGCACGCTGGTCCATAGCTCTAATGCCCTATGGCGGGGGGCACGCTGGTCCATAGCTATAATGCCCTATGGCGGGGGGCACGCTGGTCCATAGCTCTAATGCCCTATGGCGGGGGTACGCTGATCCATAGCTCTAATGCCCTATGGCGGGGGGCACGCTGGTCCATAGCTCTAACGCCCGGGGGGCACGCTGGTCCATAGCTCTAGTGCCCCCCGCCATAGGGCATTAGAGCTATGGACCAGCGTGCCCCCGCCATAGGGCATTAGAGCTATGGACCAGTGTGCCCCCCCGCCATTGGGCATTAGAGCTATGGACCAGCGTGCCCCCCGCCATAGGGCGTTAGGGCTATGTGGACCAGCGTGCCCCCCGCCATAGGGCTCTAGAGCTATGGACCAGAGCGCCCCCCATAGGGCGTTAGAGCTATGGACCAGAGCGCCCCCCATAGGGCGATAGAGCTATGGACCAGCGTGCCCCCCGCCATAGGGCGTTAGGGCTATGGACCAGCGTGCCCCCCGCCATAGGGCGTTAGGGCTATGGACCAGCGTGCCCCCCGTCATAGGGCATTAGAGCTATGGACCAGCGTGCCCCCAGGGCGTTAGAGCCATAGGATTGGCTGAAGGCGGACCGATCTGATTGGCGGAATCATTCCCTCAGCCAATGATGACGTTTGTTAACGCCCAATGTCAGAAGAGTCTCAAAAGTAGAGCAGCAGAGTTTTAGCACAGTCTCAAAGGTCTCACAGATTTGTAACTCACAAGTTCAGATTTGCAACTCACGTGAGTGAACTCACAGGTTCACATTTGTATCCAGAAGTTCAGATTTGTGTTTTGTGTTTTGTATCCGTGTTTCGCATCCGTGTTTTGTATTTGTGTTTTGTATCCGTGTTTCACAACTGTGTTTTGTATTTGTGTTTCAAACACAGATGCGAAACACGGATACAAAACACAGATGCAAATTACAGATACAAAACACAAATACAAAACACAAATACAAAACACAGATGCGAAACACGGATACAAACCACAGGTGCAAATTACAGATACAAAACACAAATACAAAACACAAATACAAAACACAGATACAAAACACAGATGCGAAATACAGATACAAAACACAAATCTGAACTTGTGGATACAAAACACAAATGTGAACCTGTGAGTTCACTCACGTGAGTTGCAAATCTGAACTTGTGAGTTACAAATCTGTAATATTTACCGTGACACTTTTGATACTGTTCTAACTCCATAACTATTAGACGCGGGTCATATTTGTATGTTTGGCATTGTAACAGCTGCGAGCTGCAATACTATATCAAGGTTTCTTTATTTTGTCTCCCGAGGGAGAACTGTGTCTTGGACCCCAAGGACCGCCCTGCAAAAGTTACTGCGGAACCCAGAAACAAACAACATAAAAAGGTTGGGGGGAGGGGGGGCATAGTGTTACACAATGGGGCAGCCAAATTAGACACATCGTTATGCTACGTTATAGCTATGTTTTCTCAATGTACTCAGATGCAGTCATGGCAAATGGTGCATTTATATAGCGCCTTGGATTGGCGCTTTACATAGATTGTGCATTACAATTACTGTAACTAACTTTATGAGTTCCTCGATCTGTTCGACTCCTTTTCGCTGGCAGAGGTTCAGCTGTCTCTGGTTCGTCCAAGTTGATGGAAGGAACCGCGGTGGTCCCCGGTCGACAGCACTGCTGTAGGCTTTTTACCTCCCATGAGACGGTACCTCGTCATGTCGCCACATTCAAACTCCTCTGGTTTGAAGTGCAGACTGCAGACTACACACTCGCTCATTCTGTAACTCTATGAGTGGCGTGTTGTTGTTGTACTTTGGGTTCTTAATTGCTCTGACCCACTCCATGGAACGCTTTAGATCGTTGACTGGAAATTGCTAACTTCGCCAGGATGGTCCCTCCTCCGCTTCTAAACTGTACACAGTGTGTTATGTGTATGCAACCTGGGTGGAACCTAGAGTATAATGCTCATTCATAGTCTGGATTTTCGGTGGTAACGTTGAGTGGTGGTGAGTAAAAACAGAGAGAAGGGTTGGGCGGTGGTTTGCTCTTCACCGCGGCTCGTGACGTCATGTTGTAGTTAACTCAGTGGTCAGGTCACCTCACCACCAAAAATCCATACTATGAATGAGCCTTAAGGGTGGAACCAGGGTGGATCATAGAGTGGATGTGTTTTGGGAACCGTGCCCCGTCAGGGAGTTTGGGTGCGCAAAGCATTCTGGTAGTTGAAGTTATAAAGGAAGTGACAACAGTGTCTCTGACGTCAGAGCCACTCCGAAAAAATCTAAAACCACAGATTACACATAAGAACCCCAGTAAAGTGTTCCAAATCTTATAAACGTCATTAATATATATTTTTTTGCAAAAGGGGTGAAGTGTCCCTTGTTGCAAGTGTTTGACCAAGATAGGGGTACTTAGACATATCTTTGGTCACTCATAGCCATGTTTTTGTTCCTTAGGTGTTTTTTTCCTGATCACAAATGATACGAATATAATATACATAACAATAATGATAATAAACTTTATTTGTATAGCACCTTTTCATGACATCAGCTCACGGTGCTTTACAAAGCAATAGAGAAATAAAGACAAAAAACATTAAAATAGCAGTTATGAAATACAGTGAGGACATGAATAACAACTTTTAATGTTAAAAGCTCAACTGAAAGCAAAAGTGGAGAAGTAGGTCTTGAGCAAAAATGTCTACAGACATCGAAGGTATAGTCAGTTTGTTCCACGCCGTCAGCCCGTAGAAACAGTTAGCTGCTTCACCTTGTTTTTTAGTTGGAACTTTTTTAGGCACATCAATCAGGCCCAGCAGTGGAGGACCACTATTATCCGGTGTCCGACTTTCTTGAGGCCCAACAACAGTGTTATTTAGACAGATGTCAGGTTCATGGTTCACCTGGTGTCCTAGTTCATTGAGGCCCTACCTACACCATCATTCTGCATTCTAAGTGATTATTTACCTTGCTTATTTTAATTAGCTCTGGATAAGATTGTCCGCTAAATGCCTAATTGGTTAATTGCAATTGTAAATTGACGTTTAACGTGTGGTAATTGTCATATTGTGTGACTCCTATATGATTCAGTATCTATCATTTGTCATAAATGTGGCGTACTTGAAAGAGAGAAAAAAAGCTGTATTTCTGTTTCTGACATTGCCTCCCGTGTATGAATCCTCGTACCAGAGGTGAAATTGGATCAGCGTACCCCCGCCATAGGGCATTAGAGCTATGGACCAGCGTGCCCCCCGCCATAGGGCGTTAGAGCTATGGACCAGAGCGCCCCCCATAGGGCGATAGAGCTATGGACCAGCGTGCCCCCCGCCATAGGGCGTTAGGGCTATGGACCAGCGTGCCCCCCGCCATAGGGCGTTAGGGCTATGGACCAGCGTGCCCCCCGTCATAGGGCATTAGAGCTATGGACCAGCGTGCCCCCAGGGCGTTAGAGCCATAGGATTGGCTGAAGGCGGACCGATCTGATTGGCCGAGGAATCATTCCCTCAGCCAATGATGACGTTTGTTAACGCCCAATGTCAGAAGAGTCTCAAAAGTAGAGCAGCAGAGTTTTAGCACAGTCTCAAAGGTCTCACAGATTTGTAACTCACAAGTTCAGATTTGCAACTCACGTGAGTGAACTCACAGGTTCACATTTGTATCCAGAAGTTCAGATTTGTGTTTTGTGTTTTGTATCCGTGTTTCGCATCCGTGTTTTGTATTTGTGTTTTGTATTTGTGTTTTGTATCCGTGTTTCACAACTGTGTTTTGTATTTGTGTTTCAAACACAGATGCGAAACACGGATACAAAACACAGATGCAAATTACAGATACAAAACACAAATACAAAACACAAATACAAAACACAGATGCGAAACACGGATACAAAACACAGGTGCAAATTACAGATACAAAACACAAATACAAAACACAAATACAAAACACAAATACAAAACACAGATACAAAACACAGATGCGAAATACAGATACAAAACACAAATCTGAACCTGTGAGTTCACTCACGTGAGTTGCAAATCTGAACTTGTGATATCTGGGAATCAATAATTCTCTTGGACATAGGCTATGTGTGAACAAATGTACTTAACTATAGTTGGCTGACTTAACTATGCAAGCCACTAGTCATTTCGTCTGCAAGGCCTGTCTTTGTTATTCCACCTGGAGTGAGATGGACAGTCACAGGAGGGGGATGGTTTGTTTAGTTCCTGAGTCAGACCTAGGGCAATTACATGCTAAACAGTGGATCAAAGGTCCACAGTGATCCCAATTCTACTGTCAAGGGGGTTACAGACCAGTCTGGTTCAATGTGTATTGTAAACTGTTGATAAGCGAGTTGATTTTCAATGTAACTTGGTCAGTTGGGCGTCAGCCCATGCGTGAGCAGCACCAGCCATTCTGGCTGGCGTGAGCCTATGCTGTGTATGCTGTATGCTGTATTGCTGAATAAACCAACATCATCAAGGAACATCACTCTGTCTGCTGCCGTGTCACAATTCTCTTCTGCTCTCCAGTATTTTGGTTAAGTAGAACTAGTCTAGAGTGTTTCGTGTCTACCAGATACGACAGATGATGCGCGAAACCCGCCTTCATGGTGCCTTTTACGCCAGTTAGGAGAAGAACCAGCGGCTTTTTTATTCAGTCTAATTAGCGAGTTTTTTTGACGACAAGTTCCAGCGGACCGGGGATGTGTGCTGGTCCATAGCTCTAACGCCTTATGGCGGGGGCACGCTGGTCCATAGCTCTAACGCCCTATGGCGGGGGCACGCTGGTCCATAGCTCTAACGCCCTGGGGGCACGCTGGTCCATAGCTCTAACGCCCTATGGCGGGGGCACACTGGTCCATAGCTCTAACGCCCTATGGCGGGGGGCACGCTGGTCCATAGCTCTAACGCCCTATGGCGGGGGCACGCTGGTCCATAGCTCTAATGCCGTATGGCGGGGGGCACGCTAGTCCATAGCTCTAATGCCCTATGGCGGGGGGCACGCTAGTCCATAGCTCTAATGCCCTACCACGCTGGTCCATAGCTCTAATGCCCTATGGCGGGGGGCACGCTGGTCCATAGCTCTAACGCCATATGGTGGGGGGCACGCTGGTCCATAGCTCTAATGCCCTATGGTGGGGGGCACGCTGGTCCATAGCTCTAATGCCCTATGGCGGGGGGCACGCTGGTCCATAGCTCTAATGCCCTATGGTGGGGGGCACGCTGGTCCATAGCTCTAATGCCCTATGGTGGGGGGCACGCTGGTCCATAGCTCTAACGCCCTATGGCGGGGGCACGCTGGTCCATAGCTCTAACGCCCTATGGCGGGGGGCACGCTGGTCCAAAGCTCTAACGCCCTATGGCGGGGGCACGCTGGTCCATAGCTCTAACGCCCTATGGTGGGGGGGAACGCTGGTCCATAGCTCTAACGCCCTATGGCGGGGGGCACGCTGGTCCATAGCTCTAACGCCCTATGGCGGGTCACGCTGGTCCATAGCTCTAATGCCCTATGGCAGGGGGCATGCTGGTCCATAGCTCTAATGCCCTATGGCGGGGGGCACGCTGGTCCATAGCTCTAATGCCCTACCACGCTGGTCCATAGCTCTAACGCCCTATGGCGGGGGGCACGCTGGTCCATAGCTCTAATGCCCTATGGCGGGGGCACGCTGTTCCATAGCTCTAATGCCCTACCACGCTGGTCCATAGCTCTAATGCCCTATGGCGGGGGGCACGCTGGTCCATAGCTCTAATGCCCTATGGCGGGGGCACGCTGTTCCATAGCTCTAATGCCCTATGGCGGGGGGCACGCTGATCCATAGCTCTAATGCCCTATGGCGGGGGCACGCTGGTCCATAGCTCTAATGCCCTATGGCGGGGGGCACGCTGGTCCATAGCTATAATGCCCTATGGCGGGGGGCACGCTGGTCCATAGCTCTAATGCCCTATGGCGGGGGTACGCTGATCCATAGCTCTAATGCCCTATGGCGGGGGGCACGCTGGTCCATAGCTCTAACGCCCGGGGGGCACGCTGGTCCATAGCTCTAGTGCCCCCCGCCATAGGGCATTAGAGCTATGGACCAGCGTGCCCCCGCCATAGGGCATTAGAGCTATGGACCAGTGTGCCCCCCCGCCATTGGGCATTAGAGCTATGGACCAGCGTGCCCCCCGCCATAGGGCGTTAGGGCTATGTGGACCAGCGTGCCCCCCGCCATAGGGCTCTAGAGCTATGGACCAGAGCGCCCCCCATAGGGCGTTAGAGCTATGGACCAGAGCGCCCCCCATAGGGCGATAGAGCTATGGACCAGCGTGCCCCCCGCCATAGGGCGTTAGGGCTATGGACCAGCGTGCCCCCCGCCATAGGGCGTTAGGGCTATGGACCAGCGTGCCCCCCGTCATAGGGCATTAGAGCTATGGACCAGCGTGCCCCCAGGGCGTTAGAGCCATAGGATTGGCTGAAGGCGGACCGATCTGATTGGCGGAATCATTCCCTCAGCCAATGATGACGTTTGTTAACGCCCAATGTCAGAAGAGTCTCAAAAGTAGAGCAGCAGAGTTTTAGCACAGTCTCAAAGGTCTCACAGATTTGTAACTCACAAGTTCAGATTTGCAACTCACGTGAGTGAACTCACAGGTTCACATTTGTATCCAGAAGTTCAGATTTGTGTTTTGTGTTTTGTATCCGTGTTTCGCATCCGTGTTTTGTATTTGTGTTTTGTATCCGTGTTTCACAACTGTGTTTTGTATTTGTGTTTCAAACACAGATGCGAAACACGGATACAAAACACAGATGCAAATTACAGATACAAAACACAAATACAAAACACAAATACAAAACACAGATGCGAAACACGGATACAAACCACAGGTGCAAATTACAGATACAAAACACAAATACAAAACACAAATACAAAACACAGATACAAAACACAGATGCGAAATACAGATACAAAACACAAATCTGAACTTGTGGATACAAAACACAAATGTGAACCTGTGAGTTCACTCACGTGAGTTGCAAATCTGAACTTGTGAGTTACAAATCTGTAATATTTACCGTGACACTTTTGATACTGTTCTAACTCCATAACTATTAGACGCGGGTCATATTTGTATGTTTGGCATTGTAACAGCTGCGAGCTGCAATACTATATCAAGGTTTCTTTATTTTGTCTCCCGAGGGAGAACTGTGTCTTGGACCCCAAGGACCGCCCTGCAAAAGTTACTGCGGAACCCAGAAACAAACAACATAAAAAGGTTGGGGGGAGGGGGGGCATAGTGTTACACAATGGGGCAGCCAAATTAGACACATCGTTATGCTACGTTATAGCTATGTTTTCTCAATGTACTCAGATGCAGTCATGGCAAATGGTGCATTTATATAGCGCCTTGGATTGGCGCTTTACATAGATTGTGCATTACAATTACTGTAACTAACTTTATGAGTTCCTCGATCTGTTCGACTCCTTTTCGCTGGCAGAGGTTCAGCTGTCTCTGGTTCGTCCAAGTTGATGGAAGGAACCGCGGTGGTCCCCGGTCGACAGCACTGCTGTAGGCTTTTTACCTCCCATGAGACGGTACCTCGTCATGTCGCCACATTCAAACTCCTCTGGTTTGAAGTGCAGACTGCAGACTACACACTCGCTCATTCTGTAACTCTATGAGTGGCGTGTTGTTGTTGTACTTTGGGTTCTTAATTGCTCTGACCCACTCCATGGAACGCTTTAGATCGTTGACTGGAAATTGCTAACTTCGCCAGGATGGTCCCTCCTCCGCTTCTAAACTGTACACAGTGTGTTATGTGTATGCAACCTGGGTGGAACCTAGAGTATAATGCTCATTCATAGTCTGGATTTTCGGTGGTAACGTTGAGTGGTGGTGAGTAAAAACAGAGAGAAGGGTTGGGCGGTGGTTTGCTCTTCACCGCGGCTCGTGACGTCATGTTGTAGTTAACTCAGTGGTCAGGTCACCTCACCACCAAAAATCCATACTATGAATGAGCCTTAAGGGTGGAACCAGGGTGGATCATAGAGTGGATGTGTTTTGGGAACCGTGCCCCGTCAGGGAGTTTGGGTGCGCAAAGCATTCTGGTAGTTGAAGTTATAAAGGAAGTGACAACAGTGTCTCTGACGTCAGAGCCACTCCGAAAAAATCTAAAACCACAGATTACACATAAGAACCCCAGTAAAGTGTTCCAAATCTTATAAACGTCATTAATATATATTTTTTTGCAAAAGGGGTGAAGTGTCCCTTGTTGCAAGTGTTTGACCAAGATAGGGGTACTTAGACATATCTTTGGTCACTCATAGCCATGTTTTTGTTCCTTAGGTGTTTTTTTCCTGATCACAAATGATACGAATATAATATACATAACAATAATGATAATAAACTTTATTTGTATAGCACCTTTTCATGACATCAGCTCACGGTGCTTTACAAAGCAATAGAGAAATAAAGACAAAAAACATTAAAATAGCAGTTATGAAATACAGTGAGGACATGAATAACAACTTTTAATGTTAAAAGCTCAACTGAAAGCAAAAGTGGAGAAGTAGGTCTTGAGCAAAAATGTCTACAGACATCGAAGGTATAGTCAGTTTGTTCCACGCCGTCAGCCCGTAGAAACAGTTAGCTGCTTCACCTTGTTTTTTAGTTGGAACTTTTTTAGGCACATCAATCAGGCCCAGCAGTGGAGGACCACTATTATCCGGTGTCCGACTTTCTTGAGGCCCAACAACAGTGTTATTTAGACAGATGTCAGGTTCATGGTTCACCTGGTGTCCTAGTTCATTGAGGCCCTACCTACACCATCATTCTGCATTCTAAGTGATTATTTACCTTGCTTATTTTAATTAGCTCTGGATAAGATTGTCCGCTAAATGCCTAATTGGTTAATTGCAATTGTAAATTGACGTTTAACGTGTGGTAATTGTCATATTGTGTGACTCCTATATGATTCAGTATCTATCATTTGTCATAAATGTGGCGTACTTGAAAGAGAGAAAAAAAGCTGTATTTCTGTTTCTGACATTGCCTCCCGTGTATGAATCCTCGTACCAGAGGTGAAATTGGATCAGCGTACCCCCGCCATAGGGCATTAGAGCTATGGACCAGCGTGCCCCCCGCCATAGGGCGTTAGAGCTATGGACCAGAGCGCCCCCCATAGGGCGATAGAGCTATGGACCAGCGTGCCCCCCGCCATAGGGCGTTAGGGCTATGGACCAGCGTGCCCCCCGCCATAGGGCGTTAGGGCTATGGACCAGCGTGCCCCCCGTCATAGGGCATTAGAGCTATGGACCAGCGTGCCCCCAGGGCGTTAGAGCCATAGGATTGGCTGAAGGCGGACCGATCTGATTGGCCGAGGAATCATTCCCTCAGCCAATGATGACGTTTGTTAACGCCCAATGTCAGAAGAGTCTCAAAAGTAGAGCAGCAGAGTTTTAGCACAGTCTCAAAGGTCTCACAGATTTGTAACTCACAAGTTCAGATTTGCAACTCACGTGAGTGAACTCACAGGTTCACATTTGTATCCAGAAGTTCAGATTTGTGTTTTGTGTTTTGTATCCGTGTTTCGCATCCGTGTTTTGTATTTGTGTTTTGTATTTGTGTTTTGTATCCGTGTTTCACAACTGTGTTTTGTATTTGTGTTTCAAACACAGATGCGAAACACGGATACAAAACACAGATGCAAATTACAGATACAAAACACAAATACAAAACACAAATACAAAACACAGATGCGAAACACGGATACAAAACACAGGTGCAAATTACAGATACAAAACACAAATACAAAACACAAATACAAAACACAAATACAAAACACAGATACAAAACACAGATGCGAAATACAGATACAAAACACAAATCTGAACCTGTGAGTTCACTCACGTGAGTTGCAAATCTGAACTTGTGATATCTGGGAATCAATAATTCTCTTGGACATAGGCTATGTGTGAACAAATGTACTTAACTATAGTTGGCTGACTTAACTATGCAAGCCACTAGTCATTTCGTCTGCAAGGCCTGTCTTTGTTATTCCACCTGGAGTGAGATGGACAGTCACAGGAGGGGGATGGTTTGTTTAGTTCCTGAGTCAGACCTAGGGCAATTACATGCTAAACAGTGGATCAAAGGTCCACAGTGATCCCAATTCTACTGTCAAGGGGGTTACAGACCAGTCTGGTTCAATGTGTATTGTAAACTGTTGATAAGCGAGTTGATTTTCAATGTAACTTGGTCAGTTGGGCGTCAGCCCATGCGTGAGCAGCACCAGCCATTCTGGCTGGCGTGAGCCTATGCTGTGTATGCTGTATGCTGTATTGCTGAATAAACCAACATCATCAAGGAACATCACTCTGTCTGCTGCCGTGTCACAATTCTCTTCTGCTCTCCAGTATTTTGGTTAAGTAGAACTAGTCTAGAGTGTTTCGTGTCTACCAGATACGACAGATGATGCGCGAAACCCGCCTTCATGGTGCCTTTTACGCCAGTTAGGAGAAGAACCAGCGGCTTTTTTATTCAGTCTAATTAGCGAGTTTTTTTGACGACAAGTTCCAGCGGACCGGGGATGTGTGCTGGTCCATAGCTCTAACGCCTTATGGCGGGGGCACGCTGGTCCATAGCTCTAACGCCCTATGGCGGGGGCACGCTGGTCCATAGCTCTAACGCCCTGGGGGCACGCTGGTCCATAGCTCTAACGCCCTATGGCGGGGGCACACTGGTCCATAGCTCTAACGCCCTATGGCGGGGGGCACGCTGGTCCATAGCTCTAACGCCCTATGGCGGGGGCACGCTGGTCCATAGCTCTAATGCCGTATGGCGGGGGGCACGCTAGTCCATAGCTCTAATGCCCTATGGCGGGGGGCACGCTAGTCCATAGCTCTAATGCCCTACCACGCTGGTCCATAGCTCTAATGCCCTATGGCGGGGGGCACGCTGGTCCATAGCTCTAACGCCATATGGTGGGGGGCACGCTGGTCCATAGCTCTAATGCCCTATGGTGGGGGGCACGCTGGTCCATAGCTCTAATGCCCTATGGCGGGGGGCACGCTGGTCCATAGCTCTAATGCCCTATGGTGGGGGGCACGCTGGTCCATAGCTCTAATGCCCTATGGTGGGGGGCACGCTGGTCCATAGCTCTAACGCCCTATGGCGGGGGCACGCTGGTCCATAGCTCTAACGCCCTATGGCGGGGGGCACGCTGGTCCAAAGCTCTAACGCCCTATGGCGGGGGCACGCTGGTCCATAGCTCTAACGCCCTATGGTGGGGGGGAACGCTGGTCCATAGCTCTAACGCCCTATGGCGGGGGGCACGCTGGTCCATAGCTCTAACGCCCTATGGCGGGTCACGCTGGTCCATAGCTCTAATGCCCTATGGCAGGGGGCATGCTGGTCCATAGCTCTAATGCCCTATGGCGGGGGGCACGCTGGTCCATAGCTCTAATGCCCTACCACGCTGGTCCATAGCTCTAACGCCCTATGGCGGGGGGCACGCTGGTCCATAGCTCTAATGCCCTATGGCGGGGGCACGCTGTTCCATAGCTCTAATGCCCTACCACGCTGGTCCATAGCTCTAATGCCCTATGGCGGGGGGCACGCTGGTCCATAGCTCTAATGCCCTATGGCGGGGGCACGCTGTTCCATAGCTCTAATGCCCTATGGCGGGGGGCACGCTGATCCATAGCTCTAATGCCCTATGGCGGGGGCACGCTGGTCCATAGCTCTAATGCCCTATGGCGGGGGGCACGCTGGTCCATAGCTATAATGCCCTATGGCGGGGGGCACGCTGGTCCATAGCTCTAATGCCCTATGGCGGGGGTACGCTGATCCATAGCTCTAATGCCCTATGGCGGGGGGCACGCTGGTCCATAGCTCTAACGCCCGGGGGGCACGCTGGTCCATAGCTCTAGTGCCCCCCGCCATAGGGCATTAGAGCTATGGACCAGCGTGCCCCCGCCATAGGGCATTAGAGCTATGGACCAGTGTGCCCCCCCGCCATTGGGCATTAGAGCTATGGACCAGCGTGCCCCCCGCCATAGGGCGTTAGGGCTATGTGGACCAGCGTGCCCCCCGCCATAGGGCTCTAGAGCTATGGACCAGAGCGCCCCCCATAGGGCGTTAGAGCTATGGACCAGAGCGCCCCCCATAGGGCGATAGAGCTATGGACCAGCGTGCCCCCCGCCATAGGGCGTTAGGGCTATGGACCAGCGTGCCCCCCGCCATAGGGCGTTAGGGCTATGGACCAGCGTGCCCCCCGTCATAGGGCATTAGAGCTATGGACCAGCGTGCCCCCAGGGCGTTAGAGCCATAGGATTGGCTGAAGGCGGACCGATCTGATTGGCGGAATCATTCCCTCAGCCAATGATGACGTTTGTTAACGCCCAATGTCAGAAGAGTCTCAAAAGTAGAGCAGCAGAGTTTTAGCACAGTCTCAAAGGTCTCACAGATTTGTAACTCACAAGTTCAGATTTGCAACTCACGTGAGTGAACTCACAGGTTCACATTTGTATCCAGAAGTTCAGATTTGTGTTTTGTGTTTTGTATCCGTGTTTCGCATCCGTGTTTTGTATTTGTGTTTTGTATCCGTGTTTCACAACTGTGTTTTGTATTTGTGTTTCAAACACAGATGCGAAACACGGATACAAAACACAGATGCAAATTACAGATACAAAACACAAATACAAAACACAAATACAAAACACAGATGCGAAACACGGATACAAACCACAGGTGCAAATTACAGATACAAAACACAAATACAAAACACAAATACAAAACACAGATACAAAACACAGATGCGAAATACAGATACAAAACACAAATCTGAACTTGTGGATACAAAACACAAATGTGAACCTGTGAGTTCACTCACGTGAGTTGCAAATCTGAACTTGTGAGTTACAAATCTGTAATATTTACCGTGACACTTTTGATACTGTTCTAACTCCATAACTATTAGACGCGGGTCATATTTGTATGTTTGGCATTGTAACAGCTGCGAGCTGCAATACTATATCAAGGTTTCTTTATTTTGTCTCCCGAGGGAGAACTGTGTCTTGGACCCCAAGGACCGCCCTGCAAAAGTTACTGCGGAACCCAGAAACAAACAACATAAAAAGGTTGGGGGGAGGGGGGGGCATAGTGTTACACAATGGGGCAGCCAAATTAGACACATCGTTTTTCTCAATGTACTCAGATGCAGTCATGGCAAATGGTGCATTTATATAGCGCCTTGGATTGGCGCTTTACATAGATTGTGCATTACAATTACTGTAACTAACTTTATGAGTTCCTCGATCTGTTCGACTCCTTTTCGCTGGCAGAGGTTCAGCTGTCTCTGGTTCGTCCAAGTTGATGGAAGGAACCGCGGTGGTCCCCGGTCGACAGCACTGCTGTAGGCTTTTTACCTCCCATGAGACGGTACCTCGTCATGTCGCCACATTCAAACTCCTCTGGTTTGAAGTGCAGACTGCAGACTACACACTCGCTCATTCTGTAACTCTATGAGTGGCGTGTTGTTGTTGTACTTTGGGTTCTTAATTGCTCTGACCCACTCCATGGAACGCTTTAGATCGTTGACTGGAAATTGCTAACTTCGCCAGGATGGTCCCTCCTCCGCTTCTAAACTGTACACAGTGTGTTATGTGTATGCAACCTGGGTGGAACCTAGAGTATAATGCTCATTCATAGTCTGGATTTTCGGTGGTAACGTTGAGTGGTGGTGAGTAAAAACAGAGAGAAGGGTTGGGGCGGTGGTTTGCTCTTCACCACGGCTCGTGACGTCATGTTGTAGTTCAGTGGTCACCTCACCACCAAAAATCCATACTATGAATGAGCCTTAAGGGTGGAACCAGGGTGGATCATAGGGTGGATGTGTTTTGGGAACCGTGCCCCGTTAGGGAGTTTGGGTGCGCAAAGCATTCTGGTAGTTGAAGTTATAAAGGAAGTGACAACAGTGTCTCTGACGTCAGAGACACTCCGAAAATATCTAAAACCACAGATTACACATAAGAACCCCAGTAAATTGTTCCAAATCGTATAAACGTCATTAATATATTTTTTTTGCAAAAGGGGTGAAGTGTCCCTTTAAGTTCATTGTTGCAAGTGATTGACCAAGATAGGGGTTAGGGGTTAGACATATCTTTGGTCACTCATAGCCATGTTTTTGTTTCTTAGGTTGTTTTTTCCTGATCCCAAATGATACGAATATAATATACATAACAATGATAATAAACTTTATTTGTATAGCACCTTTTCATGACATGACATGCAGCTCAAGGTGCTTTACAAAGCAATAGAGAAATAAAGACAAAAAACAAATACAGTGAGGAAATGAATAACAACTTTTAATGTTAAAAGCTCAACTGAAAGCAAGAGTGGAGAAGTAGGTCTTGAGCAAAAATGTATGCCTATCGAAGGTATAGTCAGTTTGTTCCGCGCCGTCGGCCCGTAGAAACAGAAAGCTGCTTCACCTTGTTTAGTTGCCACTTTTTTAGGCACATCAATCAGGCCAGCAGTGGAGGACCACTATTACCCGGTGTCCGACTTTCTTGAGGCCCAACAACAGTGTTATTTAGACAGATGCCAGGTTCATGGTTCACCTGGTGTCCTAGTTCATTGAGGGCCCTACCTACACCATCTCTCTGCATTCTAAGTGATTATTTACCTTGCTTATTTTATTTAGCTCTGGATAAGATTGTCTGCTAAATGCCTATTTGGTAAATTGACAAAGTTTAACATGTGGTAATTGTCATATTGTGTGACTCCTATATGCTTCAGTATCTATAATTCGTCATAAATGTGTGGCGTACTTGAACGGGAGAGGAAAAAAAAGCTGTATTACTGTTTCTGAATTGCCTCCCGTGTATGAATCCTCGTACCAGAGGTGAAATTGACCAATGCATTTGCCAAAAGCTCTAACTAAAGTGGATCTTCCCGTGTGACTCATGTGTTTTAATTTTCCAAAAGCATTTGCCACAAACTGTACAAGTAAATGGCTTTTCTCCTGTATGAGTCCTCATCTGCTCTTTTAGATGACTGTTTAAAATAAAGCCTTTGCTACAAACGTTACAAGTAAAGGGCCTTTCCCCTGTATGACTCATCATGTGAACATTTAGATTACTTTTTAAACCAAAGCCTTTGCTACAAACTTTACAAGTAAATGGTTTTCCCCCATATGAGTGGCCATGTGGTAAGTTAGACTACACTTAACACCAAAGCCTTTGCTACAAACTTTACAAGCAAAGGGCTTTTCCCCTGTATGACTCCTCATGTGAACATTTAGATTACTTTTTTTGTCCAAAGCCTTTGCTACAAACTTTACAAGTAAATGGTTTTTCCATTTCCCCCATGTGAGTGGTCATGTGGTAAGTTAGACCATGCTACTACCAAAGCCTTTGCTACAAACTCTGCAAGTAAATGGCTTTTCTCATGTATGAGTCCTCATGTGCACTTTTAGATAACCTTTATTTGAACTAAAGCCTTTGCTACAAACTGTACAAGTAAATGTTGTTTTCCCCCGTATGAGTCCTCATGTTCTCTTTTAGATGACTGTTTAAAATAAAGCCTTTGCTACAAACGTTACAAGTAAAGCGCCTTTCCCTTGTATGAAAACTCATGTGCTTTTTTAGATGCCATTTCTTAACAAAGTATTTGCTACAAACTGAACAAAGAAAGGGCATGTCCCCTGTATGCATCCTCATGCTTCTTAAGAGTACCCACTACAGCAAAGCTTGTTACAAACTTTACAAGTAAATGTTTTCCCCCCCGTATGAGTCCTCATGTGCTCTATTAGAGAAGCTTTAAAACCAAAGCCTTTGCTACAAACTTTACAAGCAAAAGGGCTTTTCCCCTGTATGACTCCTCATGTGAACATTTAGATTACGTTTTTGACTAAACCCTTTGCTACAAACTATACAAGTAAATGGTTTTTCCCCTGTATGAGTCCTCATGTGCTCTATTAGATAAGCTTTAAAACCAAAGCCTTTGCTACAAACTTTGCAAGTAAATGGTTTTTCCATTTCCCCCATATGAGTGGTCATGTGGTAAGTTAGACCATGCTTACTACCAAAGCCGTTGCTACAAACTTTACAAGTAAATGGTTTTTCCCCTGTATGAGTCCTCATGTGATCTATTAGAGAATGTTTAACACTAAAGCCTTTGCTACAAACTTTACAAGCAAAGGGCTTTTCCCCTGTATGACTCCTCATGTGAACTTTTAGATCACATTTTTGACCAAAACCTTTGCTACAAACTTTGCAAGTAAATGGTTTTTCCATTTCCCCCATATGAGTGGTCATGTGGTAAGTTAGACCACCCTTACGACCAAAGCCTTTGCTACAAACTTTACAAGTAAATGGTTTTTCCCCTGTATGACTCCTCATGTGAACATTTAGATTACGTTTTTGACCAAAACCTTTGCTACAAACTTTGCAAGTAAATGGGTTTTCACTGTCACATGCATTGTCCGATTCAGAAGAGTGAAAAGAGAGGAGCTGGTTATCACCAGTTGGTTGTGATGTTCCACAGTCCTCTACATCAGCTTGTGTATTCATGTGTTGAGTTGAAGTGCTGGCTAGAGGCTCTGTCTCTCTGCCTTCATCATCATCATCACTTTGCACTGCAAGTAATGTCAATGTTGACCCGTCATCCTCCACTGATCTTTGAAGTAGCTTCTGTTTAATCTGTAAAGACTCTGGTTCCTCCTGGACCAGACTGGACCACCTCTCCTGATGTTCAGGGGAAAGCTCTTCTGTAGGAAAAAATGAAAGAAATCCATTAAATGTT
Organism: Electrona antarctica; assembly: GCF_951216825.1. NCBI lineage: Eukaryota > Metazoa > Chordata > Actinopteri > Myctophiformes > Myctophidae > Electrona > Electrona antarctica. The sequence goes on along the minus strand of NW_027636995.1, from coordinate 2,782,974 downwards.
GAACTTAACATTTTCCATGCAGTGTTTCCTCTGTTGTACTACAAGGAAGTACACACTTCAGACAAACATTTCCTCCAACTACCACGGGAAATGTTAGCCATGGTGATGCTCGTTCTTAACGAGCATGATGGCAGACCTTCCCACTGTTTTGAGCTCCTTGCTACATTTACAAAGCTAACGTGTACATGAACGTTCAGATTTAAAATCTTAAGTGCTCACCTCCGGGGGCCACGGATGATAGAATTTTGCACAGGTGGGTATTAGCACCCGTGCATCCCGTAATCTTCAATAAAAAGCATTTTAATCCGATCTGTGGCCATTTTCTCAAGTTATGTATCAGAGTGCAATACACCTCCCAACCGATAGGGGTGTGTAGTTGAAAGCATGGTGAGAAAGACTGAGAAACTGGCCGGCGGTGGGATAAAATAAATATTTGTATTGAACAACGCATAATGCAAGGTTGCTAAAACTCACCCGAGCAACATCCGTGGCCCCGGGGTGAGCACTGATCTGAATCTGAATGTTTATGTAGACTTAAAGGAGCATTCAGTGATTTGAGTGATTTGGAAAACCACCCAGTCCGCCCCCGTAACAAAATGTGCACATGCACGCTCTACAGTGGGGGGAAGTGCAACAGGCCAACAGCATGTGCACCAAGGCCCGCCCCCACTCGATCATGATTGGAGGAAGGCCCCTCTCATCCTGATTGGATGAAGGCTTTGCCACCCGCCACCAAAACTGAAACTAGGGTTTTTTGACCCCAGGGGCTCACTGGGGACAGGGAGGAACTCCTTATATGGTCAGCACACTCTATAGTAGGAAGGATTATCCAGAAAAAAAGAAAAAATAAGTGATATTTAGATTAAGTCAAATCACTGAATATACCTTTAAATGTTGTAAATGTAGCAAGGTGCCCAAAACAGGCTGCAGTACTGCGTGACTGCATGACAGTCACGTTTCGGGGCTAGGAGAAACAAAATCAACTCGACTTTAACATCATTCTCATTCATCCACGATCTGTATTCTACTGCAATCTGTGCTGTACTACTCTGTACTCTGTACTGTGCTTTGTACTGAAATAGAAATGTGGCTGGAGTGGCTGAATAATGGATTACGGACATGAATGGCAGAGACAAGATGAAGACATGGCTAGTGGAAATGTTAGCATTTTGTGCTAACCGTTTTGTGCGGGTCCCGGGAGCCGAGGCGGGACCCCGAGGAGTCCCGTCAGATTCACGGTTTAGCTAAGCTGTAAATAAAGTGACTAAAAAACGGGATATGTATTGGCATTGTTATGTTGAGCTGCTGATTTTCAGTGAAGTCACATTCATATAAAGTTGTTGACTCATCCACATTACAGTGTACAACAGGATAAAAACAAAAGTGAAGCCAGGCTTTCAACATCAAGATGTCAGAAGAAGACATACAATTAACGCGACAGCCATATCCTTCCCACAAAGGATGACATGATGCGTGTGAAAATATTATGGGTACAGTAATAAAACCATAGAAAGATGAGGTGCCGATCTGCAGACAGTGTCTGTCCACAGGTACTGCGACATTCAACATCCAACATTGTGTGCAAACTCCAGGAAAATGTACCCTGGCTTCTAAATGACTAAAGTTACTGTTGAATGTTAACGCAATGTGCATGTTTTGCAGCCACTATCCAATCGATCGGATTTAAAATATGGAGCCAACTTACAAACTCAAAAGGCATCGTGATCGGACGCATTGTGACCTAGTACATCGGCTCTTTTCGGTGTGGGACTCGGCACCAAAAACAACGTTTTAACTTAACATGATCAGATTGATATCTATATAGCGATAGAAGTATTGAGGTCATCTTTGATTACATCTGTTACACATATTAAGTAATGAAGGAGGTTCTTCAATCCGGTGCAACACAATTACATTTTTTTTACTGCACTGATCTGAATACTACTTCCAGCTGTCTGTCATACAATACAGTCAATAGAAATCAGTACAGTAACTGTAAAGAGTAAAATACTCTATCTGTCTAAACGCACCATTCCAATAGTTATAAACTTCTGCATTCCATTGTTACAATGGGACTCAACGCTAGTGTTGCCACTCTCTTACTATTCCACTCGGCCTACAACATAGAACAAAATAAAACATACTGGTTTCCAGGTGGTCGTCAGGTTCCTGTTTCTGTACAGTGCAGGCTGGTTGTGGAGAACTCATGTTCACCTGCAGGCTGGACTCCACACACTGGTCTGGAATGAAGGAATTGAATTGGAAGACTTAAACATAAAGAAAGTAAAAAATATGAAAAGTGGAAATAGCCTATACAGTAGCCTATGTATAATAGTGTCATCTTGTGATATGGTGTGATAAGAATAGCTGCAGATCATTTATAATCTATAAATTCTGGCACCTGAGCACGTGTATGTGTATTGTGTACGCACCACCAGACAGCACAAACACTCATCCTCCTAATTAATAAATAAATAAATTTAATTAATCCAAACCGTTACGTCCATTTATTAAGAATCAAGTGTGAAAGTGTGAATACAGAAAAAGAATCATGTCATAATCTTAACTGACAAATATGATATACAATTAATGAAATGACGTCAATGCAACATACAAAACCTGAACTAGCTTCTCTCTGTGAGACTAGTTATTTATGACAAATACATTTTATGTAACATCAATTCACTGCAATAAAATTAAACTAGCAACAATGAAATAATGTAACATGAAATGTCTTTTTTACAATAATTTTAAACATACACAGATGAAATGAAGCACAAAAGCCTATCTTCCCATTCCTCATTCACATCTGCTGATCATCACACACACACACACACACACACACACACACACACACACACACACACACACACACACACACACACACACACACATACACACACACACACTTTTATTGTCCCTCTTTAATGACATTCTGTATTAATGATCGGAAGTGTTGTGCATGCATTTAAACTGGATTAGGCAACCTGCAAACAGAAATGGCATGCTTAATTTACACAAAATGGCTAAAGTGACACTGTACGGGGGTTGACACTAATGGTTGCCCCACTGCCCGTGGCAAGTAAATAACACATTTGGGCGAGTGGAGTTTGTTTTCAGGTTGCCCGGTAGCCCGACTGCAAACTTGCAAAGCAAGTGCATTCCATCTTCATTAAATATTATTGGCTATAGAGGGTATCGTGTGACATCATCATACCTGGAAGATATGCGGGAATGCCTACCCCCATCTGACCTAGAAGAATGTATGGGCTGCTATAGTTTGACTTTTAGACTCAAATTAATTAGTGATACTTATTTTTATTGTATTTATTTTTTACCTGAGATAGTGTGGCACCTTGTCTTCCCATGTAGTAATGTCAACGTTGACACATCAACCTCCTCTTCCATGTTCTCGTCTTTAATGTGTGTATGTTGTGGTTCCTCCTTGACCAGACTGGACCTCCTCTCCTCTTTAATGTGTGGCGGTTGTGGTTCCTCCTTGACCAGACTGGACCTCCTCTCCTCATGTTGTGAGGGTTGTGGTTCCTCCTGGACCAGACTGGACCTGCTCTCCTCATGTTGTGAGGGTTGTGGTTCCTCCTTGACCAGACTGGACCTCCTCTCCTCATGTTGTGAGGGTTGTGGTTCCTGCTTGACCAGACTGGACCTCCTCTCCTCATGTTGTGAGGGTTGTGGTTCCTCCTTGACCAGATTGGAACTCCTCTCCTCATGTTGTGAGGGTTGTGGTTCCTCCTTGACCAGACTGGACCTCCTCTCCTCATGTTCAGGGGAAACCTCTTTACACACAGACACAAGGAGGAGAGAAGAGCTATTAGTACAGTGGGAAGAGGGGGGTATCATGCACCCCCCGGAAATATACTTCTAATCAGTGTTTTCTTATTGGAAAAAATGTGCTGAAAATGATGAGCTATGATAAAAAGTTGTCAAAATGTCCCACCTACCTCAAACCCCCCTTTTTGGTATATGGCTCTGGCGAAATTGTGTAAAGGCAAATATTAATTCACTAAAATTACATAAATAGACATGGAAGTCTGAAATTTGTCATGGAGTATCCTGACACATAGGGGTAAGTAGATGAATAGGATTTGGGGGGTTGCTACCATTATAGTTTAAATATGACCTACATTATCCCCAGAAAAACTAAAAAAGATGCTGTCCGCTTGACTAATAATAACAAAGATGGTTATTTTCCAACACATTATGGTGAACATCACTGCCTCACTTGTATATAGAAAACCTCCCATATCCCTAAGCTTCAATTTGAGCCCGAGATAACCTTTCTATCTTGAAAATTACTCTTTATGTAGCCAAAACTCTGAATTATACCTCAAATCGGTGAAAATTGTATATTCAGTCAGTATCAGCTATACATTTGGAATACATTAATGAATGACTGAGTTTGAACTGACTCCACATCATGGAATATTTCTTACTTGAATAAGCTATGTTAAAAAGTTCTACAAGTTCTACAATTTCTATGCAAATGAGTGCTTCCATTATCAAAATAATCGATTTTCACTATATCTCAGACAATACTGCACTTAAATGAACAAATAAAGTGTCTAGACCTATGTTTTGAGGGTCGAGGATCTCAGTGAAACTATTCTTAAAGTGACCACATGTGCCCGCGGCATGCTGGTGTGAAAATCAGTGCCGATGAAATCAATTCCTCTATCTCGTCGGCTTCTTGTCCATGCTTTCCAGTGTCAAGGAGATCAAGCAGTGAGGTTGGACTGCACCACAGGACACACTGGATTCAAAAACGATTTGGTTTTCAACCATCCCTGTCCTTCATCATAGGGTTTTGGTTTTTCCACCATAGCTTCATCAGCTCGCTTGTATAAGGCAACGGTGGCTCTCTTCAGAGCAGAGTAGCATGTACAGTGGTGAGCACTCCAAAGTGTCACAAGGCGAGCCAGGTCAACTTTGTCATCTGCCCCCAACACTCTTTCACTGAAGACTCACAATTTAAATAGCATATATTCTGAGCCTAGCCAAGCCATATGGCCCATAGGGCAGGAGCCTAACAAGTACACTCCCTGGCATGACTAGTATGTCGCAAGGACTTACCCCAATCCAACCCTTTGGTATTCCCCGGCTGGGGATCGAACCCCTGACCATCCAGTCTCAGGGCGGACGCTCTAACTACAAGGCCACTGAGCTGTTGATGATATCCAGAGCTTCTTACGGGTGTGTAACTCTAGAGTGTAGAAAATGGAACCAAATTGACCTGTAAGTAAGCCTTGTGTAGCCATGAGGCCCATAGGGCAGAAGCCTATCTCCTGTTTCTGTAGTATGAGGCAGCTTGATGTACAAGTACACCCCCTGGACATGACACTAGTATGTAGCAGGGATATGTCCGACTTACCGACTGAGTCTTTGGTATGACCCGGCCGGGGATCGAACCCCGAATTCCCAGTCTCAGGGCGAACGCTCTGACTACAAGGCCACTGAGCTGTTGATATCTTACTGGTGTGCAATTCTGAACGTACAAAATGGAACCAAATGGACCCGTAAGGGTTATGGGGGACTGGGGGTCCTTGAAATGTGCCTTGTGCTACACTATAGACCGATTCAGAAACGGGTCGCAGGAAACGTATTTCTCTCCAAAGTTGAACGTTGCCACCACTGTTGAAGCAGCCATACACTACAGGTTCATCCTGATGTTCTGGGCATCTTTGTAAAGTTAGTGTTATTAAGAAGCAGGTAAAAGAGTAACGTTTGAGCACTCTATTGGTCACTCTATCCATTCAATGTAGTAGAAGAGCCGACTGTTTACACCGCAGATATGTCGTCTCCGTACACAGGACATACGTTGCCTGTGACCTTGAGACCCGTTTCTGAATCGGTCTATATGGAACAGATCCTTAATTAGTATAGTTGCAGCAATGCATCTGTCTGCTGTATGGACAGAGTTGCGAGTCTTCAGTATGGTAAATGGTGCATTTATATAGCGCCTTTATCCAAGGCGCTTTACATAGATTACATTCACCCATTCAAACACATTCACACCGATGGCGGCGGAAACCATGCAAGGCACCAACCAGCACATCAGGAGCAATTAGGGGTTCAGTGTCTTGCTCAAGGACACTTCGACACTAACTCTGGGGGAGCCCGGGTTTGAACTGGCAACCTTACGGTTACCATCCGGCCACTCTACCCCTGAGCCACTGCTGCCCCAGTGGACTTCACCCGTGCCAAGTTTCTGCGGACAATGGTGGGGGCAAATGACAAACTCACTTCTTAAATCTAAAGTTGACCTGGCTCGTCTTCCTCCATGCTACTCTGCTCTGAAGAGAACTACCGTGTTGCCTTATACAAGCGAGCTGATGAAGCAATTGTGGAAAAACCAAAACCTTATGAAGGGCAGGGATGGTTGAAAATCGAAGGGTTTTTGAATCCAGTGTGGTCCTGCGATCCAGTCCTACCAACCTTTGATCTCCTTGACTCCTTGTCATTGGAGACCATGGACAAGAAGACAAAGAAGACTCTGACGAGTTCTAACACGATGACTAATTAATGTGACTGTGCATTTTGTTCTTTATGGTGCAGGCTAGTGTATAGGGTGGTCACTGTTGCTTACATTTTTGCCTTTGAGTGTGTATATGATGGAATACTGTTACAGGATTGTGTGACTGTTTGTATTTTGTACTGCATATTGCAGGCCATTCTATAGTGTGTATACTGCCGCCTACTATTGTTCATACTGAGGATGTTTTTTGTGTGTGATGTTATGCTACAGTATATATATTCTAAATTATAAAGCTACCATAAAAACACAGCACCTGTCTAGATACCTTATTTGTAAAGTTATATGCAATATTGGTATCTCTTACTTGGTATAAATGTGACTTTATTGTAATGGCAGCACTGATTTGTACACCAGCATGCCACGGGCACATGTGGTCACTTTAAGAATAGTTTAACTGAGATCCTTGACCATCAAAACATAGGTCTAGACAACGTATTTGTTCATTTAAGTGCAATATTGGCTGAGATATAGTAAACATTGATTGTTTTGATAATGGTGACACTCATTTGCATAAAAATGGTAGATTGGACACTTTGCCAACTTTTTAACATAGCTTATTCAAGTAAGAAATATTCCATAATGTGGAGTCAGTTCAAACTCAGTTATTCATTCATTCATTCCAAATGTTTAGCTGATACTGACTGAATATACAATTTTCACCGATTTGAGGTATAGTTCAGAGTTTTGGCTACAGAAAGAGTAATTTTCAAGATAGAAAGGGATATGGGAAGTTTTCTATATACAAGTGAGGCAGTGATTGTCACCATAATGTGTTGGAAAATAACCATCTTTGTTATTATTAGTCAAGCGGACAGCATCTTTTTTAGTTTTTCTGGGGATAATGTAGGTCATATTTAAAACTATAATAGTAGCAACCCCCCAAATCCTATTCTTATACTTACCCCTATGTGTCAGGATACTCCATGACAAATTTCAGACTTCCATGTCTATTTATGTATTTTTAGTGAATTAATATTTGCCTTTACACAATTTCGCCTGAGCCATATACCAAAAAGGGGGTTTTGAGGTAGGTGGGACATTTTGACAACTTTTTATCATAGCTCATCATTTTCAGCACATTTTTTCCAATAAGAAAACACTGATTAGAAGTATATTTCCGGGGGGTGCATGATACCCCCCTCTTCCCACTAGACTATATAGCATCAGCACAACTACTCAAAGTGCTTTTCTAAACGTATGCCATTTATTCTCCTATTTGTTGATTTGTCGGCTTAACAAACCTGGTCTGTATAATATGACTTGTGGCTGTAAAAGGACGTCCAGAAGTTTGTCTTGTCTCATCAGCAGAGTTTCTAGTGTCTCCATCTCTCTCTGGAAGAGGCTGAACATGAATCCTGCAGCAGTGCTGAGGCGCTCCAACACAAACACTCTGACAAGCTTCAGCTGACCAGCATCACTTGGCTGTTTTTCAAAAACACACAATATCTCCTCTCCCACCGACGTCAGGTGTTCATTTATCGACAGCCTCAGCCTTAGAGAGTCCGTTTGACGCATTCTACCTCGTTTGTAAGACATTTTTCACCACGCTGATTTGTTCCTCGCCGCCATGAAAAACAACACGCATGCGCAACAACGTGGTTTGCGCATGCGCAATAGCAGCAGCTTCTTCTTTGCTTTACGGCAGATGGCAACCATGGCAACCAGTTTTTGGTGCATTAGCGCCACCTTGTGACCCAAATCTTGGATCAACCTATAATCTATCTATATCAAATCCCTCTTCCAATACGCGGTTAATGGCACTGCTCAAAAAATATGATAAGTGTCTAGAATACCCGTTCAAATATATGAACACCAAATTGGGTGGGTACAGCGATGTAATAGATCCTACGCACGCACGCACGCACGCACGCACGCACGCACGCACGCACGCACGCACGCACGCACGCACACACACACACACACACACACACACACACACACACACACACACACACACACACACACACACACACACACACACACACACACTCTTTGTGTAAGCTGAAGAAGAATACAATATATTTATTATATATTATGTAAAACGGAATTATGAATTTGAGAAAATTGTATAGCCTATTTTATTTTTAAGTAGCCTAATTGACTGCATCAACATATTGAAAGACCTTATAGTGAAAAATAACAGAAATACTGTAGGCTATAGTATGTTTATTGTGATTATTTTAGATGATGTGTATATGGTTTCATAGCAATGGTGGAATCAATTGACAAGCATTGGAATTGTTATATTTCTTTTAACAGTTTGCCTATGGCATGCACAAAATATAGGGTTGTTATTGGTAGGGTTGGTAGGGTTGCTAGAACAGGGGTGTTTGAAACACAAATGCAAAACTCAGTTGTGAAACACGGATACAAAACACAGATGCAAATTACAGATACAAAACACAAATACAAAACACAAATACAAAACACAGATGCGAAACACGGATACAAAACACAAAGCTGAACTTGTGGATACAAAACACAAATGTGAACCTGTGAGTTCACTCACGTGAGTTGCAAATCTGAACTTGTGAGTGTGATATCTGGGAATCAATAATTCTCTTGGACATAGGCTATGTGTGAACAAATGTACTCAACTATAGTTGTCTGACTTAATTATGCAAGCCACTAGTCATTTCGTCTGCAAGGCCTGTCTTTGTTATTCCACCTGGAGTGAGAAGGACAGTCACAGGAGGGGGATGGTTTGTTTAGTTCCTGAGTCACACCTAGGGCAATTACATGCTAAACAGTGGATCAAAGGTCCACAGTGATCCCAATTCTACTGTCAATTCTACAGACCAGTCTGGTTCAATTTGTATTGTAAACTGTTGATAAGCGAGTTGATTTCCAATGTAACTTGGTCAGTTGGGCGTCAGCCCATGCGTGAGCAGCACCAGCCATTCTGGCTGGCGTGAGCCTATGCTGTGTATGCTGTATGCTGTATTGCTGAATAAACCAACATCATCAAGGAACATCACTCTGTCTGCTGCCGTGTCACAATTCTCTTCTGCTCTCCAGTATTTTGGTTAAGTAGAACTAGTCTAGAGTGTTTCGTGTCTACCAGATACGACAGATGATGCGCGAAACCCGCCTTCATGGTGCCTTTTACGCCAGTTAGGAGAAGAACCAGCGGCTTTTTTATTCAGTCTAATTAGCGAGTTTTTTTGACGGCAAGTTCCAGCGGACCGGGGATGATGACGACGGACCACCGCGAGGAGTGTGCGCATCGACGACGTGCATGGACGGGTGGACAAGCGGAGCATTCGACGAGGCAACAGCCACACGGAGGCCTTCGATCATCACCTCGGCGCAGGAGACGGCGGGCGGCGAGCGGAGGGATGCAGCGCGACGCAGCACGGGGCAGCGGCGTGGCTTTCCATGCCAACTGACCTACATAAGCTGAGGGCCTTGCAGACCCGCAGCACTGGGTCTGTGATGAAGATGTTCGGCCTTTTCCCATCTCTGATGATGATTCAGAGCTGGGAGGGGGGAGATGATTATGAGAACTTTCAGCGAAAACAGCAGTGAACTTTTTCTCAACTTGATCCGTGCGGCTGAAGCGAACATTGAGGTAACGGAATGCAGAATACAGAAGATTTTCCTTTGTCCATATCGGAGGGGAGACGGACATTCCTTCTTTCTGATTACAAATTGTGCGTCGCCTTCGTTTGTACTAATCATTTTACCATTATTCACTGTTTAAGATTATTTATCTGTCGGAAAAGTGATTTAAATTACGGGATGGGAATTATTAGTGAGGTTTAGGTTTCTGTTGGCTTCTGGGGTATAACGTGTTCTTCCTTATTTTTTCTTATTTTATTGTCATGTGAATCTCAAAGAGAGGTTCATGTGATTTGGTGTGTTATTGTCAGGATAAGTCTGGAGACTTATTTTGATTTTGGTCCTGTGAAACTCCAAAGAGAGTTCATGTGATCTGGTGCTTATAAACATGTTATCCTAGATTTGAGTAACGACAGAAATTATCCTCCTAATGATGTAACTATTGTAGTGAAAGTAATTTATGTCAAATTGTGTAATCTTAAATGTCTGTGTTTGAAAACCATTTGGGGAGATTCTGTACTGTACTGCTGTTATTCTGGTGGGCTGTTATGTCTGTCGAGGGGGGATATGTGATATCTGGGAATCAATAATTCTCTTGGACATAGGCTATGTGTGAACAAATGTACTCAACTATAGTTGGCTGACTTAATTATGCAAGCCACTAGTCATTTTGTCTGCAAGGCCTGTCTTTGTTATTCCACCTGGAGTGAGAAGGACAGTCACAGGAGGGGGATGGTTTGTTTAGTTCCTGAGTCACACCTAGGGCAATTACATGCTAAACAGTGGAACAAAGGTCCACAGTGATCCCAATTCTACTGTCAAGGGGGTTACAGACCAGTCTGGTTCAATGTGTATTGTAAACTGTTGATAAGCGAGTTGATTTTCAATGTAACTTGGTCAGTTGGGCGTCAGCCCATGCATGAGCAGCACCAGCCATTCTGGCTGGCGTGAGCCTATGCTGTGTATGCTGTATGCTGTATTGCTGAATAAACCAACATCATCAAGGAACATCACTCTGTCTGCTGCCGTGTCACAATTCTCTTCTCCTCTCCAGTATTTTGGTTAAGTAGAACTAGTCTAGAGTGTTTCGTGTCTACCAGATACGACAGATGATGCGCGAAACCCGCCTTCATGGTGCCTTTTACGCCAGTTAGGAGAAGAAACAGCGGCTTTTTTATTCAGTCTAATTAGCGAGTTTTTTTGACGACAAGTTCCAGCGGACCGGGGATGTGTGCTGGTCCATAGCTCTAACGCCTTATGGCGGGGGGCACGCTGGTCCATAGCTCTAACGCCCTATGGCGGGGGCACGCTGGTCCATAGCTCTAATGCCCTATGGCGGGGGGCACGCTGAACCATAGCTCTAATGCCCTATGGCGGGGGGCACGCTGGTCCATAGCTCTAATGCCCTACCACGCTGGTCCATAGCTCTAATGCCCTATGGCGGGGGGCACGCTGGTCCATAGCTCTAATGCCCTATGGCGGGGGCACGCTGTTCCATAGCTCTAATGCCCTATGGCGGGGGGCACGCTGATCCATAGCTCTAATGCCCTATGGCGGGGGCACGCTGGTCCATAGCTCTAATGCCCTATGGCGGGGGGCATAATGGTCCATAGCTCTAATGCCCTATGGCGGGGGGCACGCTGGTCCATAGCTCTAATGCCCTATGTCGGGGGGCACGCTGGTCCATAGCTCTAATGCCCTATGGCGGGGGGCACGCTGGTCCATAGCTATAATGCCCTATGATGGGGGGCACGCTGATCCATAGCTCTAATGCCCTATGGCGGGGGCACACTGGTCCATAGCTCTAATGCCCTATGGCGCGGGGCACGCTGGTCCATAGCTCTAATGCCCTATGGCGGGGGGCACGCTGGTCCATAGCTCTAATGCCCTATGGCGGGGGTACGCTGATCCATAGCTCTAATGCCCTATGGCGGGGGGCACGCTGGTCCATAGCTCTAATGCCCTATGGCGGGGGTACGCTGATCCATAGCTCTAATGCCCTATGGCGGGGGACACGCTGGTCCATAGCTATAATGCCCTATGGCGGGGGGCACGCTGGTCCATAGCTCTAACGCCCGGGGGGCACGCTGGTCCATAGCTCTAGTGCCCCCCGCCACAGGGTATTAGAGCTATGGACCAGCGTGCCACCGCCATAGGGCATTAGAGCTATGGACCAGCGTGCCCCCCCGCCATTGGGCATTAGAGCTATGGACCAGCGTGCCCCCCGCCATAGGGCGTTAGGGCTATGTGGACCAGCGTGCCCCCCGCCATAGGGCTCTAGAGCTATGGACCAGAGCGCCCCCGCCATAGGGCATTAGAGCTATGGATCAGCGTGCCCCCCGCCATAGGGCGTTAGGGCTATGGACCAGCGTGCCCCCCGCCATAGGGCGTTAGGGCTATGGACCAGCGTGCCCCCCGCCATAGGGCGTTAGGGCTATGGACCAGCGTGCCCGCCGTCATAGGGCATTAGAGCTATGGACCAGCGTGCCCCCAGGGCGTTAGAGCCATAGGATTGGCTGAAGGCGGACCGATCTGATTGGCCGAGGAATCATTCCCTCAGCCAATGATGACGTTTGTTAACGCCCAATGTCAGAAGAGTCTCAAAAGTAGAGCAGCAGAGTTTTAGCACAGACTCAAAGGTCTCACAGATTTGTAACTCACAAGTTCAGATTTGCAACTCACGTGAGTGAACTCACAGGTTCACATTTGTGTTTTGTATCCAGAAGTTCAGATTTGTGTTTTGTATTTTGTATCCGTGTTTCGCATCCGTGTTTTGTATTTGTGTTTTGTATTTGTGTTTTGTATCTGTAATTTGCATCTGTGTTTTGTATCCGTGTTTCACAACTGTGTTTTGTATTTGTGTTTCAAACACAGATGCGAAACACGGATACAAAACACAGATGCAAATTACAGATACAAAACACAAATACAAAACACAAATACAAAACACAGATGCGAAATACAGATACAAAACACAAATCTGAACTTGTGGATACAAAACACAAATGTGAACCTGTGAGTTCACTCACGTGAGTTGCAAATCTGAACTTGTGAATTACAAATCTGTAATATTTACCGTGACACTTTTGATACTGTTCCCACTCCATAACTATTAGACGCGGGTCATATTTGTATGTTTGGCATTGTAACAGCTGCTGCGAGCTGCAATACTATATCAAGGTTTCTTTATTTTGTCTCCCGAGGGAGAACTGTGTCTTGGACGCCAAGGACCGCCCTGCAAAAGTTGCTGCGGAACCCCAAAACAAACAACATAAAAAGGTTGGGGGGGCATAGTGTTACACAATGGGGCAGCCAAATTAGACACATCGTTATGCTACGTTATAGCTATGTTTTCTCAATGTACTCAGATGCAGTCATGGCAAATGGTGCATTTATATAGCGCCTTGGATTGGCGCTTTACATAGATTGTGCATTACAATTACTGTAACTAACTTTATGAGTTCCTCGATCTGTTCGACTCCTTTTCGCTGGCAGAGGTTCAGCTGTCTCTGGTTCGTCCAAGTTGATGGAAGGAACCGTAGTGGTCCCCGGTCGACAGCACTGCTGTAGGCTTTTTACCTCCCATGAGACGGTACCTCGTCATGTCGCCACATTCAAACTCCTCTGGTTTGAAGTGCAGACTGCAGACTACACACTCGCTCATTCTGTAACTCTATGAGTGGCGTGTTGTTGTTGTACTTTGGGTTCTTAATTGCTCTGACGCACTCCATGGAACGCTTTAGATCGTTGACTGGAAATTGCTAACTTCGCCAGGATGGTCCCTCCTCCGCTTCTAAACTGTACACAGTGTGTTATGTGTATGCAACCTGGGTGGAACCTAGAGTATAATGCTCATTCATAGTCTGGATTTTCGGTGGTGAGGTGACCACCGCTCGGGTGGTTAGGTGACCACCGGAGCTGAGATAACGTTGAGTGGTGGTGAGTAAAAACAGAGAGAAGGGCTGGGGCGGTGGTTTGCTCTTCACCGCGGCTCGTGACGTCATGTTGTAGTTCAGTGGTCACCTCACCACCAAAAATCCATACTATGAATGAGCCTTAAGGGTGGAACCAGGGTGGATCATAGAGTGGATGTGTTTTGGGAACCGTGCCCCGTCAGGGAGTTTGGGTGCGCAAAGCATTCTGGTAGTTGAAGTTATAAAGGAAGTGACAACAGTGTCTCTGACGTCAGAGCCACTCCGAAAAAATCTAAAACCACAGATTACACATAAGAACCCCAGTAAAGTGTTCCAAATCTTATAAACGTCATTAATATATATTTTTTTGCAAAAGGGGTGAAGTGTCCCTTGTTGCAAGTGTTTGACCAAGATAGGGGTACTTAGACATATCTTTGGTCACTCAATGTTTTTGTTTCTTAGGTGTTTTTTTCCTGATCACAAATGATACGAATATAATATACATAACAATAATGATAATAAACTTTATTTGTATAGCACCTTTTCATGACATCAGCTCACGGTGCTTTACAAAGCAATAGAGAAATAAAGACAAAAAACATTAAAATAGCAGTTATGAAATACAGTGAGGACATGAATAACAACTTTTAATGTTAAAAGCTCAACTGAAAGCAAAAGTGGAGAAGTAGGTCTTGAGCAAAAATGTCTACAGACATCGAAGGTATAGTCAGTTTGTTCCACGCCGTCAGCCCGTAGAAACAGTTAGCTGCTTCACCTTGTTTTTTAGTTGGAACTTTTTTAGGCACATCAATCAGGCCCAGCAGTGGAGGACCACTATTATCCGGTGTCCGACTTTCTTGAGGCCCAACAACAGTGTTATTTAGACAGATGCCAGGTTCATGGTTCACCTGGTGTCCTAGTTCATTGAGGCCCTACCTACACCATCATTCTGCATTCTAAGTGATTATTTACCTTGCTTATAAGATTGGATAAGATTGTCCGCTAAATGCCTAATTGGTAAATTGCAATTGTAAATTGACAAAGTTTAACATGTGGTAATTGTCATATTGTGGACTCCTAAATGCTTCAGTATCTATCATTTGTCATAAATGTGTGGCGTACTTGAAAGGGAGAGAAAAAGAAAGCTGTATTACTGTTTCCGACATTGCCTCCCGTGTATGAATCCTCGTACCAGAAGTGAAATTGACCAATGCATTTGCCAAAAGCTCTAACTAAAGTGGTTCTTCCCCTGTGTGACTCATGTGTTTTATAAGTGTTTTATTTTTCCAAAAGCATTTGCCACAAACTGTACAAGTAAATGGCTTTTCCCCTGTATGAGTCCTCATGTGGCAAGTTAGATGACTCTTTAACATAAAGCCTTTGCTACAAACTTTCCAAGTAAATGTTTTTTCCCCCGTATGAGTCCTCATGTGCTCTTTTAGATGACTGTTTAACATATAGCCTTTGCTACAAACGTTACAAGTAAAGGGCCATCCCCCTGTATGACTCATGTGAACTTTTAGACTACTCATTTTACACATGCCTTTCCCACAAACTTAACATGTAAAGGGCTTTTCTCCTGTATGAGTCATCATGTGGCAAGTTAGATGACTCTTTAAAATAAAGCCTTTGCTACAAACGTTACAAGTAAAGGGCCTTTCCCCTGTATGACTCCTCATGTGAACTTTTAGATTACTTTTTAAACCAAAGCCTTTGCTACAAACTTTACAAGTAAAGGGCTTTTCCCCTGTATGACTCCTCATGTGAACATTTAGATTACTTTTATGACCAAAGCCTTTGCTACAAACTTTACAAGTAAAGGGCTTTTCCCCTGTATGACTCCTCATGTGAAGATTTAGATTACTTTTATGACCAAAGCCTTTGCTACAAACTTTACAAGTTAATGGTTTTTCCATTTCCCCCATATGAGTGGTCATGTGGTAAGTTAGACCAGGCTTACTACCAAAGCCTTTGCTACAAACTTTACAAGTAAATGGTTTTTCCATTTCCCCCATATGAGTGGTCATGTGGTAAGTTAGACCAGGCTTACCACAAAAGCCTGTGCTACAAACTTCACAAGTAAATGTTTTTTCCCCCGTATGAGTGGTCATGTGGTAAGTTAGAGAACGCTTTAGACCAAAGCCTTTGGAACAAACATTACAAGTAAAGGGCTTTTCCCCTGTATGACTCCTCATGTGATCTTTTAAT
This sequence comes from Electrona antarctica, assembly GCF_951216825.1. Classification (NCBI taxonomy): domain Eukaryota; kingdom Metazoa; phylum Chordata; class Actinopteri; order Myctophiformes; family Myctophidae; genus Electrona; species Electrona antarctica. The sequence goes on along the minus strand of NW_027636995.1, from coordinate 2,766,738 downwards.
TCACATTTTCGACCAAAACCTTTGCTACAAACTTTGCAAGTAAAGGGTTTTTCCCCTGTATGAGTCCTCATGTGCTGGGTAAGATGTTCCTTCCTATTACACATTTTGCCAGACTCTGTACAACTAAACCTTTTCTTCCCTGTGTGACTCCTCATGGAATCAGTTTGTTTTGTTGTTTTCAGGTCCTGGGACAGCTTGTTGCTCAACGACCAGGATTGACCTTTCACATTTTGTGTCTTGTGTGATGTCGGTGTGTTTAAATCTGATGGACCTTCCCTGGTCTCCTCTAACTCATCACTGTCTTCAGTGTCAGATTTATTGTCTGATTCAGAAGAGTGTAAAGAGAGGAGCTGGTTATCACCAGTTGGTTGTGATGTTCCACAGTCCTCTACATCAGCTTGTGTATTCATGTGTTGGGTTGAAGTGCTGGCTAGAGGCTCTGTCTCTCTGCCTCCATCATCATCATCACTTTGCACTGCAAGTAATGTCAATGTTGACCCGTCATCCTCCACTGATCTTTGAAGTAGCTTCTGTTTAATCTGTAAAGACTCTGGTTCCTCCTGGACCAGACTGGACCTCCTCTCCTGATGTTCAGGGGAAAGCTCTTCTTTAGGCAAAAGATAAAATGAAAGAAATCCATTAAATGTTGAACTTAACATTTTCCATGCAGTGTTTCCGCTGTTGTACTACAAGGAAGTAAACACTTCAGACACATTTCCCGTGGTAGTTGGAGGAAATGTTAGCCATGGTGATGCTCGTTCTTAACGAGCATGATGGCACACCTTCCCACTGTTTTGAGCGCCTTGCTACATTTACAAAGCTAACGTGTACATGAACGTTCAGATTTAAAATCTAAAGTGCTCACCTCCGGGATGTTAGAATTTTGCACAGATGGGTATTAGCACCCGTGTATCCCGTAATCTTCAATAAAAAGCATTTTAATCCGATCTGTGGCCATTTTCTCAAATTATGTATCAGAGTGCAATACACCTCCCAACCGATAGGGGTGCGTAGTTGAAAGCATGGTGAAAGACTGAGAAACTGGCCGGTGGTGGGATAAAATAAATATTTGTATTGAACGCATAACGCAAAAAGGGTGCTAATAACGACCCGAGCAAAATTCTAACATCCGTGGCCCCGGGGTGAGCACTTTATATTTGGAATCGGAATGTTTATGTAGACTTAAATGTTGTAAATGTAGTCATAACAGTCACGTTTCAGGGCTAGGAGAAACAAAATCAACTCGATCAACTTTAACGTCATTCTCATTCATCCACGATCTGTATTATACTGTACTCTGTGCTGTACTACTCTGAATTGGACTGTACTCTGTACTGTACACTACACTGTACTGTACTATACAGGGCTCTCGGAGAGAACACCTGGACCACTTTGGTGCAGAACTAACAACTGCAACGAAAGGTAAGAAAGCCTTCTATCATGGAATTCTCTTTTAAAGGGGAATTTCTTCCTAACCGTTTTATTTTTACAAAATCATGTTGATTATAATGTATATTGACCAAAAACAATATACAAAAAAAATAAACATATAGGGCGCTGGTCCTTTAAGAAAAGCGTAGGAGGGGTCTAACGTCAGCCCACGTAGAACAGGAAGAGCAGTGGTGTCACTGTGATTTTTTTACTGGTACCCAAGGGGCCAGTGAGGCACTCCAACGTTGAAGCACTGGGCCCTAGTGGTAAGAGGAGGGACTACAGGCGGACCCGTGGATTCATGACCGGGAAACCCTGTGCAGCTGGGCTTTAACATTGAGCGCTCGGTTGCACTTCCGCATTGGACAATGCGGAAGTAGACGTTTTGAGACGGTCCTTCCGGGTGCTTCAAAACGCCACTGAGCAACTTCCACTGACATGAATAGCGGAGGGGGCGGAGCTTCGCGCCAGATCAGTCTCTATCCTTCTTTATACTCTATGCTGGTACCACGGAACGTTGCACGCGCGTGCATGTGCACATCGTGGTATGCACACAAAACAGCTGCATAGCCTAAACCTATTGTTAAATAGTGTATGAGTTTTAGAAACGCAAACAAAACACAAAAGTAGACTTAAAATGGTCAGACAAACATCTTTACTGCACACTAGCGAAACTAAAAAGTTAGGGGGAGGTGGGCGTCAGCCACACCAGTAAACCTAGACCACTGGGTACTTGGTGCGTCTTGGTGGTGACTTCTCTTGAATAGGGGGACGCGTTCTAGCATGCACGCACGTGCACCGTTCCGTCCCTGTGCGTGAACGTCAAAAAGTTACTGCCACCATGGCGTGGTACTGCGTTCTACGAGCATGACACCACTGAGGAAGAGTGCAGCAACAACAATGAATGGACTAACCTGTCATATCATCTACAACAGATGTAAACAAAAACTAAAAGCACGATTGAATAAAAGTTCTAGCGGTTGATCTACCCGGACGGTAAATCCGCTAATTTGGTATGGAACCATGTTTGTTTTTAATGACGAATGGATACGTGTCTTCATATACGGTAAGAAAACAGCTTGTGCGAAACTCTCCTTTAAGTAATGAAGGAGGTTCTTCAATGCGGTGCAACACATTTACGTTTATTTTACTGTACTGATCTGAATACTACTTCCGGCTGTCTGTCGTACAATACAGTCAATAGAAAGAGTAAAATACTCTTTATCTGTCTAAACGCACCATTCCAATAGTTATAAACACAAACACCTTTGTTATAGACATAATATTTCAAGTGCCAAACCAGGCAAGGATCTAGTCCTACACCTACAACATAGCAGAATAAAATAAACGTACTGGTTTCCAGGTGGTCGTCATGTTCCCGTTTCTGTACAGTGCAGGCTGGTTGTGGAGAACTCATGATCACCTGCAGGCTGGACTCCACACACTGGTCTGGAATGAAGGAATTGAAGGACTTAAACAAATAAAGTAAAAAATATGAAACGTGGAATGCCTGAGTAATAGCCGATATGTATAATAGTGTCATCTGGTGATATGGTGTGATAATAATTAGGGATGTCCTGATCGGATCGGGTGATCGGAAATTGTCATTTTCAAATGATCGGGATTGGGAGAAATAAATCGGAGATTTTCTTTTTTTATTTCAATAAAAAAGTGTGTCTAAATAGGCTTGTGTCTAATGTAAATCTGAGAGAAAGATGTATATTTTGTGAAAAGACATTCACACAGGCGTGAAATAGTCCCATGAAGAAAACAAAGTAACGCAAGCCCCACTATGCATGATATGATAATGTCCTGTAGTAGGCCTACTATCTATCTCGATACATAGTCAAATGATAGCCAAAGCCATGCAAATGGTGTTTTCTCTACAAGAGTTTTAACTTTGACTTCTGTTCCATAAGCTGTAGTTGCAACTGCAAGATTCACTCAATCTAATTAACCAATACATAATTATTTTTGCTATGATTCCCTGCTTTCATACGACATGAAAACATAAAAAGTCCACAATGTCCTTCTATAGTTCTAATAAAAGTCACATATTTTTGCCTTTGCACAATTGAAAGGCAACTAACTAGACTAGAGTGACATAGATTTATCACATGGCATAAGTGTTTTATAAAATATAAAGATCGGATATCGGTATCGGCATGTCTCAAGATCAAATGATCGGAATCGGATCGGGAGCGAAAAAACGTGATCGGGACATCTCTAATAAGAAAAGCTGCAGATAATTTATAATCATTTTGGCACCTGAGCACGTGTATGTGTACGCATCACCAGACAGCACAAACACTCATCCTCTTCATTTGAACACAAACCGTTACGTCTATTTATTAAGAATCCAAAGTGTGAATACAGAAAAAGAATCATGTCATAATCTTAACTGACAAATATGATATACAATTAATGCACTATGGCGTCAATGCAAAATCTGAACTAGCTTCTCTGTGAGACTACAGTTATTTATGTAACATCACTGCAAAAATTTAACATGTAATGTCTCTTTTTTACAAGAATAACTTTAAACATACACAGATGAAATGAAGCACAAAAGCCAGTCTCTCAGTCACACCACACAGTCACACAGACACACACACACACACACACACACACACACACACACACACACACACACACACACACACACACACACACACACTTCGCGTTGGTTTTATACACACATGTATGACATGGTGACCCATTTTATAATCATAATAGGCTATTATTAGATAGGCTATGGATGGCCAGACAGTTTATAGAAAAATAATACGTTTTATTGCTTGTAGTCAGCTTGTAGATCGGCGGTGCGCACACAGTGCGTGATGGGCCTATAGTCATACCCAAAGCTGGCTGAGAGACTTCATACAGTCTAGCCATTTATTGCCTCTGAATAAAACAATATTTGATATAGTTATAGCCCACATGTTACTGATTAAAGAGAATGTTAATATTGTTGTAGGCCTAATCCATTCTTTATTTCATAAGCAATGGATTAAATAAACTGAACGGAGCCATGGCCATGCGTATATAGCCTATACTGCGCATAGCGAATGCGACGGATAGCAATATTCTCATAATAAATATTAGCCTATTATACAGCCTATAGGCTAAAGGCTATGTGAATATGGTTGATATTATTTTATTGTTACGTTTGGTTTCACTGTCAATTGGGCTGCTTTATTTCTGCTTGTGACAAAATACGCTCTGTACCGCTCTTGCTTCTGATATCTCTCTCTGGAAAAAACATCAACTAATAATGCACGGACACGCTGCGCATCTGGGGTTCTCAATTAAAGAGCATGCTGTTCCCATGCGGCCGTTGAAGAAATGTGACGGACACACACACACACACACACACACACACACAGTCCCCGATCTACAAGCTCTCAATGGCAACGCATTGAGAGCAAAGAGCATGTTTTCGCTGTGCAACATGCCTCCAAAGAACACATGATGATGGCTTCTTTGGAATCAAGAATTTCATTTCATTTCATTTCATTTCATTTCATTTCATTTCATTTCAAGAAGACTGAAATCAGTCTGAGAACTTCAATCCATGCCATCGGTTGTGCAGTGAAAGCAATATCTTGATCACTTTCATAGTCTGACTCTGAACTGTCTGACATGTTGACTAATGTTTAGATCTAGTTTGAAAGAATTGAAACAACTATTATTTTCCTCTATGAAACAAAACGTATAAAGTAGCCGGAACGAGTATAAAAGTAAATGTTTTCAATTGCGTTGAAACCTCTGAGTCGTAGCTACGCTAGAAACAGCTGACTGGGCCCGGGCGGCTGGCATAGGGCACCTTGGCTGGTAATCCATTCTGGCAGTGTGCCGCGGGTTCGACTCCTGATCCCGACAGCCTTTACTGCATGTCACCCCCCATCTCTCTCTCAGCCTACTGCCTATACCTCGAAAGCGAAAGCCGCAAAAAATATCTGGGAAAAAAAGAAAAGGCTGACCAGGGCTGCTGAATGCTCATGCTGCCGCGATTCCCGTGAAGCTGCTGCACTCTATGCGGTGTAGTGATACTGACCACAAAAAAATAGTACCATGTGACAGAGGGGTCAAAGTTGAAAGAAAGTTGCTTTATTGCGAACGCAGTGAGCATTTACTATTTGCGAACGCAGTGATTGCGAACGCAGTGAGCATTTACTATGAGACCCAGCAGATCACGTCTGTGTGTGTGTGTGTGTGTGTGTCTGTGTGTCTGTGTGTCACGCTGTAACACCACCCGCCCACCACCAGAGGGCGCAGCTGTATCACACACAAAAACACACACACACACACACGCACACACACACACACACACACACGCACGCACGCACACACGCACACACACACACACAAAAAAAAAACTTAACTTAAAAAAAAACTTAACTTCAAAAAAAAAAAACTTAAAAAGGAAAAACGCACACAAAAAACTTAACTTAAAAAAAATTAACTTAAAAAAAAACTTAACTTAAAAAAAAACGTAACTTAAAAAAAAAACTTAAAAAGGAAAAACGCACACACAAAAAACTTAACTTAAAAAAAAAATGTACTTAAAAAAAAACTTAAAAAGGAAAAACGCACACACAAAAAACTTAACTTAAAACAAAAATTAACTTAAAAAAAACTTAACTTAAAAAAAAATTGACTTAAAAATAAAAACTTAAAAGTAAAAACTTAAAAGTAAAAACTTAAAAAAAAATTACTTAGAAAAACACTTTAAAAAAACTTAACTTAAAAAAAAAACACACACATGCACGCGCACACACACACACACACAACTTAACTTAAAAAAATCTAACTTAAAAAAAACTTAACTTAAAAAAAAAAACTTACAAGTAAAAACTTTAAAAAAAAATAACTTAGAAAAACACACACACACACACATGCACGCACACACACACACACACACACACACACACACACACAACGTAACTTAAAAAAACGTAAGAAAAAACTTTTAAAACAAAAAAACTTAAAAAAAAACCTTAAAAAGTACGTAATTTAAAAATAATAGTGTGAACCTTTACTGCTGCTTACCAACAACACTGTATGTAACTAGGTGTACTAGTGTGTGTATGGGCTAAACCTTTACTGCTGCTGAACGACGACACTGTCGATACTAGCACAAAATATGGAGATAGACTCTACTATATCAAATAAATCTGTATACAACACAATTTCCATGATTTCAGGGCGGTAGGGAAATAATACATTCACTGTTAACTACATTAACACTAAGCAGGGGCGAGTTGGTAAAGGGGTGAATCAGTTCTACTACCCCAGCAAGCATTTCAACATATCTATTGCCACTTCTACTCTACTGCATTTAACATCGACATCGACATGTCACAGCACCAGCCCTCCACCAGCACATCACCATCAAACAGCCAAATACCCTCATGTGCAGATAGGCCAGAGGAGAGTAAAGAAGATCGTCGCCGACGTCTCGCCAGGGAACGGAAGCAGCGTCAACGCAAAAAACACACAGACGAAAGGCTCGCCCAGCTGCGCCAACAAAATGCTGAGATGATGCAGCAGCACCGCCAACAACTGGATGAGGACAGCCGGGCCCAGCTGCGGCAACGAGATGCTGAGATGAAGCAGCAGCACCGCCAACGACTGGATGAGGACAGCCGGGCCCAGCTGCGGGAACAAAATGCTGAGATGATGCAGCAGCACCGCCAACAACTGGATGAGGACAGCCGGGCCCAGCTGCGGCAACGAGATGCTGAGATGAAGCAGCAGCACCGCCAACGACTGGATGAGGACAGCCGGGCCCAGCTGCGGGAACAAAATGCTGAGAGGATGCAGCAGCAACGCCAACAACTGGATGAGGACAGCCGGGCCCAGCTGCGGGAACAAAATGCTGAGAGGATGCAGCAGCAACGCCAACAACTGGATGAGGACAGCCGGGTCCAGCTGCGGGAACAAAATGCTGAGAGGATGCAGCAGCAACGCCAACAACTGGATGAGGACAGCCGGGCCCAGCTGCGGGAACAAAATGCTGAGAGGATGCAGCAGCAACGCCAACAACTGGATGAGGACAGCCGGGTCCAGCTGCGGGAACAAAATGCTGAGAGGATGCAGCAGCAACGCCAACAACTGGATGAGGACAGCCGGGTCCAGCTGCGGCAGCGAGATGCTCTGCAGCACCAGCGGTCAAGAGCCGCACCAACTCCTCCCACACCTCAGCAGGAGTTCATAGAAAGTGAACGCAAACTGACACTTCAAGAGTGTGCCTGCTGTCACCGCAAACGCCTGACGCTCATGCTCAACCGCCAAGGCCTTTGCCTCAGCTGCCACTCTGACAAGCAGCACCCAAAAAAATGGAGTGCCAACAACGGCATGCAGCCAGACGCACACGTGCCCTCTGAGCTCTCTGACCTTACCTTCTTGGAAGAAATGCTCATTGCACGTTACTTACCCTGCATGTATGTGTGTCGCCTACGTGCTGGTGGACAGTTCGGATACCGAAATCACGTCATCGCCTTTCAACAGGACATTCAGACCTTGGTAGACGACCTTCCTCGGACTCCACGTGAAGCAAACATACTCATCGTGCGGAGGCAGGGCATCAACAACACGCACAAGGACTTCAGAGTTCGTGGACAACGCATCCTCTCCGCCTTGACATGGTTGAAGACCAACAATCCATTGTATGCCGACATTAACATCCAGGACGACGTCATCGCACAACTACCCGAAGACGGGGTGCCCACCGAGCTACAGGAGATTGTGCACGACAATGAAGACGAAAACGTGGAACCACAGCTTGACGAGTCGCGCGAGGTCCAACAGGGAGACACTGTCGTCACCGGCTTGACGGATGAGGTAGATCCACGGGTTGAGGCGGCCAAAGTACGAGCCGCTGTTCATCAATGGCCCACACGCGGACAGGAACCTGCTTCTGAGTACAACACCCCTGGCCTCTGGAGCATGTCTTACCCAACGTTATTCCCCACAGGCCGTGCCGACATTAGCAATGTCGGTAGTAACAACATAGTCCGAGATGTGTCCTTGGCCGATTGGGCCCAATTCTTAATGAGCTGGAAGGACGGTCGTTTCGCCAAGCATCCACGGTGGCGCTACCACGTCTTTAACATGCTGCAGAGACGTCGTGCACGCATGACCGGTAAAGTGTTTGTGAACCATGCAGACGGCCAAGCCGACATGACGCTCAACCAGCTCATCGACCTTCTAGACCAAGGTGACAGAGCAACCTGTCATAGGTTGTACCACTTTGCCTCACACTTGCGCGGCACACCCGCTTGGAAACGTGCACGACGCTCTGAACTACTAGACATGCTAGATGCCAAGGGCCTGCCGCATTTCTTTGTGACTTGGAGTTCAGCAGACGTCCAGTGGGACCTCCTACAGCATGTACTGCTGCAGTCAGAGGGGAAGCCGCCGGACCACCCCATTGACGACAATGGACGAAATCGGCGCGTTAACGAAAACCCTGCATTGGTCAATGAGTGGTTCCTTGAACGGCTGCAAATTTTCATGGCGACCATCGGCAAGAAGGGCTTCAAAATTGACGAACATTGGATAATTTTCGAATGGCAAGGACGCGGTTCAATCCATGCCCATGCGGTCATCTGGCTGGAGCCGGGCCAATGCCCATTCGATGATGTGCAGGCTGTCGTCACTGATCCTACCCGCCAGGCTGACCAGCAGCTGCTACTGGACTTTTATGACCAGTTCTGCAGTGCATGGAACCCCGTGTCCTGGTCACGGGATCAGCTCCAGATCATGCTCTCCAACCCGAAGCTTTTTCCAGACATGGCCAACCCTCCCCTGCCTCTGCCACCTAACATCGAACACCCCTGCAGGAAACAATTTGACCCGGATCAACCAAGTAACCTTGCTGCCTTGGCCAATTTCACAAATAGACATAAGAATTGTTCTACACAAACCTGTCTAAAAAAGAAACATGGCCAATACCAATGCAAGGCGGGAGCACCATGGCCGATGGCTGCCAAGTCAGACTTTTCAGATAAGGGAAGGGCCCCTGGCGATTTTGTATATGTCCCTGCAAGAAACGACCCCCTGATGAACACCTACCCCGTGAAGGATCAGGCCTATGAATGCTGGCGCGCAAACATGGATATAAAACCCGTCCTCAGCCACTACGCAATGGTAACGTACCTCACTAAGTACTGCACCAAAGCCGAGCCGCCGTCTCAGACGCTGAAGGTGGTGGCGGAGGCCTTGCAAAAACAGGAAAACGCTACCTCTGCTGACGCCTACACCAGGGTGCTGGTAGGATCTGTTGGCGACAGAGACTACACCGCCCAAGAGGTGGCACACCACCTCCTCGCCTTACCCGCATACCTGTGCTCACGATCCTTCCAAATCGCTAGCCTCACCGGAAGCAAGGAGTGGAGTGTGCAGGACAGCAAGGTCAAGAAGTCACACTGGGAAATATACGTGGAACGACCCCAAAAAGAACTTGAAAACCTGTCTTTCAGGACATTCACAGAACGATGCAATTTCACCAAGGGCAAGTACGTGACACGTCGCAAGGAAGTCATCCCACGAATTTTCCCCAGAATCTTCTGCGGCAGCAGCCTTGATGAGAAGTTTGAGGAATGGTGTCGTCTACAAATGATGGTGAATATACCCTGCCGCAACGAAGCCAACCTCCTTGGCAATCATGGGTCCTGGCAACAAGCCCTGAAACACGCCGTGGAAAACGGATCCGCCCCAGACCGCGTCGCATCAGATTTCAACCGCTTAACAACAAATGCAGAACCTGAACACGCCCCACAACACTCTGACAGCTCAAGTGACGAGGACGAATTGCCAGAAGAGTTTCGAGATGATTGGATGCACGCGGCTGCGGTTCGCACAGAATTCGCAGAACAACAAGACAGCGGACCACAGTTCGATCCAAGCCAATGTTGGCAGGAGCTGCGTGACAAAGGGTTCTCCGAACAGACGCTGCAAGATGCCAAGGATTTTGTGCAACAAAACAAAGCCGAGTACCAGCTGGCTCATGTCAATTACGACGACGCAGACACGACCAGGCTCAACGAGCGCCAGCAATTGGCATTCAACAGCCTGTGCCAGGCTGTCCACGATGCCATGCTCAATGGGCCACAGCGCCGCACAACACGCATGTTCATCTGTGGCACCGCTGGCACAGGCAAATCCTACATTATCAAATGCTTGGTAAACCATTGTCGCACAGTGTATGGAGAACAAGACGCCACAGCTGCAATCAGATTGGCTGCTCCCACTGGCACAGCTGCTTTTAACATCGCAGGGGTCACATTGCACTCACTCTTGAACCTGCCAGTGCCTCTGTGCAACACTCTGCCACAGATGCCACCCGAAGCCCTTGGCAACCTGCAGGCAAAGCTGCAGGACCTGAAGGTGCTAGTCATTGACGAAATGAGCATGGTGGGCCGCCGATGCCTTGGTGCCATTGATGCGCGCCTGCGACAGATCTTCCCAGAACGCAATCAGGAATGGTTCGGAGGAGTTTCCGTCGTGCTCATGGGAGATTTTGGACAGTTACCACCTGTCATGGATCTACCTATGTATGCCAAGGCCGCAGCGCAAGGATTGAGCGGTGCAGGAAAGAAAGTCTTTGCTGCCTTTACGCAGGCCATCGTTCTCCAGAAGGTGGAGCGCATCGCTGCCGACACACCAAACATGAAACAGTTCACAGACATTCTTGACCGACTTCGAAAAGGCCAAGTCACACGAGCTGATTGGCAGTTCCTCATCAGCCGATCCTTCCACACGCTGAATACTGAGGAAAAAGACAGCTTCAAGGACGCGCAAATCCTCGTCAGCACACACCAAGCTGAGGAAGTAATCAACAACGATAAACTTCGCAGCTTACCTGACGCAAAGGTCAGCATACATGCGGTCAATGCAGGTCCAAATGCCAAGAATGCCAAGACTGAGGATGCAGGGGGCCTGCAGAATGTGTTACGGCTGGCAAAGGGGGCCCGTGTCATGCTGCGGCAAAATCTCTGGGTGGAGGCTGGCTTGACTAACGGAGCCTTGGGGACAATCAGAGGGGTCCTCTACGATCCCAACGGGGCACAGCCACCCGCCCTGCCTTTGGCTGTCCTCGTCACATTTGACATCTACAAAGGGCCAACCTTCCTGCCAGACATTCTGCCAAACCGCACCGTACCAATTCCCCCTCTGACACGCAAATGGATTAAAGGAGAGAAGGTGTGCACACGTACGCAGCTTCCCCTTTGTTTATCCTTTGCCGTTACCATCCACAAAAGCCAAGGATGGACTAGAGAGAAAGTCATGCTAGACATCGGAGCCTCAGAACATTCTTTGGGCATTACTTTTGTGGGCTGCTCCCGAGTCACGTCTCCCCAAGGCCTGTGCCTGCGACCAGCAGACATTCAGGCCAATACATGGACCCGGTTTGAAAAAATCAACAAAGCCAAGGGTCATGATGAACGCAGGAACGTGGACAAGGCCTTACTTCGAATGCACAACAAGCTGGCACATGCCAACGAACAAGCATAACTACATTTTCCGTAGACCCTCTCACTCCCACCTACTACACAAGCTGTATCACAAAAAAAAATGTATAAAACAAAGACAAAAAAAATGAATAAAAAAAAACGTATAAAACAAAGACAAAAAAAACAAAAAACAAAATAAACCCCAATAAAAAAAAATATATATATATATATATATATATATATATATATATATATATATATATATATATATATATATATATATTATGGGGCTAGCGGTGCTGAGCCTTCTCGTGGCGGCCCTGTTTTCACTAATTTCACAGTACCACACACTTTTCAATAATTCGTAATTTATTCTAATTGTTATTGCAATTTACGATCTGCGTTCGCTTCACGCGTTCGCGCGTCTTACTTGTATGGTAGAAATAGGTTAACAATACAAATTACGCTAGTTTTGTAGATTAATTTATTTGTAATGCGTGGCCCCCAGAACTACTTAATATTCCCAAAAAACAGAACAGAACTCCCACCACGGGACTCGGTCAGTCAATTAATACCTTTGCAACCACTATACTAATGGCAAGTATTTCCTAGACTATAGTAAGTCCAAAAATCCGAACTATCACTTTAAAGCAGAAAAGACATCAATTGCAAACATTTTATGTTCAACTTGAGGTTATCGTCACATGTTGACCACCGACAGAGCCACGGTCAAAGTGCAGCTTCTGTTCACGGTTCAATTGCAAATTGTTTGCCAACAAATCAAAGTGGATTTCATGTCACAAGTTCAACCGCTCTGGATTCTGTGAAGTTATCTGCTGATAGCTGGCTGCTGTGCTGTTCTTCCATGTCGGCTGGATGTTAATTATTTTAAAAGAAATTAAAACAATATTGTCACCTTGATATTTTTCAGTGGTCGGGCTTGCATTCTCGTACTTACTCTTAATCCGCCAGCATTTATTGATAAATTGTGATATAATTCACGACAGCATTTTTACCTGTTCAGCTCTTATTTTGAAGAGCCAAATTTTCAGACCGGAAGCGTGTGTGACGATGCAAGATCTCTTCCTTGTTTACCGTCCGGTCTAATGGAGTCTAATGGAAGGCATTGGGCCGTGGAATAAACCTTGTTTTGACCAAAAATGCCACCAAAAATGGGCTCAATGACTTGATTTCCGGTTTCGTCATTATAACGCGACGGCCTCGTCACCAGGTCCGGGACAAATAGGCTATTTCTTTTTAATTATTTTAAAACGGCGAATTAAACGCATTAAACAAATAGCGGGTTTAGCGTATTACGTGTGGTGGAACCCTGGATTAAACAATTAGCCGTCGTGTTGCATATTCTTTATTGATGTTCGGATCTTCAAGTGTTGTACATGCATTTAAACTGGATTAGGCAACCTGCAAACAGAAATGGCATGCTTAGCTCATATACTGCCTTCTGCTGGACGCAGAGCCAACCACAGACTGCCGAGCCGGTTTCCAAGCAGCACACGCTGGACTCATATCCTGTCTGGGCGTCCATCTTTAATGCTAAATAAATAGCTTCAATGCTAGCGAGCTAAAATGAAGCCATCCTTGCTCTAGAAAGCGCCAATGTTTCCATCTAAACCACCGGATAATAAGCAAAGACCTCCGAACATCGCGCATTTTATCCAAACCATGGAGAGCTCCGTAGATTTCGAGTTATTCAGCTTTTTAGTCAGCCTGTATGAAGGGAGGTGGACGGCAGCGCAATCCGGTCTAGGGTTGCTAAAGAAGGAAAGGCCAAGCCAAAATAATTATTAAAAAAAAAGAAATCAGTGATCCGGTTTGATATCAATAATAAAGCTTAGCAGACGGAACATTACACCAGAAGCAGTTGCTGGTTGGATTCCTTATGACGGAACGTTCCGCCAGGAGCAGTAAAACCGTTAATTTAGACAAAATGGGACACTGTACGGGGTACACTAACGGTTGCCCCACTGCCCGTGACAAGTAAATAACGAGTGGAGTTTGCTTTCAGGTTGCCCCGTAGCCCTACTGCAAAGCAAGTGCATTCCATCTTCATTAAACATTATTGGCTATAGAGGGTATTGTGTGACATCATCATCATACCTGGAAGTTATGCGGGAATGCCTACTGATTAGAGATGCTCCAATCGACCAGCCACGGACTTAAATCGGCAGATTTTAACTCGGTGATCGGCAATTTACCCGATCTGGAGAAACAGATCTTTTCTAAGTGGTATAAAAGTCAAGGGCGCTCTACGCTCGCTCAGCGCTCACCTTCATTTGCGCATTGGGCGCTACGCGCTCCGCTCAGATACACCCGCTCAGCAGCAAAAAATGGCGGGGGGGAAAAAATAAATACAATGCTGTTTTCCTGATATTGTCTAATTAAACACATCGTCATTATTGCCTGGAGCATAAACATGTATGCGTTTAAAAACACATCAGGGTTTCATGTTGCACTGCTGTCTCGTTAACCCAGCTGGGTGCAGTGAATAATAACCTAATGTTATCCTGACCTAATCAATCAACGTCACCGCGGTAAACTCTCCATATAACGTAAACGTTAATGTTCACTGCAGACTGCATACATGTAAGATACAGGCAAGTTACATGAGGCCTACAGTCCACTGTACAGGCTATTTCGTTTCCAAAATGCTTATTGTAGGCTACCCGTCGTCGCATGTGTCCAAATCCAAAAGAACAGATCTGTAAACTGTCGACACGCCATGAGCGGTGCATTGGTGATTTGTATGTCTATTCTCATGGACAGTCCGTGACGCAGATTGCGCGTATGGGCTTGAGAGGCAATGATTGATGTAAACTACTAGCCAAGCTTGGCAGTTGATAGCCTAATAACATATACGGGACTGTTGCACTTTGTGAACGGGGACTGGAAATAAAGTTCTGCGTCACTTCAGAGGAATTAAAGGGAGCTGCTACTAGTTTGGGGAGCTGCCCTGGAAAGCCAACGTGTTGAATGTGAGTTGCATAAAATCCTTTATTTCTGCGACTAAAGTCATCTCTCTCTCTCTTTATAACAATTGAAACACGGCCCCAGGCGCCGCGGCCAATGGCCATATAGTGGCTTTTTTCACTTCATCATCATCTTTCTCCACTTCAGGGAGGATGTAAAAATGCCTTGATCATGTTGCTGGCACTGTCAAGCAATGATATTTTGTAAAAAAAACTCTCTATGTTATGCTAGTTGCTTACATCCGGTCTCAGTCAGAGATCATCTGTAACAAGACTAGTCACACTACTCACACGGAGGCGTGAAAGACATCCATGAATGAACACAAAGCAAATGCAATCCCCGCTATGCATGATGGGATAGGTCCATACATAGATAGAGGATTGATATGTAACTATCTCTGAATGATATAGCCATTCTCTATAAGAGGTTTAACTTGACTTCAGTTCTATAAGCTGTAGTTTCAAAACGATTCACTCAATCTAATAATAAATACAGTAGCCTATTTAAAAAAAGGAGATGAACGACAGGCAAACGACAAATGATTCTACATTCTCGAATTGTAAATTAATTGACTTCTTGTAAATTAAGTAATGCAGATGTTTAATAATAACAATAATATATATCTTGAGAATGTAAGGTGTGTGTGTGTGTGTGTGTGTGTGTGTGTGTGTGTGTGTGTGTGTGTGTGTGAGAGAGAGACACAATTATGGTATACAAACTCTCACAACTGGTTTGAACTGGCCAATAAAAATAAGGTTCTGTTCAGAATCGATAGTGGGCTTGATAAGGACCCGGCTCGATAAGCCTACTCGATAAGGTGATCATTATCAATAAAAATTAACGAGATCCATCCCTAGTTTTACATCACCATTACATCACCTAATCAACATGAGTTAGACTTTAATTATATTAGCACCCCTCACTTCACACGGGTGTGATTTTTATTTTTTACCTGAGAGAGTGTGGCACCTTGTCTTCCCATGTAGTAATGTCAATGTTGACACATCAACCTCCTCTTCCATGTTTTCCTCTTTAATGTGTGTAGGCTGTGGTTCCTGCTTGACCAGACTGGACCTCCTCTCCTCATGTTGTGAGGGTTGTGGTTCCTCCTTGACCAGACTGGACCTCCTCTCCTCATGTTGTGAGGGTTGTGGTTCCTCCTTGACCAGACTGGACCTCCTCTCCTCATGTTGTGAGGGTTGTGGTTCCTCCTGGACCAAACTGGACCTCCTCTCCTCATGTTGTGGTTCCTCCTTGACCAGACTGGACCTCCTCTCCTCATGTAAAGGGGAAACCTCTTTACACACAGACACAAGGAGGAGAGAAGAAACCTCTTTACACACAGACACAAGGAGGAGAGTAGCCCCTTTCGGGAAAAAGATTAAAAATACTTAACGGCAACTCCGATTAGCGCTATTTCGCACACATTTCAGTTGTTTCCTATAGCTGTGTTATGCATCTTTGAAACATCTCACAAAGACACAAACACTCAAGCGACGGCGCGGGTCTCCGTGAACAGAGAGTATGTAAATCTGCGTCCTATGGAAAGTGGAATAACCGATGATGGACCCTAGGCTACCGCCGTACAAAATTCAGAAAAGGTAACCGAGGGTCCTGAAAGGGGCTATAGAGCTATAGCATCAGCACAACTACTCAAAGTGCTTTTCTAAATGTATGACATTTATTCTCCTATTTGTTGATTTGTCGGCTTAACAAACCTGGTATGTATAATATGACTTGTGGCTGTTTAAGGACGTCCAGAAGTTTGTCTTGTCTCATCAGCAGAGTTTCTAGTGTCTCCATCTCTCTCTGGAAGAGGCTGAACATGAATCCTGCAGCAGTGCTGAGGCGCTCCAACACAAACACTCTAACAAGCTTCAGCTGACCAGCATCACTCTGCTGTTTTTCCAAAACACACAATATCTCCTCTCCCACCGACGTCAGGTGTTCATTTATCGACAGCCTCAGCTTTAGAGAGTCCGTTTGACGCATTCGACCTCGTTTGTAAGACATTTTTCACCACGCTGATTTGTTCCTCGCCGCCATGAAAAACAACACGCATGCGCAACAACGTGTTTCGCGCATGCGCAATAGCAGAAGCTTCTTCTTTGCTTTATGGCAGATGGCAACCATGGCAACCAGTTTGTGGTGCATTACCGCCACCTTGTGACCAAAATCTTGGATCAACCTATAATCTATCTTCTATATCAAATCCCTCTTCCAATACGCGGTTAATGGCACTGCTCAAAAAATATGAATATGAATAAATAATAAGTGTCTAGAATACCCGTTCAAATATATGAACACCAAATTGGGTGGGTACAGCGATGTAATAGATCCTACGCACGCACGCGCACACACACACACACACACACACACACACACACACACACACACACACACACACACACACACACACACACACACACACACACACACACACACACACACACTCTTTGTGTAAGCTGAAGAAGAATAAAATATATTTATTATATATTATGTAAAACGGAATTTGAGAAAATTGTATAGCCTATTTTATTTTTAAGTAGCCTAATTGACTGCATCAACCTTTTGAAAGACCTTATAGTGAAAAATAACAAAAATACTGTAGGCTATAGTATGTTTATTGTGATTATTTTAGATGATATGTATGGTTTTATAGCAATGGTGGAATCAATTGACAAGCATTGGAATTGTTATATTTCTTTTAACAGTTTGCCTATGGCATGAACAAAATATAGGGTTGGTATTGGTAGGGTTGGTAGGGTTGCTAGAACAGGGGTGCGGCCAACCTTGATGATGGAGAGGGCCACCATATTTCCACACTCACTCGAGGGCCACATTGCATATACTGTTGTAGCAAAATAGCCGATCTACAAGCCCATATTATATAAAATTATAATCCTGAAAAGTATAATTTTGATTTAATTTCAAATGCATTTAGTTATAGCCTACTTATGTTAACTTTATGAACTTAAATATTGGACATAAAAAACACAATACCATTTTAATACTAGGCTACTATTTATGGGGTAAGAACAGTATCAAAAGTGTCACGGTAAATATTACAGATTTGTAACTCACAAGTTCAGATTTGCAACTCACGTGAGTGAACTCACAGGTTCACATTTGTATCCAGAAGAAATCTGTATTTCGCATCTGTGTTTTGTATCTGTGTTTCACATCTGTGTTTTGTATTTGTGTTTTGTATTTGTGTTTTGTATCTGTAATTTACATCTGTGTTTTGTATCCGTGTTTCACATCTGTGTTTTGTATCTGTGTTTTGTATTTGTGTTTTGTATCTGTAATTTGCATCTGTGTTTTGTATCCGTGTTTCGCATCTGTGTTTGAAACACAAATGCAAAACACAGTTGTGAAACACGGATACAAAACACAGATGCAAATTACAGATACAAAACACAAATACAAAACACAAATACAAAACACAAATACAAAACACAAATACAAAACACAGATGCGAAACACGGATACAAAACACAAATCTGAACTTGTGGATACAAAACACAAATGTGAACCTGTGAGTTCACTCACGTGAGTTGCAAATCTGAACTTGTGAGTGTGATATCTGGGAATCAATAATTATCTTGGACATAGGCTATGTGTGAACAAATGTACTCAACTATAGTTGGCTGACTTAATTATGCAAGCCACTAGTCATTTCATCTGCAAGGCCTGTCTTTGTTATTCCACCTGGAGTGAGAAGGACAGTCACAGGAGGGGGATGGTTTGTTTAGTTCCTGAGTCACACCTAGGGCAATTACATGCTAAACAGTGGATCAAAGGTCCACAGTGATCCCAATTCTACTGTCAAGGGGGTTACAGACCAGTCTGGTTCAATGTGTATTGTAAACTGTTGATAAGCGAGTTGATTTTCAATGTAACTTGGTCAGTTGGGCGTCAGCCCATGCGTGAGCAGCACCAGCCATTCTGGCTGGCGTGAGCCTATGCTGTGTATGCTGTATTGCTGAATAAACCAACATCATCAAGGAACATCACTCTGTCTGCTGCCATGTCACAATTCTCTTCTGCTCTCCAGTATTTTGGTTAAGTAGAACTAGTCTAGAGTGTTTCGTGTCTACCAGATACGACAGATGATGCGCGAAACCCGCCTTCAGATTCCTCGGCCAATCAGATCGGGCCGCCTTCAGCCAATCCTATGGCTCTAACGCCCTGGGGGCACGCTGATCCATAGCTCTAATGCCCTATGGTGGGGGGCACGCTGGTCCATAGCACTAACGCCCTATGGCGGGGGCACGCTGGTCCATAGCTTTAACGCCGTATGGCGGGGGGCACGCTGGTCCATAGCTCTAACGCCCTATGGCGGGGGCACGCTGGTCCATAGCTCTAACGCCCTATGGCGGGGGGCACGCTGGTCCATAGCTCTAACGCCCTATGGCGGGGACACACTGGTCCATAGCTCTAACGCCCTAAGGTGGGGGTCACGCTGGTCCATAGCTCTAACGCCCTATGGCGGGGGGCACGCTGGTCCATAGCTCTAACGCCCTATGGCGGGGGCACGCTGGTCCATAGCTCTAACGCCCTATGGCGGGGGGCACGCTGGTCCATAGCTTTAACGCCCTATGGCGGGGGCACACTGGTCCATAGCTCTAACGCCCTAAGGTGGGGGGCACGCTGGTCCATAGCTCTAACGCCCTATGGCGGGGGGCACGCTGGTCCATAGCTCTAACGCCCTATGGCGGGGGCACGCTGGTCCATAGCTCTAATGCCGTATGGCGGGGGGCACGCTGATCCATAGCTCTAATGCCCTATGGCGGGGGGCACGCTAGTCCATAGCTCTAGTGCCCCCCGCCATCTAATGCCCTACCACGCTGGTCCATAGCTCTAACGCCCGGGGGGCACGCTGGTCCATAGCTCTAGTGCCCCCCGCCATAGGGCATTAGAGCTATGGACCAGCGTGCCCCCGCCATAGGGCATTAGAGCTATGGACCAGTGTGCCCCCCCGCCATTGGGCATTAGAGCTATGGACCAGCGTGCCCCCCGCCATAGGGCGTTAGGGCTATGTGGACCAGCGTGCCCCCCGCCATAGGGCTCTAGAGCTATGGACCAGAGCGCCCCCCATAGGGCGTTAGAGCTATGGACCAGATCGCCCCCCATAGGGCGTTAGAGCTATGGACCAGCGTGCCCCCCGCCATAGGGCGTTAGGGCTATGGACCAGCGTGCCCCCCGTCATAGGGCATTAGAGCTATGGACCAGCGTGCCCCCAGGGCGTTAGAGCCATAGGATTGGCTGAAGGCTGACCGATCTGATTGGCCGAGGAATCATTCCCTCAGCCAATGATGACGTTTGTTAACGCCCAATGTCAGAAGAGTCTCAAAAGTAGAGCAGCAGAGTTTTAGCACAGTCTCAAAGGTCTCACAGATTTGTAACTCACAAGTTCAGATTTGCAACTCACGTGAGTGAACTCACAGGTTCACATTTGTATCCAGAAGTTCAGATTTGTGTTTTGTGTTTTGTATCCGTGTTTCACATCCGTGTTTTGTATTTGTGTTTTGTATCTGTAATTTGCATCTGTGTTTTGTATCCGTGTTTCACAACTGTGTTTTGTATTTGTGTTTCAAACACAGATGCGAAACACGGATACAAAACACAGATGCAAATTACAGATACAAAACACAAATACAAAACACAAATACAAAACACAGATGCGAAACACGGATACAAAACACAGGTGCAAATTACAGATACAAAACACAAATACAAAACACAAATACAAAACACAAATACAAAACACAGATACAAAACACAGATGCGAAATACAGATACAAAACACAAATCTGAACTTGTGGATACAAAACACAAATGTGAACCTGTGAGTTCACTCACGTGAGTTGCAAATCTGAACTTGTGAGTTACAAATCTGTAATATTTACCGTGACACTTTTGATACTGTTCCTACTCCATAACTATTAGACGCGGGTCATATTTGTATGTTGGGCATTGTAACAGCTGCGAGCTGCAATACTATATCAAGGTTTCTTTATTTTGTCTCCCGAGGGAGAACTGTGTCTTGGACCCCAAGGACCGCCCTGCAAAAGTTACTGCGGAACCCCGAAACAAACAGCATAAAAAGGTTGGGGGGAGGGGGGGCATAGTGTTACACAATGGGGCAGCCAAATTAGACACATCGTTATGCTACGTTATAGCTATGTTTTCTCAATGTACTCAGATGCAGTCATGGCAAATGGTGCATTTATATAGCGCCTTGGATTGGCGCTTTACATAGATTGTGCATTACAATTACTGTAACTAACTTTATGAGTTCCTCGATCTGTTCGACTCCTTTTCGCTGGCAGAGGTTCAGCTGTCTCTGGTTCGTCCAAGTTGATGGAAGGAACCGTGGTGGTCCCCGGTCGACAGCACTGCTGTAGGCTTTTTACCTCCCATGAGACGGTACCTCGTCATGTCGCCACATTCAAACTCCTCTGGTTTGAAGTGCAGACTGCAGACTACACACTCGCTCATTCTGTAACTCTATGAGTGGCGTGTTGTTGTTGTACTTTGGGTTCTTAATTGCTCTGACCCAGTCCATGGAACGCTTTAGATCGTTGACTGGAAATTGCTAACTTCGCCAGGATGGTCCCTCCTCCGCTTCTAAACTGTACACAGTGTGTTATGTGTATGCAACCTGGGTGGAACCTAGAGTATAATGCTCATTCATAGTCTGGATTTTCGGTGGTGAGGTGACCACCGCTCTGGTGGTTAGGTGACCACCGGAGCTGAGATAACGTTGAGTGGTGGTGAGTAAAAACAGAGAGAAGGGTTGGGGCGGTGGTTTGCTCTTCACCGCGGCTTGTGACGTCATGTTGTAGTTCAGTGGTCACCTCACCACCAAAATCCATACTATGAATGAGCCTTAAGCGTGGAACCAGGGTGGATCATAGAGTGGATGTGTTTTGGGAACCGTGCCCCGTTAGGGAGTTTGGGTGCGCAAAGCATTCTGGTAGTTGAAGTTATAAAGGAAGTGACAACAGTGTCTCTGACGTCAGAGCCACTCCGAAAAAATCTAAAACCACAGATTACACATAAGAACCCCAGTAAAGTGTTCCAAATCTTATAAACGTCATTAATATATATTTTTTTGCAAAAGGGGTGAAGTGTCCCTTGTTGCAAGTGTTTGACCAAGATAGGGGTACTTAGATGTTTTTGTTTCTTAGGTGGTTTTTTCCTGATCACAAATGATATATAATATAATATACATAACAATAATGATAATAAACTTTATTTGTATAGCACCTTTTCATGACATCAGCTCACGGTGCTTTACAAAGCAATAGAGAAATAAAGACAAAAAACATTAAAATAGCAGTTATGAAATACAGTGAGGACATGAATAACAACTTTTAATGTTAAAAGCTCAACTGAAAGCAAAAGTGGAGAAGTAGGTCTTGAGCAAAAATGTCTACAGACATCGAAGGTATAGTCAGTTTGTTCCACGCCGTCAGCCCGTAGAAACAGTTAGCTGCTTCACCTTGTTTTTTAGTTGGAACTTTTTTAGGCACATCAATCAGGCCCAGCAGTGGAGGACCACTATTATCCGGTGTCCGACTTTCTTGAGGCCCAACAACAGTGTTATTTAGACAGATGCCAGGTTCATGGTTCACCTGGTGTCCTAGTTCATTGAGGCCCTACCTACACCATCATTCTGCATTCTAAGTGATTATTTACCTTGCTTATTTTAATTAGCTCTGGATAAGATTGTCCGCTAAATGCCTAATTGGTTAATTGCAATTGTAAATTGACGTTTAACGTGTGGTAATTGTCATATTGTGTGACTCCTATATGATTCAGTATCTATCATTTGTCATAAATGTGGCGTACTTGAAAGAGAGAAAAAAAGCTGTATTTCTGTTTCTGACATTGCCTCCCGTGTATGAATCCTCGTACCAGAGGTGAAATTGACCAATGTATTTGCCAAAAGCTCTAACTAAAGTTGTTCTTCCCCTGTGTGACTCATGTGTTTTAAGTGTTTTAATTTTCCAAAAGCATTTGCCACAAACTGTACAAGTAAATGGCTTTTCCCCTGTATGAGTCCTCATGTGGCAAGTTAGATGACTCTTTAACATAAAGCCTTTGCTACAAACTTTACAAGTAAATGGTTTTCCCCCCGTATGAGTCCTCATGTGCTCTTTTAGATGACTGTTTACATAAAGCCTTTGCTACAAACGTTACAAGTAAAGGGCCTTTGCCCTGTATGACTCTTCATGTGAACTTTTAGACTACTCATTTTAGACATGCCTTTCCCACAAACTTAACATGTAAAGGGCTTTTCTCCTGTATGAGTCCTCATGTGGCAAGTTAGATGACTCTTTAACATAAAGCCTTCAAACTTTACAAGTAAATGGTTTTTCCATTTCCCCCATGTGAGTGGTAAGTTAGACCATGATTACTACCAAAGCCTTTGCTACAAACTTTGCAAGTACATGGCTTTCTCCTGTATGAGTCCTCATGTGCACTTTTAGATAACCTTTATTAAAACCAAAGCCTTTGCTACAAACTGTACAAGTAAATGTTTTTTCCCCCCGTATGAGTCCTCATGTGCTCTTTTAGATGACTGATAACATAAAGCCTTTGCTATAAACGTTACAAGTAAAGGGCCTTTCCCCTGTATGCATCCTCATGTGTCTTAAGAGTACCCACTAAGGCAAAGCTTTTGTTACAAACTTTACAAGTAAATGTTTTTTTCCCCCGTATGAGTCCTCATGTGCTCTATTAGAGAAGCTTTAAAACCAAAGCATTTGCTACAAACTATACAAGCAAAGGGCTTTTCCCCTGTAAGACTCCTCATGTGAACATTTAGATTACCTTTTTGACCAAAACCTTTGCTACAAACTTTGCAAGTAAATGGTTTTTCCATTTCCACCATATGAGTGGTCATGTGGTAAGTTAGACCATGCTTACTGCAAAAGCCTTTGCTACAAACTTTACAAGTAAATGGTTTTTCCCCTGTATGAGTCCTCATGTGATCTATTAGAGAAGCTTTAAACCTAAAGCCTTTGATACAAACTTTACAAGTAAATGGTTTTTCCCCTGTATGAGTCCTCATGTGATCTATTAGAGAAGCTTTAACACTAAAGCCTTTGCTACAAACTTTACAAGTAAATGGGTTTTCCCCTGTATGACTCCTCATGTGAACATTTAGATTACGTTTTTGACCAAAACCTTTGCTACAAACTTTGCAAGTAAATGGGTTTTCACTGTCAGATGCATTGTCCGATTCAGAAGAGTGAAAAGAGAGGAGCTGGTTATCACCAGTTGGTTGTGATGTTCCACAGTCCTCTACATCAGCTTGTGTATTCATGTGTTGAGTTGAAGTGCTGGCTAGAGGCTCTGCCTCTCTGCCTTCATCATCATCATCACTTTGCACTGCAAGTAATGTCAATGTTGACCCGTCATCCTCCACTGATCTTTGAAGTAGCTTCTGTTTAATCTGTAAAGACTCTGGTTCCTCCTGGACCAGACTGGACCTCCTCTCCTGATGTTCAGGGGAAAGCTCTTCTTTAGGAAAAAATGAAAGAAATCCATTAAATGTTGAACTTAACATTTTCCATGCAGTGTTTCCTCTGTTGTACTACAAGGAAGTAAACACTTCAGACAAACATTTCCTCCAACTACCACGGGAAATGTTAGCCATGGTGATGCTCGTTCTTAACGAGAATGATGGCAGACCTTCCCACTGTTTTGAGCTCCTTGCTACATTTACAAAGCTAACGTGTACATGAACGTTCAGATTTAAAATCTTAAGTGCTCACCTCCGGGGCCACGGATGTTAGAATTTTGCACAGGTGGGTATTAGCACCCGTGCATCCCGTAATCTTCAATAAAAAGCATTTTAATCCGATCTGTGGCCATTTTCTCAAGTTAAGTATCAGAGTGCAATACACCTCCCAACCGATAGGGGTGTGTAGTTGAAAGCATGGTGAGAAAGACTGGAAAACTGGCCGGCGGTGGGATAAAATAAATATTTTGATTGAACGCATAATGCAAGGTTGCTAAAACTCACCCGAGCAACATCCGTGGCCCCGGGGTGAGCACTGATCTGAATCTGAATGTTTATGTAGACTTAAATGTTGTAAATGTAGCAAGGTGCCCAAAACAGGCTGCAGTACTGCGTGACTGCATGACAGTCACGTTTCGGGGCTAGGAGAAACAAAATCAACTCGATCAACTTTAACGTCATTCTCATTCATCCACGATCTGTTTTCTACTGTAATCTGTGCTGTACTACTCTGTATTGGACTGTACTCTGTACTGTGCTTTGTACTGAAATAGAAATGTGGCTGGAGTGGCTGAATAATGGATTACGGACATAAATGGCAGAGACAAGATGAAGACATGGTTAGTGGAAATGTTAGCATTTTGTGCTAACCGTTTTGTGCGGGTCCCGGGAGCCGAGGCGGGACCCAGAGGAGTCCCGTCAGATTCACGGTTTAGCTAAGCTGTAAATAAAGTGACTAAAAAACGGGATATGTATTGGCATTGTTATGTTGAGCTGCTGATTTTCAGTGAAGTCACATTCATATAAAGTTGTTGACTCATCCACATTACAGCGTACAACAGGATAAAAACAAAAGTGAAGCCAGGCTTTCAACATCAAGATGTCAGAAGAAGACATACAATTAACGCGACAGCCATATACTTCCCACAAAGGATGACATGATGCGTGTGAAAATATTATGGGTACAGTAATCAAACCATAGAAAGATGAGGTGACGATCTGCAGACAGTGTCTGTCCACAGGTACGACATTCAACATCCAACATTGTGTGCCAAACTCCAGGAAAATGTAGCCTGGCTTCTAAATGACTAAAGTTACTGTTGAATGTTAACGCAATGTGCATGTTTTGCAGCCACTATCCAATCGATAAGGATTTAAAATATGGAGCCAACTTACAAACTCAAAAGGCATCGTGATCGGACGCATTGTGACCTAGTAGATCGGCTCTTTTCGGTGCGGGACTCGGCACCAAAAACAACGTTTTAACTTGACATGATCAGATTGATATCTATATAGCGATAGAAGTAGAGAGGTCATCTTTGATTACATCTGTTACACATATTAAGTAATGAAGGAGGTTCTTCAATCCGGTGCAACACATTTACATTTTTTTTACTGCACTGATCTGAATACTACTTCCAGCTGTCTGTCATACAATACAGTCAATAGAAATCAGTACAGTAACTGTAAAGAGTAAAATACTCTATCTGTCTAAACGCACCATTCCAATAGTTATAAACTTCTGCATGCCATTGTTACAATGGGACTCAACGCTAGTGTTGCCACTCTCTTACTATTCCACTCGGCCTACAACATAGTAGAACAAAATAAAACGTACTGGTTTCCAGGTGGTCGTCAGGTTCCTGTTTCTGTACAGTGCAGGCTGGTTGTGGAGAACTCATGTTCACCTGCAGGCTGGACTCCACACACTGGTCTGGAATGAAGGAATTGAATTGGAGGACTTAAACATAAAGAAAGTAAAAAATATGAAAAGTGGAATGCCTGAGAAATAGCCTATACAGTAGCCTATGTATAATAGTGTCATCTTGTGATATGGTGTGATAAGAATAGCTGCAGATCATTTATAATCATTCTGGCACCTGAGCACGTGTATGTGTATTGTGTACGCACCACCAGACAGCACAAACACTCATCCTCTTAATTAATAAATAAATAAATAAAATTAATCCAAACCGTTACGTCCATTTATTAAAGGACCACTTCACCACTTTTCAACTTCTCTTCCTATAATTGGTCCTAACTAATGTTCATGATAAAATGGCACAATTTTTTTCCTACTCAGTCTGTGTCTCATAGGAAGGCTGTTGGCAGTTCAGAAACCCGTCCACCAGTGACATCATCGATGGTGAATCCAAGCTAATAGAAACGGCAGGCTTTCTTTTCCTGAAAAGTTGCAATGCAAAAGTTGAAGCCATCGTTCTCACGATAATAAAAATCTAAATATATTTTAAAACAAATCTTGTTTAAAAAAAATCTGCCTAATGATGATGGTGGTGCTTTATCATGAACCAATTATAAGATGTTTAAGATTTTAAGAGATGTTGAAAAGTGGTGAAGTGGTCCTTTAAGAATCAAGTGTGAAAGTGTGAATACAGAAAAATAATCATGTCATAATCTTAACTGAAAAATATGATATACAATTAATGAACTGACGTCAATGCAAAATACAAAACCTGAACTAGCTTCTCTCTGTGAGACTAGTTATTTATGACAAATACATTTTATGTAACATCAATTCACTGCAATAAAATTAAACTAGCAACAATGAAATAATGTAACATGAAATGTCTTTTTTACAATAACTTTAAACATACACAGATGAAATGAAGCACACAAGCCTATCTTCCCATTCCTCATTCACATCTGCTGATCATCTCTCTCACACACACACACACACACACACACACACACACACACACACACACACACACACACACACACACACACACACACACACACACACACACACACACACACACACACACACACTTTTATTGTCCCTCTTTAATGACATATTCTGTATTAATGATCGGATCTTCAAGTGTTGTACATGCATTTAAACTGGATTAGGCAACCTGCAAACAGAAATGGCATGCTTAATTTACACAAAATGGCTAAAGTGACACTGTACGGGGGTTGACACTAACGGTTGCCCCACTGCCCGTGGCAAGTAAATAACACATTTGGGCGAGTGGAGTTTGTTTTCAGGTTGCCCGGTAGCCCGACTGCAAACTTGCAAAGCAAGTGCATTCCATCTTCATTAAACATTATTGGCTATAGAGGGTATCGCGTGACATCATCATACCTGGAAGATATGCGGGAATGCCTACCCCCATCTGACCTAGAAGAATGTATGGGCTGCTATAGTTTGACTTTTAGACTCAAATTAATTAGTGATACTTATTTTTATTGTATTTATTTTTACCTGAGAGAGTGTGGCACCTTGTCTTCCCATGTAGTAATGTCAATGTTGACACATCAACCTCCTCTTCCATGTTCTCGTCTTTAAAGTGTGTAGGTTGTGGTTCCTCCTTGACCAGACTGGACCTCCTCTCCTCTTTAATGTGTGGAGGTTGTGGTTCCTCCTTGACCAGACTGGACCTCCTCTCCTCATGTTGTGAGGGTTGTGGTTCCTCCTGGACCAGACTGGACCTCCTCTCCTCATGTTGTGAGGGTTGTGGTTCCTCCTTGACCAGACTGGACCTCCTCTCCTCATGTTGTGAGGGTTGTGGTTCCTCCTTGACCAGACTGGACCTCCTCTCCTCATGTTGTGAGGGTTGTGGTTCCTCCTGGACCAGACTGGACCTCCTCTCCTCATGTTGTGAGGGTTGTGGTTCCTCCTTGACCAGATTGGAACTCCTCTTCTCATGTTGTGAGGGTTGTGGTTCCTCCTTGACCAGACTGGACCTCCTCTCCTCATGTTCAGGGGAAACCTCTTTACACACAGACACAAGGAGGAGAGAAGAGCTATAGCATCAGCACAACTACTCAAAGTGCTTTTCTAAACGTACAACATTTATTCTCCTATTTGTTGATTTGTCGGCTTAACAAACCTGGTCTGTATAATATGACTTGTGGCTGTAAAAGGACGTCCAGAAGTTTGTCTTGTCTCTTCAGAAGAGTTTCTAGTGTCTCCATCTCTCTCTGGAAGAGGCTGAACATGAATCCTGCAGCAGTGCTGAGGCGCTCCAACACAAACACTCTAACAAGCTTCAGCTGACCAACATCACTCTGCTGTTTTTCCAAAACACACAATATCTCCTCTCCCACCGACGTCAGGTGTTCATCTATCGACAGCCTCAGCTTTAGAGAGTCCGTTTGACACATTCTACCTAGTTTTTTGAGACATTTTTTACCACGCTGATTTGTTCCTCGCCGCCATGAAAAACAACACATGCGCAACAACGTGGTTCAAGCATGCGCAATAGCAGCAGCTTCTTCTTTGCTTTACGGCAGATGGCAACCATGGCGCATTACCGCCACCTTGTGACCCAAATCTTGGATCAACCTATAATCTATTTTCTATATCAAATCCCTCTTCCAACCAATACGGTTAATGGCACTGCTCAAAAAATATGATAACTGTCTAGAATACCCGTTCAAATATATGAACACCAAATTGGGTGGGTACAGCGATGTAATAGATCCTAGGCACGCACACACACGCACGCACGCACATACACGCGCACACACACACACACACACACACACACACACACACACACACACACACACACACACACACACACACACACACACACACACACACACACACACACACACACACACACACACAACCACCTTTGTGTAAGATGAAGAAGAATAAAATCTATTTATTCCATTATGTCTGTCGAGTTTATTCCGTGAGTGGGATCATTATAATATTAAGTGCCGGCCCAGCTTATATTTGTAACTTCATGTTGTGTCAGTTATGTATAGAATGTTGGTGCTATTATGAAGTTCACTGCCTATACAGTAAATACTCTGTGTTATATAAGAACAGAGATCCTCTTATCACCCAATTACAGTATGTCTCAGGGATGTAGATATTAATACAGCTAATTGGGGGGTAAATGTGTTACTAATACTATATACCAGGAATGCGAGTTCATACTAGGACAGGACATGGTATGGGGATAGGAAGTGTCGGGTGACAGAGGAAGGGGCGAGCTATACCAGGGGGCACGATGTGTTCGTTCATTCATACAGAAACAATGTAGCAAACGGGATGACGCGTTTAAGTAAGTCCTTTTAATGTGTTATATGTTCGTTAAATGCTCTAAATTCAGTCATAAATGATGCATCTATGCAGTCGCTATATCTGTGAATTAATAGTATGTATCTTGTGTTTCTCTTTGTGTTTGCAGTTATTACCTAAACGCCACAGTCTCAGGTTCCTTTGTTGTAATGCTATTGTACTATCTAACACGGGCCAGACAAGGCAAATAAGGCTTTATACTGTACACAAGTGTAGTAGAAGTATGTTTGTACGTGTGTGAGTGTGTTATGAGATAATAGTAATAAAATGGCCAAAATCAAGTGATTGTTTACGGGCATTATTGCAACGTCGAGGCTATGTGTGTTTGAGTAATATAAATGTTACCTTGGTGTGTGTTAAATCACAGTTACCAGACCTGTTTGTTATAACCCCTTTGCGGAGGGTCTGAATCAGTAATTAAGCAAAGCTATGAAACAGCAAAGTTTAGTTATATCCGTACAGTAATAATTAAATGTGGTGTAATTCACCATAGTAATAATTAACCGTGTGTAATCACCGGTGAGTAATAATTCATTGCGGTGTAACCCACCGACGGATTGCTGAAGCAACGGTACTTAATTCACCGTGGCTAAGCAATACGAGCATTGTGTGATCCACATGCTAATGAAAGCCATTGGCCCGTGTTAGCTTAGCTGTTAGCTTAGCTACTACGTGAGCAATGGTGGTTGTCTGCTGTTAGCGTGACGCTAGCTGAGGAGCAAGACGACGAAGGGACGGCCATCCAGCGTTTGCGGAGCATCGCTGACCCGTCATCGATCACCGTGTCCAAGGACCAGCGACCGAAACCCGTAGGCTGCAGGAGGTAGCTGATATCCGCGGGAATCATCCGTGCCGTACCAAGGTGACCTGAGTTAACTCGGGAAAGGATGCTAGCAGCGTGATCCTGCTGCTAAAGAGGTTGTGCCCTGGGTGCTAGGAAGCATCCGGTTTTGCCGACCTAAATAAAGAGTTTCAGTGCCCACATGAGTGCTTGTGCATTGGGGGGAATATCGCTGGGATTGTGTGTTGCAGAAAGGAACTGTGCATTGACTTTGGGGGGTATACCAGACCAAGCTAAATTGTAAACAAGCAAGGAGCTAGCCACCTTCCCATTGACATTGCATTGTGCCTAGCAACCAACTAGCATTAGGCTAACGGTGGCTAACTGGCTGACTGACGCTAATGCTAAGCTAAAGGAGGGCTGACTGACGCTAATGCTAAGCTAAAGGAGGGTAACTCCAGTTGGATGTTGTTGGGGCTAGCCTAGCCAATGCTAACGCTAATAGCATAGGAATTGGGGCTACCGCTTTGTATATGTTTCACAGCACGACTGGCCGCCAGAGAGGAACGCCGAACCGGCCATCTAAAAAGAGAGACAAGGTTGGTGGGGGGGGGGCGAGCGAGTAGCCTCGTGTAACCATGGCAGCCTTAGATGCGTTAAAGAAAGCGCGCTCGGCGAGCCAAGGCGCGTTAACAAGGTTAACGACCAAAGCCAAAAGTACGGCTGCCCATAAGTCCGAAAGTGAACTCAAGGCTTTACTGAAAGACATGGATATAGGTTTTGATGAGCTTCTAACTTGTAGCACGGATTATACAACTGCAATGGTAGAGGCTGATGAAAACGCTATGGACATAAAAGTTGTTAGTACGAGACTCGATGCCGCAAAGATATCCTATCTTTTGGCTCGGACAGAATTGCAGGAAAACTTATGGAAGCGGTTCATAGAAGATTCTGTGCAGCGCACCCTCAAGTGGGCGGCAGAGGCAGCAGACAGAGCGCGTCCTGACCGTTACGAAGAACAGGATATTAACCTAAGTCTTATTTACGGGCTAGAGAGTGTAATTGAGCGATCATTAACAGACATGCAGACGTTATTAAACTCATGGGAAGGTTGCATTTCTGACGGGAATTTGGCCAAGGTATTAGCTGAGGTGTATGCTTTGAAGGCACGTAAGAGTGCCAATCTCCAGGATTTAAAGCACAAAGGCGAAATAGTAATAGAAATGAAAGAGGAAATTAAACAAGAAAGTGTACCTCTCGCCGTTGACAATGGAGGAAAGAAGTCAGCCGGTAGCAAGCTGGCTGCTCAGCCGATGAAATTACCCCAATTCAGTGGGGAACGCATGTCATACTTCAGATGGAAGAAACAGTGGCATAGGATTTATGCACTCTTTGACAATCCTGGATGGGGTGATGACATGCGTTACCAGTTACTGATTGATTCCATTGATAAAAGGATAAATGATGAATTAAGGCTTGATTATTGCCAGACTTCAGATGAGGTCTACCAGAAATTAGAACTCCACTACGGAAACGTAGGACAGATTGTCAAGGAGATTATAATGAAGTTGGAAAGTGTGCCCGCTGTAAGCAGTGGCCAGCCAAAGGAGACATTAAATCTTGTTAGATTAATAGAGCAATCGGTGCTGGATCTAGCGGATCTTAATGCTGGCGACGTCATTCAAAATCAGCTCGTCATTCACAATTTAGAGGCTAAATTGCCGCCAGAAATGCAAGAACGGTGGCTTGTGATGCGTTGTAATCCAAATAATAATATTGATAGCCAAAACAGGTTCCCGCATTTCATTGCCTTCTTACGCGAGCATACAAAGGTGCTCGTTGAACAAGAACAATTAAATGCAAAAGGCATAGGGACCAAACGAAGTGATCCGAGCCCACGTAGCCGTAATAATGACCGACAGAATGATAAACCGGGGAACGGGGCGCGCGAGAAGCGTGCTTCGACAAGGGCTACGTTTAGCGGCGAGGAGGCGCGGGGTTCGTGCGTAATCTGCGGGGAGAGCGATCACTCAGGGGCATTGTTCCGTTGTAAAATGTTCATGAAAGCCAACGTGGAAGGCCGGCGTGCGTATGCGAAGAAACATAGAGCATGCTTTAAGTGTTTATATCTACATGACGGCCAATGCAGAGTGCGCAATGACAATTTCCTGTGTAGGTTAAGTGAGTGCAAAAGGGACGGCTCGTCGCCTCCTCATAATTTCAAGTTGTGCCCCAAGGCGCGTCCACGTAATGGGGATAGTAGCACTAGTAATAATAATAGTGACAGCGCGAGAGGGGGGGCTAGTAGCGTGGGGAGGGACTCACGTGGGCCTACACATGAAATTGAACTTAAGCTTGCTGAGGCCGAGTTGACGCCAAAGCAACTAGCTATAGTGCGCAAAGCTTACACGAACAATACAGCCGCGACAGGCTGCACTGAGGGCGGAGAGATGCCTGCTCTGATGATGACGCTGGAAGTAACCACGAAAAGTGGTGATTGGGTGGGGGCTTTGATTGACCTCGCCTCTGATACGAATTATATCACCCACAAAGCTGCAGACAGGCTCGGGCTGAAAGGAAGACCTGTCACTCTGAGCGTGCAGGGCGTTGGGGGGATGAAAAAGACATTCAAGACGAAAAAATACTCCATTAAGTTGAAGACAATGGGGGAGAAGGGCTCTTCTCCACTGGACCATGACATGACTTGTTATGGTCTGGATGAGATTGCAAAGATCAATTGTCCAGTTAATCCTAGGCGCATTGCAGATCTTTTTCCGGGCACCGATCCGGAGGAGTTGCGACGTCCACTGGAGGTGGAAATACTTATCAGTGCGCGTGAGGGTCGTTTAGCCCCACAGCGGTTGGCTAGATGTGGAGATTTGGTACTGTGGTCGGGGATTTTGGGTAAGACGGTTAGCGGATGTCATCCGTCTCTATTCGACGCCAGTGAAATGGTCACAGGACAGTGGGCGTCAACCCATTTTGCTCTTTCAATGAGAGGTGGAGCCGTTGAAATTAAGGCTGCTACGTGCCATACTGACACCAGCGCGGCACTGTCTTGGTGGCGTTGGGACAGTATTGGAGCGGCATGCGATCCCCTGTGTGGGGGTTGTCGTTGTGGAAAATGCGCCCCTGGTGGCAAAGAGATGTCTCTCGCTGACGAGAGAGAAATGGAGATTGTCAAGAGGGGCCTGACTTTTAAGACAAGCGACTCTCACAGCGATGAGTCGCATTGGGACGCGAGCTATCCTTGGAAAGAGGACCCGTCTACTTTACCAAATAATAGGGCGGCGGTTGAGGCCACGTTCTTAAAGTCTGAGAAACGTCTCAGGCGAGATCCCGTGTGGTACCAGGCCTATGCTAGCCAGGTGCATGAGATGCTCAAAAGAGGTGCTGCTGTCAAGCTGTCTAAAGCTGCCATGGACATGTGGGGCGGGGCTGTTTGGTGGATCAACCATCTTATGGCACCAAACCCACACTCAGTTTCCACGCCAGTTAGGATAGTCTGGGACAGTAGTCAAGAATTCCGGGGCGTGAGTTTGAACAGTATCCTGCTAAAGGGGCCCGATGTTTTGAACCCGATCCGAGCAGTGTTGCTGCGTTTCAGAGAGGGGGAATACGCCGCCATTGGCGACGTAAGCAAAATGTACCACTCCGTTTGGCTAGAAGAGCGGGAGGTACATTTGCACCGGTTCCTATGGAGGGACTCAGTTGACAGCAAGATTGAAGACTATGCAGTTGTACGGGTCAATATGGGAGACCGTCCAGCGGGTAGCATAGCTCAAATAGCGATGCGCGAGACAGCGTATCTACCTCAGTTCACCCACATGGTTGACGAGAGGGACGTAATCGTGGAGAACGCTTACGTAGATGACATTTTTCTATCTCACAACTGCCCCCAGAGGCTGGAGGAGGTACTGGCGGGGGTTAAAACCATTCTGGCTACCGGGGGGTTTCACCTAAAGCCCTGGGTACGGTCAGGCCAAAGTGGGAGGGAAGGAGATGGAGAAATGAAACCAGAGACTATGTTGTTTCCGAATCAGATGAGAGAGGAGGACAATAAGGCTCTGGGGGTTGGTTACCATGTGAAGGAGGACAGCCTCTTCATCATGGTTGCCATAAACTTTTCCGCCAGAAAAAAGAAAGTGCGGAGCGAGGAAAACCTTGCTCTGGAGGAGGTGGCGGAGAAGACGCCAGATCCTCTGACTCGGCGTATGTTGCTGAGTCAAGTAGCGGGGCTGTATGATCCCATTGGCCTTGTGACGCCTCTGAAACAGAAAGGCGTTATTCTAGTCAGGAGGGCGTTCCAAGAGGCGGGGTCATTGACCAAAGACACTTGGGATCAACCGTTGTCTAGCGATCTCCGCGTGAGAGCGGTTGAACTTTTTGAGGAATACGCAAAGCTGAGTGCGATCACGTTCCCCAGGTGTATCACTCCGCCCGGATGGGTGGGGAAACCCTGGGGCATCACCTTCTCCGACGGGAGCTCAGAGTCCTACGGAGCGGTGCTCTACCTGCGGTGGGAAACTGCTAGCGGGGTGGAGACTCGTCTGGTGGAGTCAAAAGCCAAGTTGGCTCCTCTAGACCAAAAGGGTGATGCAGTGAAAGCTGAAATCTGCGGTGCTGTCTTTGCCGCACGACTGAAAGGGTACGTGCTGAAGCATAGCAGGCTGACAATCGAGAAGTGGTATCACTTTGTCGACAGCCAGACAGTGCTGGGTGCCATTCAAAGGGACAGTTATGGGTTCCAAACGTTCTTCGCCAATAGGGTTGGGGAAATCCAGAAGGCGGGGCCTGTGACTGACTGGTGGTGGGTTCCCGGGGTGGAAAATGTAGCTGATCTAGTCACGAGGGGGGGTTCTCCTGAGCAATTAGACAGTGATTCCCTGTGGCAAAAGGGGCCAGAGTTCCTAGCCAGACCAGTCGACCAATGGCCTATGAAGTCTGCTGCTGAGGTGGCTTCTTCATCGCGGGAAATCGTGAGTACATTGCAGAGAAAAGTGTTCAAAATGAAAGCATTCTCTGCTGCTGTTACTAGATCCCAAACTAAGAACCAGGGGTCCGCGCCACTGCCAGACAGTGGCGGGTCCTCACCAGTCAGTGGCAGATCTTCACCAGACAATGGGGGGTCTCCAGCGGTCAGCAGGGGTCCTTCACCAGTCAGTGATGGGGGTTCTGTGGCAGCATCTAATGACGAAACTGAACAGCTGTGGGGGTCAGGCCTTGTGAACCAAATGGACTTGGCTAGATGCAGCACACTGTCAAAACTCTGCGGGGCAGTTGGCTACGTCCGCAGAGTGTTGCACGGCCACGGAGGCTTATTCAAGTCCGGCAGTCGTGTACAGTGGGGGGCGGTGCTCTCTGTCGGAGAGCGGGACACAGCATTTAAGGAGCTGTGCCTTGCCGCCCAAGAGGGAATTTCTTTCCCGACAACGACACTAAACCGTCTTGTAGTTAGTAAGAACGACAAGACAGGTCTCTTGCTATGCCGAGGCCGGGTTCAGACCGTTGACCAAGAAAGCCAGGGCGTGCCCATCATTCCTTACGAGGCACGACTCAGCACACTACTGTGTGAGGAGGCCCATCGTGCAAACCACGAGGGCGTGGCTGGGACACTCCTGCGAGTCAGGAAGAAAGCCTGGGTGGTTCAGGGGCCAAGGGTCGCACGTAAGGTGATCGACTCTTGCCTGTTTTGTCGCAAACGGGGGGCTAAGCTATCGAGTCAAGTGATGGCTAATCTTCCTACAGTGCGCACAAGTCCAGCAGCTCCGTTCGAGTACACAACGCTGGATTTGTTCGGTCCTTACACTGTCAGGGGCACTGTGAAGCGACGCATTAAGAGAAAAGTCTGGGGCGTGGTCTTCAGTTGCATGGCCTCACGGGCTGTCCATGCAGACCTAGTTGAGGACTTGTCTACAGAAGGCTTTCTGCAGACCTACCAGCGATTCACTGCTCTGAGAGGCCATCCAAAAAAGTTGTGGTCTGATCAGGGTACGAACTTTGTTGGCGCGAGACCAGCATTGGAGGATCTATACAAGTTCCTAGGGGACATTGACAAGGAGCAGATCCAGCAAAGAGCAGCAGTTGCAGGGACCGACTGGGCATGGGAGTTTAGCCCAGCGGACTCACCGCATCGGAACGGGGCGGCCGAAGCTGCCGTCCATGTTCTGAAAAGGGCGTTGAGCAGCGTCGGCGACACCGATGATCTGTCGGCGTTGGAGTTCCAGACTCTACTCTACCTTGCTGCTAACCTGGCCAACGAAAGACCCATCGGAGCCAGAACTCAAGTCGACGAGGATTCCGTGGACATCATCACTCCCAACTCTCTGCTGTTGGGGCGGGCAGGGCCCAGGGGAGACATCCTGGGCTTTGACTTCCCTAGCTACCCGTACAGTCGTCTTCGGGCGGTCCAGCGCGAGGTGGACAAGTTCTGGAAGCGGTGGAGCCAGTTGGCGGGCCCTCATCTCTTCATCCGAGAGAAATGGCACGTTCCAGCACGGAATGTGGCCGTCGGCGACCTGGTGTGGGTCGCGGACCAGAATGCTCTACGAGGTCGATTCCGGATGGGTCGTGTCGTGGAGGTGAATCCAGATAACCAGGGTGTCGTCAGGGACGTAAAGGTGCGGACATGTCCAAGTCTGCCCATCAGTTGGTCGCAGGTGGTGAAAGACGTGGTGGCATGGCCATCCGTCATCCTCCATCGTGATGTGCGGCGGCTGGTTGTCCTAATCCCGGTTGAAGATCAGTGAATTAGACTAGAAAGTCCTCTTGAGAAATACCCTAACGAACTCTTCCATATGCATGCTGCGCGAGTAAGACTAGTCAGTGGGTGTTTACTTGAGGCAGCTGGGTGATGGGGCATACTTGTCACTCAGTAAGGAGCAAAGCGGTGGTGCCTACCTCCTACAGTCAGATTGAGATCAAAATTAATTCAGTGCATGAAAGTAAACTAGGTTTATTATTTCATAAGTTCAACTGGTGAGTGCCATCCGGAGGCGTTCATCGATTAGAAGCATGATTGATATACTTATTTTTTATTTTTGTTTGAATGTTTTTGTTTGCAAATGATTGTGGGGAATCTATTTAGCCTACTGGGTTTATTTCAAACCGTAGCCTAAAAGTGGGAGGTGTCGAGTTTATTCCGTGAGTGGGATCATTATAATATTAAGTGCCGGCCCAGCTTATATTTGTAACTTCATGTTGTGTCAGTTATGTATAGAATGTTGGTGCTATTATGAAGTTCACTGCCTATACAGTAAATGTGTTATATAAGAACAGAGATCCTCTTATCACCCAATTACAGTATGTCTCAGGGATGTAGATATTAATACAGCTAATTGGGGGGTAAATGTGTTACTAATACTATATACCAGGAATGCGAGTTCATACTAGGACAGGACATGGTATGGGGATAGGAAGTGTCGGGTGACAGAGGAAGGGGCGAGCTATACCAGGGGGCACGATGTGTTCGTTCATTCATACAGAAACAATGTAGCAAACGGGATGACGCGTTTAAGTAAGTCCTTTTAATGTGTTATATGTTCGTTAAATGCTCTAAATTCAGTCATAAATGATGCATCTATGCAGTCGCTATATCTGTGAATTAATAGTATGTATCTTGTGTTTCTCTTTGTGTTTGCAGTTATTACCTAAACGCCACAGTCTCAGGTTCCTTTGTTGTAATGCTATTGTACTATCTAACACGGGCCAGACAAGGCAAATAAGGCTTTATACTGTACACAAGTGTAGTAGAAGTATGTTTGTACGTGTGTGAGTGTGTTATGAGATAATAGTAATAAAATGGCCAAAATCAAGTGATTGTTTACGGGCATTATTGCAACGTCGAGGCTATGTGTGTTTGAGTAATATAAATGTTACCTTGGTGTGTGTTAAATCACAGTTACCAGACCTGTTTGTTATAACCCCTTTGCGGAGGGTCTGAATCAGTAATTAAGCAAAGCTATGAAACAGCAAAGTTTAGTTATATCCGTACAATGTCAAACGGAATTATGAATTTGAGAAAATTGTATATTTTATTTTTAAGTAGCCTAATGCATCAACATATTGAAAGACCTTATAGTGAAAAATAACAAAAAATACTGTAGGCTATAGTATGTTTATTGTGATTATTTTAGATGATATGTATGGTTTTATAGCAATGGTGGAATCAATTGACAAGCATTGGAATTTCTTTTCTTAATATATTTTTTTATCCCACGATTTTGTAACTCATTTTTCACCCCTGTGTCAATTATCTAATATGATCCTGGGCTATACACACCCTCCGCCAATCTAGTCCCCATATATGGGGGACATGGGGAGAGCAACGGACTTGAACTCATGCTTCCTTCATGCCTGAGTGTCCAAGTTGCTCCTTTACACCTGACGGGGGAGTTTCTCTGGTTGGACGTAGCACGTGGAAGGAACACGTTATTCCAACCAGTTCCTTTCCCCTCCATCAGGCGCCCTGGCTGGCCAGGGGGAGGCAGTTTAGAGACCAGGATTACTGCATGTTTTTTGTGAGGGTACCTACCCTAGGGGAAACGGGGAGAACATGCAAACTCCACACAGAAA
Organism: Electrona antarctica; assembly: GCF_951216825.1. Classification (NCBI taxonomy): domain Eukaryota; kingdom Metazoa; phylum Chordata; class Actinopteri; order Myctophiformes; family Myctophidae; genus Electrona; species Electrona antarctica. The sequence continues at coordinate 2,727,688 of NW_027636995.1, read as the reverse complement.
GGCCCTTTCGCCAACCCCACCTCGGATATGGGCACCGATGACGCGGAGGAGGAGACACGCCGCCAGCGCCCACAGTGTCCCGTGCGGGAATCGAACCCAGGACCTTCTAGCTGTGAGGCGACAGCACTACCAACTGTGCGATATATTTATTTTAACAGTTTGCCTATGGCATGCACAAAATATAGGGTTGGTATTGGGTTGGATTTCACTACAATCTTACCAGCTAGAACATGGGTGCGGCCGTGCGGGCAACCTTGATGATGGAGAGGGCCACCATATTTCCACACTCAATCTTGAGGGCCACATTGCATATACTGTTGTAGCAAAATAGCCGATCTACAAGCCCATATTATATGAATTGAAATCCTGAATAGTTTTTTTCTATTTTTGAATTATAATCCTGAAAAGTATAAATTTGATTTAATTTCAAATGCATTTAGTTATAGCCTACTTATGTTAACTTTATGACCTTAAATACAAATACATTATTGGACATAAAAAACACAATACCATTTTAATAATAGGCTACTATTAGACGCGGGTCATATTTGTATGTTTGGAATTGTAACAGCTGCTGCGAGCTGCAATACTATATCAAGGTTTCTTTATTTTGTCTCCTGAGGGAGAAATTTGTCTTTACACAATGGGGAAGCCAAATTAGACCCATCGTTATGCTACGTTATAGCTATATTTTCTCAATGTACTCAGATGCAGTCATGGCAAATGGTGCATTTATATAGCGCCTTTATCCAAGGCGCTATATAATTGTGCATTAGAATGCCACAGACGAAAAACAGCCTAAGTCCACACTATTGATCCATAATGTAAAAATGATAGATAAGGGGTCAGGACAACGAGGCCTTTTCGTGGAGAGGTCAGAAGGAAATTTGGACTTAGACTGTTTTTCGTCTGTGGTACTCTACTGTAGGCCTAACTAACTTTACTAACAATCTGTTCGACTACTTTTCGCTGTCTCTGGTTCGTCCAAGTTGATGGAAGGAACCGCGGTGGTCCCCGGTCGACAGCACTGCTGCAGGCTTTTTACCTCCCATGAGACGGTACCTCGTCATGTCGCCACATTCAAACTCCTCTGGTTTGAAGTGCAGACTGCAGACTACACAGTCGCTCATTCTGTAACTATATGAGTGGCGTGTTGTTGTTGTACTTCGGGTTCTTCATTGCTCTGACCCACTCCTTGGAACGCTTTAGATCGTTGACTGGAAATTGCTAACTTCGCCAGGATGGTCCCTCCTCCGCTTCTAAACTGTACACAGTGTGTTATGTGTATGCAACCTGGGTGGAACCTAGAGTACAATGCTCATTCATAGTCTGGATTTTCGGTGGTGAGGTGACCACCGCTCCGGTGGTGAGGTGACCACCGGAGCTGAGATAACGTTGAGCGGTGGTGAGTAAAAACAGAGAGAAGGGCTGGGGCGGTGGTTTGCTCTTCACCACGGCTCGTGACGTCATGTTGTAGTTCAGTGGTCACCTCACCACCGAAAATCCATACTATGAATGAGCCTTAAGGGTGGAACCAGGGTGGATCATAGGGTGGATGTGTTTTGGGAACCGTGCCCCGTTAGGGAGTTTGGGTGCGCAAAGCATTCTGGTAGTTGAAGTTATAAAGGAAGTGACAAGTGTCTCTGACGTCAGAGCCACTCCGAAAATATCTAAAACCACAGATTACACATAAGAACCTCAGTAAAGTGTTCCAAATCTTATAAACGTCATTAATATATATTTTTTTGCAAAAGGGGTGAAGTGTCCCTTTAATTTCATTGTTGCAAGTGATTGACCAAGATAGGGGTTAGGGGGTTAGGGGTTAGACATATCTTTGGTCACTCATAGCCATGTTTTTGTTTCTTAGGTTGTTTTTTCCTGATCACAAATGATACGAATATAATATACATAACAATAATGATAATAAACTTTATTTGTATAGCACCTTTTCATGACATCAGCTTTACAAAGCAATAGAGAAATAAAGACAAAAAACATTAAAATAGCAGTTATGAAATACAGTGAGGACATGAATAACAACTTTTAATGTTAAAAGCTCAACTGAAAGCAAGAGTGGAGAAGTAGGTCTTGAGCAAAAATGTCTACAGAGGCTGCCTATCAAAGGTATAGTCAGTTTGTTCCACGCCGTCGGCCCGTAGAAACAGAAAGCTGCTTCACCTTGTTTTTTAGTTGGCACTTTTTTAGGCACATCAATCAGGCCCAGCAGTGGAGGACCACTATTATCCGGGGTCCGACTTTCTTGAGGCCCAACAACAGTGTTATTTAGACAGATGCCAGGTTCATGGTTCAACTGGTGTTCATTGAGGCCCTACCTATACCATCATTCTGCATTCTAAGTGATTATTTACCTTGCTTATTTTAATTAGCTCTGGATAAGATTGTCCGCTAAATGCCTAATTGGTAAATTGCAATTGTAAATTGACGTTTAACGTGTGGTAATTGTCATATTGTGTGACTCCTATATGCTTCAGTATCATTTGTCATAAATGTGTGGCGTACTTGAAAGGGAGAGAAAAAAAAGCTGTATTTCTGTTTCTGACATTGCCTCCCGTGTATGAATCCTCGTACCAGAGGTAAAATTGACCAATGTATTTGCCAAAAGCTCTAACTAAAGTTGTTCTTCCCCTGTGTGACTCATGTGTTTTAAGTGTTTTAATTTTCCAAAAGCATTTGCCACAAACTGTACAAGTAAATGGCTTTTCCCCTGTATGAGTCCTCATGTGGCAAGTTAGATGACTCTTTAACATAAAGCCTATGCTACAAACTTTACAAGTAAATGGTTTTCCCCCCGTATGAGTCCTCATGTGCTCTTTTAGATGACTGTTTAACATAAAGCCTTTGCTACAAACGTTACAAGTAAAGGGCCTTTCCCCTGTATGACTCATGTGAACTTTTAGACTACTCATTTTAGACATGCCTTTCCCACAAACTTAACATGTAAAGGGCTTGTCTCCTGTATGAGTCCTCATGTGGCAAGTTAGATGACTCTTTAACATAAAGCCTTTGCTTCAAACTTTACAAGTAAATGGTTTTTTCCATTTCCCCCATGTGAGTGGTAAGTTAGACCATGATTCCTACCAAAGCCTTTGCTACAAACTTTGCAAGTACATGGCTTTCTCCAGTATGAGTCCTCATGTGCACTTTTAGATAACCTTTATTAGACTAAAGTCTTTGCTACAAACTGTACAAGTAAATGTTTTTTCCCCCGTATGAGTCATCATGTGCTCTTTTAGATGACTGTTTAACGTAAAGCCTTTGCTACAAACGTTACAAGTAAAGGGCCTTTCCCCTGTATGCATCCTCATGTGTCTTAAGAGTACCCAGTAAAGCAAAGCTTTTGTTACAAACTTTACAAGTAAATGTTTTTTCCCCCGTATGAGTCCTCATGTGCTCTATTAGAGAAGCTTTAAGCCCAAAGCATTTGCTACAAACTTTACAAGCAAAGGGCTTTTCCCCTGTATGACTCATCATGTGAACTGTTAGATTACTTTTTTGACCAAAACCTTTGCTACAAACTTTGCAAGTAAATGGTTTTTCCATTTCCACCATATGAGTGGTCATGTGGTAAGTTAGACCATGCTTACTACAAAAGCCTTTGCTCCAAACTTTACAAGTAAATGTTTTTTCCCCTGTATGAGTCCTCATGTGATCTATTAGAGAAGCTTTAAAACCAAAGCCTTTGCTACAAACTTTACAAGTAAATTGTTTTTCCCCGTATGAGTCCTCATGTGATCTTTTAGATGACTGTTTAAAATAAAGCCTTTGCTACAAACGTTACAAGTAAATGGTTTTTCCCCTGAGTCCAAATGTGCTGGTTAAGTTGTGCCTTCGAATTACACATTTTGCCACACTCTGTACAACTAAACCTTTTCTTCCCTGTGTGACTCCTCATGGAATCAGTTTGTTTCGTTGTTTTCAGGTCCTGGGACAGCTTGTTGCTCAACGACCAGGCTGGACCTTTCACATTTTGTGTCTTGTGTGATGTCGGTGTGTTTAAATCTGATGGACCTTCCCTGGTCTCCTCTAACTCATCACTGTCAGATTTATTCTCTGATTCAGAAGAGTGAAAAGAGAGGAGCTGGTTATCACCAGTTGGTTGTGATGTTCCACAGTCCTCTACATCAGCTTGTGTATTCATGTGTTGAGTTGAAGTGCTGGCTAGAGGCTCTGTCTCTCTGCCTTCGTCATCATCATCACTTTGCACTGCAAGTAATGTCAATGTTGACCCGTCATCCTCCACTGATCTTTGAAGTAGCTTCTGTTTAATCTGTAAAGACTCTGGTTCCTCCTGGACCAGACTGGACCTCCTCTCCTGATGTTCAGGGGAAAGCTCTTCTTTAGGAAAAAATGAAAGAAATCCATTAAATGTTGAACTTAACATTTTCCATGCAGTGTTTCCTCTGTTGTACTACAAGGAAGTAAACACTTCAGACAAACATTTCCTCCAACTACCACGGGAAATGTTAGCCATGGTGATGCTCGTTCTTAACGAGCATGATGGCAGACTTTCCCACTGTTTTGAGCTCCTTGCTACATTTACAAAGCTAACGTGTACATGAACGTTCAGATTTAAAATCTTAAGTGCTCACCTCCGGGGGCCACGGATGATAGAATTTTGCACAGGTGGGTATTAGCACCCGTGCATCCCGTAATCTTCAATAAAAAGCATTTGAATCCGATCTGTGGCCATTTTCTCAAGTTATGTATCAGAGTGCAATACACCTCCCAACCGATAGGGGTGTGTAGTTGAAAGCATGGTGAAAGACTGAGAAACTGGCCGGCGGTGGGATAAAATAAATATTTTGATTGAACAACGCATAATGCAAGGTTGCTAAAACTCACCCGAGCAACATCCGTGGCCCCGGGGTGAGCACTGATCTGAATCTGAATGTTTATGTAGACTTAAATGTTGTAAATGTAGCAAGGTGCCCAAAACAGGCTGCAGTACTGCGTGACTGCATGACAGTCACGTTTCGGGGCTAGGAGAAACAAAATCAACTCGACTTTAACATCATTCTCATTCATCCACGATCTGTATTCTACTGTAATCTGTGCTGTACTACTCTGTACTCTGTACTGTGCTTTGTACTGAAATAGAAATGTGGCTGGAGTGGCTGAATAATGGATTACGGACATGAATGGCAGAGACAAGATGAAGACATGGTTAGTGGAAATGTTAGCATTTTGTGCTAACCGTTTTGTGCGGGTCCCGGGAGCCGAGGCGGGACCCCGAGGAGTCCCGTCAGATTCACGGTTTAGCTAAGCTGTAAATAAAGTGACTAAAAAACGGGATATGTATTGGCATTGTTATGTTGAGCTGCTGATTTTCAGTGAAGTCACATTCATATAAAGTTGTTGACTCATCCACATTACAGTGTACAACAGGATAAAAACAAAAGTGAAGCCAGGCTTTCAACATCAAGATGTCAGAAGAAGACATACAATTAACGCGATAGCCATATCCTTCCCACAAAGGATGACATGATGCGTGTGAAAATATTATGGGTACAGTAATAAAACCATAGAAAGATGAGGTGCCGATCTGCAGACAGTGTCTGTCCACAGGTACTGCGACATTCAACATCCAACATTGTGTGCAAACTCCAGGAAAATGTACCCTGGCTTCTAAATGACTAAAGTTACTGTTGAATGTTAACGCAATGTGCATGTTTTGCAGCCACTATCCAATCGATCGGATTTAAAATATGGAGCCAACTTACAAACTCAAAAGGCATCGTGATCGGACGCATTGTGACCTAGTAGATCGGCTCTTTTCGGTGCGGGACTCGGCACCAAAAACAACGTTTTAACTATACATGATCAGATTGATATCTATATAGCGATAGAAGTAGAGAGGTCATCTTTGATTACATCTGTTACACATATTAAGTAATGAAGGAGGTTCTTCAATCCGGTGCAACACATTTACATTTTTTTTACTGCACTGATCTGAATACTACTTCCAGCTGTCTGTCATACAATACAGTCAATAGAAATCAGTACAGTAACTGTAAAGAGTAGAATACTCTATCTGTCTAAACGCACCATTCCAATAGTTATAAACTTCTGCATTCCATTGTTACAATGGGACTCAACGCTAGTGTTGCCACTCTCTTACTATTCCACTCGGCCTACAACATAGAACAAAATAAAACGTACTGGTTTCCAGGTGGTCGTCAGGTTCCTGTTTCTGTACAGTGCAGGCTGGTTGTGGAGAACTCATGTTCACCTGCAGGCTGGACTCCACACACTGGTCTGGAATGAAGGAATTGAATTGGAAGACTTAAACATAAAGAAAGTAAAAAATATGAAAAGTGGAAATAGCCTATACAGTAGCCTATGTATAATAGTGTCATCTTGTGATATGGTGTGATAAGAATAGCTGCAGATCATTTATAATCTATAAATTCTGGCACCTGAGCACGTGTATGTGTATGGTGTACGCACCACCAGACAGCACAAACACTCATCCTCTTAATTAATAAATAAATACATTTAATTAATCCAAACCGTTACGTCCATTTATTAAGAATCAAGTGTGAAAGTGTGAATACAGAAAAAGTATCATGTCATAATCTTAACTGACAAATATGATATACAATTAATGAACTGACGTCAATGCAACATACAAAACCTGAACTAGCTTCTCTCTGTGAGACTAGTTATTTATGACAAATACATTTTATGTAACATCAATTCACTGCAATAAAATTAAACTAGCAACAATGAAATAATGTAACATGAAATGTCTTTTTTACAAAAAATTTAAACATACACAGATGAAATGAAGCACAAAAGCCTATCTTCCCATTCCTCATTCACATCTGCTGATCATCACACACACACACACACACACACACACACACACACACACACACACACACACACACGCACACACACACACACACACACACACACACTTATTGTCCCTCTTTAATGACATTCTGTATTAATGATCGGATCTTCAAGTGTTGTACATGCATTTAAACTGGATTAGGCAACCTGCAAACAGAAATGGCATGCTTAATTTACACAAAATGGCTAAAGTGACACTGTACGGGGGTTGACACTAACGGTTGCCCCACTGCCCGTGGCAAGTAAATAACACATTTGGGCGAGTGGAGTTTGTTTTCAGGTTGCCCGGTAGCCCGACTGCAAACTTGCAAAGCAAGTGCATTCCATCTTCATTAAACATTATTGGCTATAGAGGGTATCGCGTGACATCATCATACCTGGAAGATATGCGGGAATGCCTACCCCCATCTGACCTAGAGAAATGTATGGGCTGCTATAGTTTGACTTTTAGACTCAAATTAATTAGTGATACTTATTTTTATTAGGGACCAAGAAGTCACGCAGTGCCTTTGGTCACTTATTGTTTTTGTGTTTATTTTTCTTCTCCTTCTTCTTCTTCTCCTTCCGCCAAAAATAGCTGTTCTGACTGAATGGTGCAGTCGGTTTTCGCGAAACGCGGTAATCTGGTAGAGGGCCATGCCAAACGGTGAATATGCGAAGCCCAAGACGATTGGCCAAATGGTGGCGCTATAGCGCTCAATTGAAAATGCTAACTTTGAACGTGCATAGCTCATGAACCGTTTGACCGTTGGCAATGACACTTTGATACCCATATGCGTCCCCTCAAGCTGAACAACTTTCGTGTTCTGACTTTTGACCTCTGACCTTTAGATCACCCGCCATTTTGAATTATATTATCAGTACTTCTTCTCCTTCTCCTTCCGCCAAAAATAGCTGTTCTGACTGAACCGTGCAGTCGGTTTTCGCAAAACTTGTCAACATGATAGAGGACCATGCCAAACGGTGACTATGCGAAGCCCATCATGATTGGCCAAATGGTGGCGCTATAGCACTCAATTGATGCAAAACTTGCAAACTTGCAAACTTTGAACGTGCATATCTCATGAACCGTTTGACCGTTGGCAATGACACTTTGATACCCATATGTGTCTCCTTATGCCGAACAACTTTCGTGTTCTGACTTTTGACCTCTGACCTTTAGATAACCCGTCATTTTGAATTATATGAAAAACAGTTCAAATGTAACTCCTCCCAGAATCTTTGCTCAAAATGCACGAAAACTTCTACATGTGAACTTTGGACCTATACGGACAAATAATCGTAGCAGATTTTTTCTAAGTGAAAAAATGAAGTTTTTATGAACCAATGAAAATTGCTGTTTTGTGAAAATTATTCTTCTGCCTCTAATACACACATATGCTTATGTCACTTTACTATGCGAAGCCCATCACGATTGGCCAAATGGTGGCGCTATAGCACTCAATTGATGCAAAACTTGCAAACTTGCAAACTTTGAACGTGCATATCTCATGAACCGTTTGACCGTTGGCAATGACACTTTGATACACATATGTGTCTCCTCATGCCGAACAACTTTCGTGTTCTGACTTTTGACGTCTGACCTTTAGATCACCCGCCATTTTGAATTATATGAAAAACAGTTCAAATGTAACTCCTCCCAGAATCTTTGCTCAAAATGCACGAAAACTTCTACACGTGAACTTTGGACCTATACGGACAAATAATCGTAGCACATTTTTGTTAAGTGAAAAAATGAAGTTTTTATGAGCCAATGAAAATTGCGCGCGCACGCACACACACACACACACACACACACTAAAGTTTGAGTACTTATGCTGAACAAACACTGAATGATTTTCCTGTTAACAATGGAGTAACTGATTGTCTCCATGTAGCTCAGTCAGTCGAGCTCTTGCCCTTGGACCGCAAGTTTGTGTGTTCAAATCCAGCTACTGACAACTCAGCTTGTCAGTCTTATTTGTACATATTGTTGAACGCCCTGTGGGCTATATCAGTGAGATCAATAACTTTAAAGACTGGTGTGATAATAGCCACCTTATGTTAAACACCACAAAAACTAAAGAGATGATCTTCAATCCAAATCCATGGTTATGAACGATTGTCTGCCTAACACACACACGCATGCAGCCACGCACGCACGCAGCCACGCACGCACGCACGCACGC